>NC_087571.1:1757752-2068002 GCF_036250125.1 Pseudopipra pipra
CTGTGCTGACCCAGCTCCAAACCTCCCTTGGTCCTTCTCTTTTTTCTGTAAGCAGTGACAGGACCGAAGGGAACAGCTGGAGCTGTGTCAGGGCAGGCTCAGGTTGGATCTCAGCAAAAGGTTCTTCCCCCAGAGGCTGGTTGGGCACTGCCCAGGCTCCCCAGGGCAGTGGGCACAGCCCCAAGGCTGCCAGAGCTCCAGGAGGGTTTGGACAACGCTCTGAGGGACAGGGTGGGATTGCTGGGGTGTCTGTACAGAGCTGGATGATCCTCATGAGTCCCTTCCAGCTCAGGGCATTCTGTGATTCCATGATTACTCACCCAGGGTTGGTGAGCAGGTCTCCGAGCTCAGCCCTCCCCTGCTCTCTGTGTCACATTCCGTCATCACTGCAGGTGAGCAGATGGCTCTGCACTGAGCAGTCACTGCCATGGGCCCTTGGGAATGTGTGTGAGGGCTGATACGTTGGAAAACACCCTACTCACAAAGGTTTTTTGGTCTAAGTAGACAAAATATGGGTATGGAAAGCAAGGCAGGTTGTCAGCACACTTTGGGAGAAGAGACCATCGTGCAACCAGGTACATCCCCATCCCAGCACCACCAGCAGCAGCTCATCCTCCTGCCTGGAAGCCCTTAGTGTGCACAGGCTCACCATCCATTCTGGCTTTGCAGCAGCATCCATGGATAATAAGAGAGGAGGCACCTCCAGGGACAGGTTCTCGTGCCCCACCTCCTGTTAGGCTCGTACAGCTTAATTAGTACAATCGAGTTTCCTGGTAGGAACGATTCCTTCCAGCTGGATATCAGCACAACAAAGCAATAATTGTGTTGCTGGTTACACAGAAGAGTTATTAATTTGAGAAGTCAATTAATGTCAAAGATACAAATAGCCCTGGTTTAGTATTTACAGTTAGGAGGAAAATGAAGTGTGTGACGGGCTGGGTGAAGGACCCACGTGGCTCTGACTCCAGCACTGATTCTGGTACAGCCCAAGGCAAAACAACCCCCTCTGGCCAAGGAACCAGAGAGTGGCAAGAGCCTGGCAAAATTTCTGCTCCATCAGCCTGATCCTCAACAGTGGGACCTTCCACATCAGCCCTGAACCCAGCCTGGGCTGGAGCAGCCAGGAAGGCTCCTGTCTGAGTGTTTCCCTTCCTTGAAGTAGGATTTGGGGCAAGGGGGAATGGCTTCAAATCGATGGAGAGAAGGTTTAGATTGGATATTGGGAAGAAATGCTTCCCTGTGAGGGTGGGGAGGCCCTGGCACAGGTTGCCCAGAGAAGCTGTGGCTGCCCCATCCCTGGGAGTGTCCAAGGCCAGGTTGGAGCAACCTGGGCTAGTGGAAGGTGTCCCTGCCCTTGGCAGGGGGCTGGAATGAGATGAGCTTTAAGGTGCCTTCCAACCCAAACCATTCTGGGATTCTGTGATTCCCCTTGGCTGTTTCCACCCTCTGGATCCATGCCCAAGCCAAGCTGGATTGCTTTTCTCCACCAAGTAGAGACAGACCCACTACACTTCTCCCATCTTCGGTGCCACCTTGGTCACACAGGGTGTTTGGTGTCTCCTCTGGCTGCAAATGCCTCCCTCAGCCCCCTTCTTTCCTCTCAGCCATCCTGAGCCCACAGGTCTTGTCACCCTTCCTGTTCCCTGTGCCTCAGCATTCCTGCTTTGCCATAAATGGCTTCGTTTCATGATGGATTTTATTATCAGAACTAATTGCCCATTTTTTTCATGTTATGCTTTCTTATAAAAGTGATGTTGGTGGGGGGGGAAGAGGCATGAAAAATTCAAGCACTTTGGGTTTTTTATTTCTTGACTTCTCTTAACGTGCAAACTTCACACGAGGCCTTTTCCCCACCACTGTGACAAACAAACAGGATTCGGCAGCGCTCGGTGGGGCTTCCTTCTGCTTAACGGCTCTGATTGATGGAGGGGGATTCACTTCCCTTCCAGAAGATCCCACAGCTCTTCACTAACTGTGTAAAGGGGCAGATGTTTCAGCACTGAAGCTTGGAGTCCTCTGGAGTGGAACATCCAAGCAAGGAGCCCCCTGCACCTCAGCACCAGCAAGGAGAGAAGGGTAGGACGTGTAAAGCCCTGGGACTGAGAGACCTGGAGGTGTGAAAAGGAAGAATATGAGCTCAGAGCCATCCTCGGGGTCAATAAGGACCCCACCACTTGTGAAAATTAACTTATTCTGCCTTAAAAACAAACTGTGATTTTTTTTCTCCTCGGGAGAGGACCACTCTAATTTAATTTGTCCTATGGCTTCCCTCATCTTCAGGCAGAGACCCCAGATCCTCAACCCATGTTTATTTTTAACCTCCCCCAATATGTTGGGGGAGGTTAGGCAAAAATGTCTAAACAACATAAATCCCCTTTTCTGGGCATAAATCCCCAGCCAGCTCTGCAGGGCCATCCCTGCTCCCAACACACCAAGTTGTCACCTTCCTGGCATTTTTAAGAGGGGACAGGTTTTGCATCGAGTTTGCATCCCAGATTTTTCTGGCTGGGAAAAGCACACGAGTTCAAGAATCTCACTCAAAAACACTCCTCTGGGAAGAATCCATGAACTGGACTGTTTGTTAGGAAGAAGCCACTGAACCACCCCCACGGTCCTGCTGACCAAGATTTTAAGCCCAGACCCCTCGCTCTGTTCAACAGAGGGGTAAAAGACACAAAATCCAACACAATTCCCCAGAAGACAAAATTCCCTCTCCACCCCTATAGAGAACAGGCTTTTGGTGATATCGAGGCGGCTCCTTTTTCCTTAAGAGTTTTTCTTTGTGCTCTCTCCTCTATAAAACATCCCACACAGGTGGGTTTTAATGCAAGGGAAACCTGGCTGGAAAGGAGACCCTGGAGCAATCCACTCCCAGAGCCAGGGTGGAAAGTTACAGCCTGCGCTGTCTTCACTTCTGGGGGCAGGGGGTTAATGAAACTTTGTCAAAATTGACAGATTTCCACAAAATCTTTGGCCTCAGTGGCATTTTTTAAGTCAGAATCCTCCTTTCTTAAAATCTGCTGGCATCTCATGGCATTGGGAAGCAGGCAGGGCCAGGGCAGGGTGTCCTGTGCTGGAGGCACAGCTGCTCTGCTCCTTTCCTTAGCTGGGGGCACTGGAGCTGAAATCCAGGCCCTTCTGCCTCGCTGGCAGGAGCCGTTTCTTGACAAGGAGCATCTTTTTCCCCGAGGACGTTTGTTTGCCCACGATGTCACCTGGGCTGTCACTCACGGGACAGGCCGGTGTCACCAAAACCAAGTGGAGGGAGTCAGGCAGAGGCTGGTGAGTGTCACAGCAATCCCTGAGCAGGGGGTTTGACGTAGGGATGAATTAACCCTGGCAGCAGGATTTTGCTGTTTTGCACATTTTCCCTCTCTCCACAAAGAGCAAGCTTTGCACAGACATGTCCTACAGTTTCTGTAGGGTCTTATACCCCATCTGGCCTGGTTTTACCCCACCTCTGCCTGGGAACATGTTCCCTTTGGAGCTGAAGAGCAGCTCAGCCCACCAAAAAGCCCCTCGGGGCTGCCAGCACAGCATCTTCCACTCGGAAAAGCCTCGGGGGGCCCCGGGCTGCTCGGCAGCACCTCTAGGTGTGTCCCCCCCTGCTTTAGCACCCTGGACACGGGGCTGGGAGCCCAAAGAGGCTCCCTGGTGTCCCAGGGGTGGTGGGGGAAGGCTGGCCCAGCCACTGCCAGCCCGTGCCAGCCCGTTGGCAGGCGGAGTGTCCCGGTGCCAGGCTGGAGCAGAGCAGTGAAGGCTCCGATGGGTGGGATCATCCCCCACCAACCCGCTGCCCACGCACCTCTGCGGCTCGGCGGGCAGTCCCGGGATGGGGGGGCGGGGAATTTGGGAATTTACGGGCTTTCTTTTGCCGCAAGCACGCGGGCAGGAGAGGGAAGGGGAGAGTAATTAGCTGTCGCCGTGGCTCTGCCACCTGCGATGGCGAGGAAATTAATGGGAAGCAACAGAAGTCGGGGCTACGTGAACCGACTCCCAACCAGGCCCCCTCTTTGCTCCCTTCAGATCTCTCCATTTGCCAATCTGCTCGTGGCTTTTGATGTCTGTTGTGTGTCTGTGGGGTGGGGGTTTTTTTTGCTGTTATTATTTATCACTCGCAGTAAGAAAGAGAATCTTTAAAGTGGCAGCAGAAAATGGGAAGGTTTAATATTGCAGGAGGCAGAGTCCCTCAGCCTTTCGGGCTCCTCGGCTGATGATTATTTTTGCGGAGTGATGGGGAGCTGGTGCAGGCAGGGCAGTGATACATATCTCATTTTGTGCAGCCACACAGTGCTCTCGCCCCCAGGGCCAGTGCAGACCTTTGCAAATAATGTTATCTTTGTAGGGGTTGGTAGGAGGCCATTTGGAGCCACTCTCCAGCACCAGCTGCAGTTCTGGGGACCACTTTGCTCACAAAACAAGGTGTGGGACTGACACAGCTGGGAAGAGGGAGCAATCCCTCCCAGCTGCTGCAAGGTGTTGAGCAGGGCAGCTGTGAACACACCCAGCCCCCCATAACAGTGTGGGACGTGGCAGAAGGTCCAGCTGATGCTGCAGCAGGAGCAGAGATCAGCAGGAGCTGGAGGGCACTTGTTTGTCAGGGATGGTGCTGCACCACTTCCTCCCCATCCTGCAGGAGAAGCGGGATCATATCCTGTGAGGTCCCAGCAAGCTCCACCTGCCCTTAGGTTGGGCCGAAGCCAAGGGCACCACCTGCCCAAATCTTCCTGCACCAACCAGCTTGGTGAGCAGCAGCTGCAGGTCAGGGCTTAAGGGTGGCTGGCCATGCTGGGGCAGAGCTCAGAGCCAGCCCCAGCAGCCCCCTGCCCTCACCACCATGTCGAGGCACTGCGTGGCTCACCCTGGAGCATTGTTTGTTTGCTCACTCAGTGGGCTCCAGTCTGCAGGAAAGCCCTTGTTTGGTAAATACTGTTTTATCTGTGAGCCAGCAGCACACTGTCGCTCATCAAATATTAATCCAAACTCAACTGCTTCTTAACAAGGTTTTCTTTAGAGGCGTTTGGGGCTCGAACGCACCTGGTGGGAGGCAGTGTCCTGGCTTCCCTCTGGCTCTGCACAGGGAAAACAAAGGGACAGCAGCCAGAAAGAGATCCCTGCTCCTGTCCCTCCAGCCTGCTCCACAGGGCCCTGGCTCTGGGTGGGATGTGGGGTGGGCATTTCCCAAACATGTGGATGAGGAGCCCAAGTGCCTTTGGTAGATCTGGTGTCTCCAAGGATCACATGTCATTCCCAGGGGCAGGTCTGGGAGTGTTTTGGCTGCTGGTCTTAGGGGAGAAGGTGGCAGATTTGTTGGGGTTCAGGTAGATATGGAAAAATTGCCCCTGATGTGGACAGGCTGTGAGAAGAGAAGCAGTAAATTACGGTATGCATCAGCTGTGCCTTGGCCTGGCTGCCATGCACTGTGCATCTTGGAGGCATTCATTCCATGGAGACACATTCCCACACTTTGTTTGAACAAACCTATAGGAGAAGTTCAGACTCCACAGGGCATTGCTGCTCTTTATCCTCTGAGCCCGTGTGGGGACCTGCATTCACCAGATTTATTCATGAGACACCTCAGGCGGCCGCGGAGGAGTTGAGTCCCCCAAGAGCACGTGCCCCATGTCCTGCTGGGAACGGCTTGGAAGTTTGCTCAGGCACTTGAACCAGCTCCCTCGTGGCTCAGCATTGCTTTGGTGTGTGGCAAAGAGCCAGGGAATGAGAGTGTGAGGGTGACACTGGGTGGAGGAGCAGCACAGACCTGTGAGAGCCCAGGGAATGGAAGAGGGAATGAGCAGCTGGGCAGCCCTTGCTTGGCTTGGTGGAATCGTTGCTCTTTCACTGCCCCAGGAAATGTGGCTGGATGGACCAACTTATTGCCAGGAGCACATCCATCATCAGTCAGCCAGGGGCTCAACACACAGACCCAGCTTCTCCAAAACAAATCCCCAAGGGAAGGGTGAAGAGACAGCCCCTGCCCCGGGTGAGTGGTTATAACAGAGGGGGAGGCCCAGAATGAAGGTCAGCAAGTTGTGGAATCACAGAATTGTGTGGGTTGGAAAAGCCCTCTAAGATCATTTAGTCCAACCATTCCCTCAGCACTGCCAAGGCCACCACTGAGCCCTGTCCCCAAGTGCCACATCCACATGGCTTTTAAATCCCTCCAGGGATGGTGTCTCCACCACTGCCCTGGGCAGCTGTGCCAGGGCTGGACAGCCCTTTCAGGGAAGAAATGAAGAAATGTTTCCTAACATCCAACCTAAAGCTCCCCAGGTGCAACGTGAGGCCATTTCCTCTTGTCCCAAGTCGCTGGTTTGTAGGGATTCCCTTCCCTAATTCCTCCTGCTCACTCCTCAGGGATCAGACCTGTTCAGACAGGGTCCCAATGCCAGAGGGATGCCCCCAGGGATACATCTGAGGCAGGATAAAAGTGAAAGTGAGCTCAACCTGCCTGCAGGCAGTGAGGATAGCTGAGCTGATAGATGGGTGCACCCCGTTTCATCTGACCAGGATGAAGCCACATCTACAGAGCTGAGCAGTTTGGGTCTTAGGGAAGGAAGAGCCGTGGGAATTGTTTCCTGCTGCCAGGAGAGATCACCCTGGGCACTGGGAGAAGGATGCCTCTCTTCCAGCTGGCTCTCCATGGGTCAGTTGGGCCTCTGGATGTGCACAGCATCCCTGTTCCCGGGTTAAAGGCCAGGGAAAGGCGTGTTGGGAGTTTAACACTGTTCCATGACACCACAGTCGTCCCTGCCTCGTCCATTTAGCTGAATATGTTCACAGATCCGTAGGCTGTAAAGGCCAGGAGGGTTTATTGGATCGTGGGAAGCTGATGCAGAGATCTGGGGCAATGATTTCATTGGCAACTTTTGAGGGAGAAGTGGCAAATGATGCATTTAATGGGCACGCCTGGCACTGCCTCCAGCCAAGCCACAGCAGTGGCTGTTTTCCCTCTTCTGGCACTGTAAAACCTGAATATGCTTTAATATGCAATTCAGATGGCTTTGGAAAGTGCCTCCTGGGAGCTGGTGTGTTTTTATGCTGCTTGTTTTTTTCTGCCCTTAATGAAAGGCCCAGAATAAAAGTGACCATCCCCTCATGCCAAACATTCCCCAGAGCTTTGATCGCCATGACCACGACCCAGCCGGCCAATTTTTGGGAGTCTCTACCAAGGAAGGGGGATCTGCAATATTAAGTCTAATTAAATTACAGTCACTCCTCTGGTAATATTTAATAGGTGTTGCCAAGGGTTTGAAACAGGCCATGGAGGGGCCAGTGGCTGCAGACATGGTGTGAAATCCGTGGGCATGTGGGCACGTTCCCCCATGTGCATCATGCTCAGTGCCAAACTCACAGGGAAAAAAACACCTGGATGTCCCCTCTGGAGAGACAGGGACCCTTTCAAGGCCAAGTTGGACAGAGCTTGGAGCAACCTGGTCTAGTGCCCCTTCCCATGGCAGGGGGTTAGAATGAGATGAGCTCTAAGGTCCCTTCCAACCCAAACCATTCTGGGATTCTGGGATTCTACAACCTGGGGCAGCCCTGCAGGGTCCTGCAGAGCCTCAAGGGTCCCCTCTGCCTGGGAGGTGACATGGAGAGCAGCTCACCAGATGTCTGGTCCAAGCGAGAAGCATCTCAGCATCTTCGAGTGGAACGGTCACTTTGGTTTTGCTGCCATTCCTTGGCAGGCTTTGGACCTTCTCCCCCCCAAACCAGCTCCCTCCTTCAGCAGGGAGAGGAGGGGAAGGGTCTTGGAAAAGGTCTCATTTATGCCAGTGTGCAGTTTTTGTTGCCTTCCTCCCCCCTGCTCCCATCTGCTCCCTCCTCCTCGAAGGCCGAGGCCGCCGTCTGTCCAGCGGCAGGACGCTGTGTGTCCATATGTTGTCCCTCTGCAGGGCTGTCACCTCTCCTGCTGCCTCCCACAGCCCGGCTCGGCAAGGGAGGGAAGAGAAGCCGGCGCGGGGAAGGGGCCTGCAGGCATTTCACAGCAGTAACAGAATAAATCTAATTTATAGACATAGCAAAATGCAGCTAAAGCGGGAGTTGAAATGAATGCAAAGCACACCGAGGTCTCAAGTTATCGGCACTGTAACATTTTTCCTGACTATCTCTGTTTTCCTGCCTGGGTTTGTCTTTGTAGCTTCCTCCCAGACAACTGGACCTTTGCTCTGAAGTGAAAATGAAAGCTGGGGAAAGAAAAAAAAAAAACTAACGGGAAATGAATTCTTCAGATCTCCTTCGTGATGCATCAGCCCCATCTGCCAGCTCCCTGTGACAGGGAGCGGAGCGTGGCTGGGTGGCAGGTGGAGAGGGAGAGACAGGCTTTAAAAAAAGGAAATAAAATAAAATAAAATAAAAGGCACAACTATCCCTGCAGCTGGGAAGGGAGGGGGGTGGCTCTGCCAAGGCACACAGCTCCAGGTGAGGCTGGGAAGGCAGGGTTGGAAGAGCCTCCCTCACTCGTGGAGGTGTGAGGACAGGGAGATTTGTCTTGTTCCCTGGCTTGTCAAGGTAATGGGAACAAGCGGGTGGGAGATGTTCGGAGCCAGCTCGAACTAATTAGGAGAGAATGTAGAGGAGAGAGTCTGATGGCTGGGAAGGGGGAAAAGGGGGGGGAAGGAGAATGCTTTGTACTGGTGAGCACCGTCCCTGACGTGGAGATGATTAAAGGTACCAAACAACGGAGTGATGGAGCTGCCAGTCCTAACCCAGGCTGGATGGAGCTGCCAGTCCTAACCCAGGCTGGATGGAGCTGCCAGTCCTAACCCAGGCTGGATGGAGCTGCCAGTCCTAACCCAGGCTGGATGGAGCTGCCAGTCCTAACCCAGGCTGGATGGAGCTGCCAGTCCAAACCCAGGCTGGATGGAGCTGCCAGTCCTAACCCAGGCTGGAGGGAGCTGCCAGTCCAAACCCAGGCTGGATGGAGCCCCTGCCAGAGGGGTTTGCAGCCGTGTTTCAGGAGGGCTCACTGAAACATGGGGTGCACCACAGTGGTGGCCATCACCATCCCAGCCGGAATCACCGACATCCCAGGAGTATCCTGAGTATTCCAGACTCTGCTCAGTTTCCAAGCGTTGGAACCTGTCTCTAAAGCATCTCATTTCCAGCAAACTTTGCACCCAAATCTCTTGGTGCTACCGAAAGCTTTGGAGCTGTGGTTGTGTTTTCCCAGCCTTGTCAATCACCTCTCCTTCAAGAAACCTTCCTGGAGCTCCTTCCTGGAGCCTGGGAATGTGGCTGGGAAGGAGCATCATTGCCTCCTCTGGCCAGATCTCCTCTCCCTTTGCAAGGAGAGGTGGCAGCTTTTCCAGCCTAATTTAGCAGTCTTTAATCTGAGTTATTCCAAACCACACTTGCCACTTCCTTCGTGCGTTCCCGCAGGATGATGGGCTGATTTCACAGAACGAAAAGCCTTAAGCAAATCTTGTCACACAAGAAAATTGATTTTTCAAAACTGACTTTTACAAGATTACTGGCCTCTTTTTCCCCCCTCATCTTTCTTCCGTATCGTTCCCTTCCAGTCTCACGAGGTGGCTTCAGATCTGAGGAAATTAGAGATGCTGTGACTAAATTGAAAATGTAAAAAAGGGGAGAAAGAGGGGGAAAAAGACACCCAGCACCTCCTCTCCTGCTGCCTCTGAAGGATATAGCTGAGTGTGCTTATGAAGTAGCAAAGGTACCTCCTTCACCTCTCCCACTTCCATAACCTCCGTGCCACGTCAGGAGAGAGTCTGTCCAAGGATTATGCCAACACCTCCCAGGGAACATCCCCTGATGGGCATTCCTTGGTGATCCCAAGCTAAATCACTGGGTTTTTTTCTTTCTCTCCCTCAATCCACACATATTATTTTCTCTTTTGGAAGAAAAAGAGTTTCCTCCTGCCGCTCAGTTCAGAGACATCTCAATGTGTTTTGTTAAAAAAAAGAAGACAGGGGAAGAGTTGCCTTGAAGTCATTTCAGACAGCTTAAAATATGCTAAGCTTTTGTGTTTCTGCCATATAAATAATGAATCCTCTTACAGCTTCTGAGTGGGGAAAGACATTGATTTAAGAGGCCTTCAGCTCTGTTTGAGGTTTTTCTGCTTTCGTGCCAGAATGGGGGGAATGTGACCAGGGACAAGTGAGGTGTGAAGGATGGAGCAGGGATGAAGCAAGGAGGGCAGGGGTGGGGACAGAAGTGACACCCACCTCAGCCCTGCAGGCGCTTTCACTTCTTTGGTCCTTTACTGCAGCTTTCAGGGGCTGGAAGGGTGTTAAAGGGAGGATGAAGTTGTTGGCATCTATGCCAACAGGGCATCCCTGTGACCGTGTCTGCCCCAGTAACCCAGTGGTGATTTGGTGATTGCAGGCAGCACTAGTTACTGTTCATTTGACTAATTCCCCCAGTGCCACCCTTGGAAATGTCCCTGCCTAAAAGAGCTGCTGGGATAGCTGCAAAATGAGGGCCAACAGGCATGGCAGGAACATGGAAAAACCCAGGGGATGCTGGTGTCCAACAATAAAGCCACTGGGTCCCACTGGCCCTCCAGGAACACGTGTCCTGGTTATTCCCCAGTGCACATGACTGGACACTGGTAGTCAGAGGGCTCATCCCACCACGTGTAGGCTGCTGGAATGTGGATCCACTGCTGAGCCTGAGTAAATGTCACACAGCTGGGAAGTGGGGCGGGGTTCGTCAGGAAACAGCAGATCAAGGGGCAGCAAGGGAAAAGCTGGCACAAGCTGAGCTGGGGCACAGGAGCCTCCCCTCCACAAACCTGGGGGCTGTGGTAGCCATGGTGAAGACGAGCTGTGCACCCTGAGCTTCCTCTCCACCCGGCACAGAGTTATCTTGGCGTGGTTGTTTGGGATAAACAGCACCTACCCTTGCACAGCCCATCCCAGAGAGACCCCAAAGGGACCCTGGTCTCTCTCAGCAGCAGATCATGGAGTAACTCTGTTCCCTTCAGGTCTCAAAGGTATCCTTGGGTTCCTGTGCCTCTCTGGAAGCTGCTGGCAAATATTAAAGCAAAGGGAAAAGGCAGGAGGTTGTCTCTGGATTAGATGGTTTTTTGTAAAGCATCAACCAACACTTATTGCCTGGCTCCACTTTGCTACTGAAGTGGGTAATGAAGGACTTTGTGGCTGTTACTTCTGGAGATGTCTTTTTTTTTTTTTTTTTTAAATGCTGTTTCTTGCTGTTTTATAGAGAGGTGGATAGATTGAGGCAGCCAGGTTGGATTGTTTTCTCATGACAGGGCTGAGAAGGGGGCAGTGTTGGGCCAGGGTGTCAAAGGGCATTCAAGAGGGTTTGCCAAGAGGAGTGACCTGAGCAAAATTTTGGGGATGGATGGATGGTTGAATTGATAGATGGCTGAGGGAGCTGGGGTTGCTTCACCTGGAGAAAAGGAGGCTCAGGGTAGACCTTGTTGCTCTCTCCAACTCCCTGACAGGAGAGTGAAGCCAGGTGGGGGTTGGTTTCTTGTCTCAACTAACAAGCAATAGGATAAGAACAAATGGCCTCAGGTTATGCCAGAGGAAATTTATATTGAATATTAGGAACAATTTCTTCCCCAAGAGGATTGTCTTGGCACAGGCTGCCCAGGGCAGTGGTGGGAGTCCCCATCCCTGAAGGGGTTTAGAAGTCATGTAGATGTGGCACTTGGGGACAACATTTAGTGATGGTTTGGGCAGTGCTGAGGGAACGGTTGGGCTTGATCATCTTGGAGGTCTTTCCAAATTGTGTGATTCCGTGGATGAACTTCACACTGAAGAGATGAACAGACCTTTTGGTGAACTCGTAACTTTATTCTACTTGCCCTGTAAGCTGCCTGTGTGTTAGCACACAGAGGGAACACGCTTCTGGATGTTTATTATTCCTCCTTATGACCTGCCAGATCCCCAAGTCACTCACAGTTCAGTCAGAGGGAGCCCATGTTCCTTATCCCTGCCCTTGGCATCTTCTGTGAGAAGATTCCCAAAAAATGAGGACCCAGCCTCTCTCACCCAGGGTGCCACCTCCGGGCACAGCTGCCTCCATTGATAATCCCAATGTGAATTGTTTGATCCAGACACACTTCAGCCCTGAGTAATTAACTGTTCTGGCAGGACCAGCCAGGGAACCTGCCAGAGAAGGAGCTGTGCCTTCACACCAGCCTGGGGATGTGCCAGATAGATAGAGCCTAAGGAAGGAGCCTGAGCAATGGGATGGGAACAGCACCTGTTGTGGGGAACAAAAGGGCTTTTAGGGGTACTCGGTGGGTTTGCTTGGAGCTGGGACTGGAAACTCAGGGGGAGTTGGCTCAGGATAGTGGGCACCATTTTTGGGGGTCCAAGGCATCACTGGCAGTTTGGCATACCCAAGGTTGGTCACCATCCTTGAAGAGTTGATGTAGACCTGGCCCAAGGTCTGTCTCCACTCTCCAAGCCAGCACGAGGTCAAACCCTCTCACACTACAGAGATCAAAGCATAAAGCCCTTAAAAACATCCCAAACAAGCCCAGGTCAACGTTGGAGGAGCTTTAGAAACCAGCCAAGAAAGAAAAAACCCTTTGAAAAGCCCCAGATACCCAACAGCTCTCTGGCCACGCATGAATCCCACGTGCAGGAAGGCAGGAGGCACTCCTGCCCGCTGTGCCCACCATTTCTGCCCTGAAAAGTGTGCATTTGGGAGCTCCAGTGAGCTGAAACATGAGGTCCCAGCCCAGCACCACCTTCGAGATCCCCCAGCAGCAGATTTCTTATGTCAGTGAAGCCCTGGGGTTTTCTGTCTCCCTTCACCCCTGTCTCCTTCCTGCCAAGCCCAAAGGACGTCGAGGTGTAAAGTTGCAAAGGCCACAAGCAGGGGGGGGAAATAAGAGCTGGAGTGGAGGGAAAGGCAAGTTTGAGCTGCTTCACAGCACTGAGATTCACTTTGCACTGAGGAGGATAAACACAGAGAAGAATTAGCTCCTTGACATGCCAGCATCCATAAATCTGGCTAAAGACATCCTGCTACGGGGGTGGAGTGGGGCAGGAAGACCCCGGAAAGGATTAATCCTGTTAAACGATTTGAGGAAACACAAACCACGTGATGAAATTGGATTACCCAAAATAATAGTTAAGCTATTAGTCATGTCTATTGTGTGGCAGGATAAGTCAAGACGATGTAGGCAGGAGAAGTGAAATGCAGCATCACTGCCAAGGGGGTAAAATCCCCCCAGGAGAGGTGACACCTCCAAGCTCACCCAGGACTGGGGAGGTGACTCACATCCCCAATATTTCCCCAGGATAAGCAGTTTTGGCAGCTGGCTGTTGTAGCCTGAATGGTTTTAAACTTTCTCTGCATATAGAAAAATCAAGAATTTAATATTAGCAACTTAACTTGGAGGGGAAAAGCGCAATTTTCATTTGGTGCCATGACTCTGGGGCCATGGATTCTTAAGTCTTAAATCCTCTCCTTGGAGGGAAGAGGAGTTACTGCAAAAGGAGGTGAATTTGTGAAAGGAGAGGGGCAGGAAAACATCCATAGTGGTAAGAGAAGTGCCAAAGAGGGATTAATGGGGACAGGATTGGTGCCCAGCCCTCTCCCGTGAGGGGGTGGAGGAGGAGGGGGGATTTTAAACAGCGGGATTAAAACAGTGCCACATCTAAAGTGTCTGCATTTTGTTTTGATCTGTCAAGGAAACAGCTCGATTTGCAGAAGGAATCACCCAGTCCATGAAGTTTGATGCTTCCCTTTTGAAACAGTAATAGCTTTTCCAGCAGCGCCTCTCTGCTTTCCTTCCAGGGGAGTGTGATAAACAAACTCTTGAGTTTCTATAAGTTTTTGAATAATGGTTTATTATATGGAAAAAGCAAGCAGCCGGCTGGGTGACAGAGATGGGGACCAGTTTCCCAAATCTGCACACCTACTACAGGGTACATTTAGTATTTATCTTAGCTACTTCATGCATATTAATTATATCATATACATATACATTCTACAGGTTTTTGTTAAGTATTTAATATATGGGTTTTCTTACAGCTAAAGCTAAAAGGGTTATCTCTACAACTGGTCATAATTCATGCATTCTTGGATGAACAGGTGCCTAAAAAACCCATATTTTATTTTTAGGATAGTAGGGAGGCTTAGGGCCTCTTGACCTTGTAAGGGCCTGTTTTATTTCTTCATGGGGGTGTAATTAAGTTTTACAATCCGTTTGTTTTATTTTGATGCAATCACCCATTTGTTTCACGAATCACAGTTATTTATTTATCACAGGAGGGATGAGCAACTTTACCAGTGAAAGTTGCTCCTTCCAGCACAGGGAAGGGTCCAGAGGGACACGGTGGGATGGGCTTTGGCCGACCCCCCCCTGCTGCTAAACCCGGTGTCTGTGGTCTGCCAGTGCCAGGCACGTGCTCCAGCACGGGATGCACGTGCACTGGGCAGGTTTTATTCCTCACCATCCTCCAGCCAAGCCACCCCTGGGCTCCAAGGCCTCCTCGTGCCTCTGGCACACACAGAGCTTGGCACAGCACCGGCTGCATCCCCCGGGAGGTGCCGGGTCCAGGGGCCCTGTGGGTGGCATCGGGCCACTGATGATCTGCACGGCTCATCAGCCAGCCCCAGCTATCCACCACGGCTGATCAGTCGAGGCAGTGACAAGTTTAACAGCTTTGTTTACTTCTCCCTCGCCGCCTCTGTGGCCAATTTATTTCAATCACTGTGCTAAGAGAAAGACTATTTTGATTGGTTTCTCACCAAAAACGAGCCAGGGATGGCGCCGGCTGGAGCAGTGACATGGCTTTAATTGTGTCATCTGGCAGAGAGAAACCTCCTCTCCCCAGTTCTTCCAGGCTCCCGTGCCTCAGGCAGCACGGGACTGACCCCGGGGTGTCCCTGCTCCTCTCTGCTCCCATACCCAATGTTCTCCACAGAGCTGAACTCTCACTGAACATCTTCAGGTGTGATTTGGGGAGCTCCAATAGCCCCTCGCTGATTTTCCCTCCCACGGGACCGCTGATGGCAAGGAGGAGATGCAAAACCCAGGCGCCGCCCTGCAGTCTGCAGCTGATGAGCAATCAGGCTCATCCCAGCCTCCTGGCTTGGCAGGAGGGGGAAAGCTGGAGCCAAGATGAGATGGGAAATCAAGCCAGAGTTTTCCCTTGCACAGCAAGGTGTTATTATTAATCATCAAAACCCCAGAGTGTTTAAACACAACCCAACCCCAGCAGCAGCAACTGGTGAATCGCGGCGAGCGCAATCAGGCACCAAACATGTCCTTGTCAGGGATACGAGTCTGGAATTTGGGGAAAGGTTGCAATCTTTCCTGTTTATTTGTTTCTGAAGAAAAGCCACGCGGGGGGAAAAACAGGCATGAGGAGATGAGCAAAGTTGGCATCTCTGCTCTGAGCTGCGGCGTGTCCACGTTTAGGACACGGCGTTGACTTCGTGGTGCAGCCACGGTGCCCACATGGAGAGGGAGAGGTTTGGGAAGAGGTCATCGCTGCTGTGTGTAGTTGGAGGCTTATCAGGATGGGAGCTGGAAGCCTTTCCTTGAGTACCGTGGGTGCCACATGCAAGGAAATACCTTTCCAAATGCTTTCTCCCCCTCTTGTCAGCACAGTCGAGACCACGTCTCAAATCCTGTGTCCAATTTTGGGCCTCTCACTACAAAAATCAACAGTGAAGGGCTGGAGTGTGTCCAAAGAAGGGAATGGAACTGGGAAAGGGTCTGGAGCAGCAGGAGCAGCTGAAGGAGCTGGGGGGTCCCAGCCTGGAGAAAAGGAGGCTCAGGGGGGACCTTCTCACTCTCTCCAACCCCTGACAGGAGGGGGGAGCCGGGGGGGTGTGGGCTCTGCTCCCAGGGAACAAGGGACAGGAGGAGAGGAAAAGGCCTTAAGTTGCACCAGGGTAGGTTCAGATTGGATATTAAGGAAAATGTCTTCATGGAAAGTGTTGCCAGTAACTGTCACAGGCTTCCCAGGGCAGTGGTGGAGTCACCATCCCTGGAAGTGTTAAAAAATGTATGGATATGCTGTTTAGGGACATGGTTTAGTGGTGGCCTTGGCAGTGCTGGGTTAGCATTGGACTCTGTGATCTGAGAGGCCCTTTCCAACCCCAACTATTCGATGGCTCTGTGATCATCCCAGCCCCTGTGCTCGAGGGCCAGCCAGCCATCAGCCAGGCTGCTCAGGGCTCTGCCCAGGGCTCTGCCCTCCTGGACTCCATTCAACCCGAGCTGGAAGGCCCAGCCTTGTAATTTGGGTGGTGGAGAGATCACCTCTTGCCTGCGCTGCTGATAAATGAACACGGGGGGGGGGGAGGGTGGCAGCCGTGCCACCGAGGAGCCAAACGCAGGGCCCACACGTCTTCATTAGGGAGGGAGCAGGCAGGAGAAGAGGAATAACCCCATACATCACCATTATGAAAATTTACCCTTAATAAAGAAATAATTTGGGCGATGCATCACGCCGGGGCCGTGCGGGGGGAGGGTGTGACACCGCTCGGGCTCTGCTCCTCACTCCATCACTCTCACGAGCCTGTCACTCACTGGAGATGCCAGCATGAGCCACCCACTGTCCCTGCCCACCTCGGGCCTCCAAGAGATGCCAGCGCCTCACCCACAAAACACCATCAGCTCCATCCACGGGGGATGCCAGGGGGAGAGCGGGGTGGTGCCCACAGCACCCCACTGGCAGCTGTCACACGTGGGGATGAGAGGGGACTGTCACATCACACACTGGGAACTGAAGGTACTGCTGTGGCAGTAAAGCAAAAAAACCCATTCTCCGAGCAATTGCTGGCAATTAATGGCCGTTCCCAGGAATGAAATGTTAATTAATTCATTCCCCGAGCCATGCATTTATTTAAGGTATTTGTGGGTGTTCTTGGTACTTTTATTAAGCAATTAAAATGCGTCCAAGAAAATATTTATCCATTTTAAGTAATTCCTAGTAAACACAATTTATATGGCAAGCGACCACTTTATTTTGAATTGTTAATTAAAAACGACGACACACTCCACTTCCCTGGCTTATAACACCACCGGAGTGCTGGTTCAAGGAGCAAACCCCCTGCTGGCAGCTCCCAAAATCCTCCTTGTGGGTCTGCAGGATGGATTTGTGCAGAGTCCAGAGAGCCCCAGCAACCCCGTGCTGCCCTCCAGTAGTTCCTGTGCTGCTTCTGGGAGGAGCCATGGCCCGATGCAGACCTTTCTGAAGAAGACTTTGTTCAGCTCTACAGCCTTCCCAGGGCTGGGAAGTCAGTACCTTGTTCAGGCTGGCTGTGTGTTGAAGAATTCCAAGCCTGTGTGGCAGAGCCAGAGGGAGGTATTTGCCAGGCTGAGCTGGGGCAGTGCTCAGGAGGATGATGCACATTGGTGACGCTCCTCCAGGGACTGATGCTCTGTAGGGCTTGTTGTGCTCTTGCTCTGACTGTGGTGAGCTCTTCGTGGGATCCACCAGCCTGGAAGCCTGAAACAGGGTTCTGGGGAAAAAAAGGGATGGAGCTGCTGGGTAAAACCCCTTGTGCAGAAGGAGACCTGGCAGACCAGCCCACTGAGAGCCTGGGAGGCAGCACGGGTGCATCATCCCGGGTTTTGGCAGGTTTCCTTTGGAAACCAGAGCAGAAGAGGAAAAAACATTGACAAATTAAAACCAAAACAAAACCCAGGCGTTGCTTGGGAGCTGACAAATCCCAAACTGTCCGTCCTTGTTTGCTTGCATGTGCTCTTAGCTGGGAAGCGATCGATGGAGTCAGAAAAATGCTATTTCCCTGAAGAATGTCTCCTTAGAAAAGTCCCTCCCTTCCTCTTCAGTGTAGGTATTCTATTTTTTGTTCATTCTTTAATCACCAGCTTTTCAGTGCTGTCTGTAATAACCCCTTTGAAACTTGGATCAAAACATCTCTTTCCCGGTTGAAATTTGTTTTCCTCCATCACCCGAGCAGGTTCAATTTGCAGAAGATACTGAACTGGGAGGCACCAGGTACTCCCTCAGAGAGGCCAGAGGAAAACAAAGGCACGTTAGAAATATGGGAAAGGAAATAACAAAATGAAACTCAGCCAAGAGGGGAAGAAATGCCCATCTGGGAAAACAGGCTGAGATGGTGCTTGGTGAAGAGAAAGGAAGAGGGGGAAATGTGCACATCTCTGTTATGGGGACAGGCTGGGAGAGGTGGGGGGTTCAGCCTGAAAAGGGAAGGCTCCAGGGAGACCTTAGAGCCCCTTCCAGTGCCTAAAGGGGCTCCAAGAGAGCTGGAGAGCCTTTGGACAAAGGCCTGGAAGGACAGGACAAGGGGGAATGGCTTCCCACTGCCAGAGGGCAGGATTAGGTGGGATATTGGGAAGGAATTCTTGGCTGTGATGGTGGTGAGGCCCTGGCACAGGTTGCCCAGGGAGTGACAGGAACAGGAGGAGCCCACCCTGCCCAGACCTGTCCCTGCAGGGGGGTCTGGCTTAGGAAAAAAACCAGCAGCAAACAGGGACAGGTCACTTTGCAGCCAAGTGATACGGGGAGAGAGTAAAGGAGGTAAATTTATATAGCCTGGAAAAGACCCTGGGAGGCATGTTTGCAATCCATAAATACCTTCAAGGGAACAATATAAATGAAAGGAGTCCCTGCTCTCCAGGGTGGACAAGGAGTGCTGGCTGGGAGCCAGGCTTGGTGCAACACGGCCCGGGAGACGTGAGGAAGAAATCATGCGGAGCCAGGAGGTGATGGATGGGGCTGCTGGAACGTCCTCCCATCTTCTCTGCCCTCTTTTATTCAGATTCTGTTTATAAATAATTACTGGAGGGTTAATAGGTGAGTAGGACACGTTATGGGCTCATTTAAACCCTGAGTAAGTTGCCCTCTGGCCGTCCACGAGCCCATCACGGGAAGCTTTACAACAGGGTTATCAGCTGCTGTTATTAAAAACCAATTTGACATTATAAAAGATCTATACTGCTCGTTCAGCCACATTGATTTAGCCGTGTTAAGCCTTGGAAAACGGGAGCAAGAACCTTGATCTCTGCTGAAGCACGAAAAATTGCCGTTTGTGACACATCCCCGCGCTCGGGAAATCCAGTTTTGCGGAAGCGATGGGTTTTGAACCAGCCATAAAGCACCGTGCCACGGTTGTTGGGGGGTGTTTTCCCACGCAGCTGCAGTGGCAAATAGCTCTTGGAAACCTCGGCCTCAGTTTTGCAACACCCAGGAAGATCTCAGCTGAAGTCTGCCCGGCTCAAATCCACCTGCTCCGGCTGGTCCCAATTCCCGGTGCCCTCCGTGTCTCTGCTGGGAGGAGGAGCTGCAGGCAGGTGCAAGGGCATGACCCAGAGAGCCCACAAGTCACTTTATCTTTATCTTGAAGCCTCCTCCTTGTCCTTTGCAGAGCAGGGAAGCTGGATTTGTGCAAAAGGGAAGTGGCCAGCACAAGTGAAGCTCTGGATTCTCCCAAAGGTTTGGGGCTGCATCTCATCCCATTGAGCACTGCAAGGAAATGGCCTCATGTACCTGATGTCTCCCTCGAGCACCTGAGGAGCAGAACAAGACCCTTCAGAGGCTGGAAATTTGCTCATGGCTGGGAGCCTCTACAGGGACAAAGTTGTAAAAGGACTTAAAGGAGCAGAAATGTTCCTGGCAAAGAGCACAAGGCATTGTGGTGTTCACTAGTTGGAATTTCCCTGTCCCTCGAGCATTCTACCTTCCCTCCTTCCTTGCTTTCATTCATCAGAAGTTCCTGAAACGTGGATTCAGGCCTTTGTGACCAGCAAACCAAACAGGAGATCGTGTGTCCTCTCCATCCCACAAGCTATGCAAAGCTTCAGGGACAAGATCTCAGAGCTTTGTCAGGTCCCTCCATCCCTCTCCTGCCCCATCCCCGAGGAAGAAGCTGCTGCTGCAGCGCTGGCAGATGCTCTCCCCGATGGGCAGCAGCGTTCCTGCGGCAGGGGGGCAGCGGGGCAAGGCAGATCCCGTCGGGAGGCAGGGAAGCGGGACGCTGAGATCAGCCCTGCTGGCTGACCCCTTGCAAGCCGCTTGGCTCGGGCTGCAGTTCCCTCTGGGAGGAGAAAGGCGTCACCAAAGCACCACCGACCGCTCGGACCTCTGGAGCAGCACCTGGAAGGCGTCGCTTGTGCTGTTTTTTCCATAGGGAACCTCTCTCATTAACACACGGAGCGCAGCCCTAGAAATAAAACCGGCATCTCCTGATTAATTACTGAAGGGGGAGGCCGGGGAGGAGCAGGGGAGGGGAGGGAAGCTGAAGTGGCCAGTCAGCATCTGTTAGAGGTGCAAAGATAAATGGAATGTGAGGGCAGGTCAGTGCATACAAATCACTTCCATCTGCCCACGAACAGATCCCAGAACGCCGTGTCATCGGGGGGCGAGGCTGTTCGGAGCTGGCAGGAGTCACTGAGGGGCACATTAACAGGTGCTTGAGGCTCTGGCAGCGCTCCGGGTGTTCTCCGCCCTGCCACGGACCAGCTTTTCACTCTCACTCCAGCCCCGCCGAGGCACTTCTGTGCCTGCAGAGCCTCGGCAGGAGCTCCCTGCAGCTCCAGTCGTCCTTGGTGCCTTTGGGCAGCACTGAAGCGGTGGGGACCCAGCAGAGCTACGGGAGTGAGCAGAGAGCAGCAGGAGACCCGTGGGAGGACCGAGAGCAGGTGCCTTTCACCTTGAGGGAACAGCCTTCCCAAAACCACCCCACGGACCCCACATGGGAAGCAGCCTCTGGGGCTTCTGCCTCTCTCCAGAGCCCATCTCCCAGTGGGGCATCTTTCCCAACCCATCCAGCACAACCAGAGGGCAGCCCCACGACAACAGGGCAGAGATTCCTCAGGCAAACCCTGTCTCCTCCAACTTACCTATCACTTGTTTGGGTGGGGGGGATTATTATATGGTTTTTCCCAGGCTTTCTTTCCCTTCCCCCAAAGAGTGGCTGAATTTTCACACTGCCTGACAGCATCTCCTGCCTTTCCCACCCGTTCCCGAGTGGCAGGTTGCCAGATGGTGCCCCATTAGGTCACATTTGCTCATTGTTTGGCAAACAGCGGCTTAATTCAAGTGCTGAGTTGACAGCTTGTTCTCCAAGACAATTTGCAAGTCGCAGTGTTGCAAATGCCAGCTTGGCTTTTCGGGGGAATGTTATTTCAGCTGCCTTAAAGGGATAAAGTTCTCTTTGACTGGGGAAAAAAAAACAAAAGGAAGAAAAGGTTAAAAGTGGGGGGCAGCTGAAAAGGTTTTTAGTGGGTTTGATGTGGAAGGATGTTGTTGGCAAGTGTTCAGGGACTGTGGTTCCCCACCAGCAGAGACCCTCCATGTCCCATCCCTCCCATCACTGAGGTTTTCACAGTTCTAAGGAATGAGGTGCATTCCCAAAGCTCTCAGTGGGGATACAGGCACACATCGCTTTGGTGGCCCCTCTCCAAAACCTGCAGCTGTAATCCCCACATCCCTACATCCCCAGGGGAGGGGACAGTGCTGAGGACACATTCATGTCCCTCCTAAAGTCAAGGGGCTGTGCTGCCCCCAGCTCTACGACCTGTGCACACATGGAGGTGACAGGAGACACACGACAGCAGCACCATGGTGATGCTCTGTTTGCTCCAACAGGTGGGCGAAAAAAGGCCAGGTTATAAAGGAAGCCTCTGGTGACTTCTATGAAACCATTGTGGACCACACCTTCTTCTTTGAGCCCGTCTCCTGCGAGGTCACCAACGCCCTGGGCAGCACAAACATCAGCAGGACCGTGGATGTGTACTGTGAGTACCCTGACTCCAGATTCCCAGGGTGAGCAGGAAGGGGACATGGCTCAGTCTGACGTGTCCAGGGTGACCAGGACTTGCTGGGCTCTCCTGCTGCTCAGACTTTGTAAATGCTTCAGTGGTGGGACCCCTGATTTCCTTATGAGCTCATGGGGTGGTCCCAGGGGAGCTGGTCCCTCTGAGGCTGCAGCAGCACCCCCTGAGCTCTCTGGTGTGAGGGTTCTGGCTGGCACAGCCCAGCACTGGCAGTAACCCCGGGCTCCTCTGTGCAGTTGGGCCCAGGATGGCGACAGAACCACAGTCCCTCCTGGTGGACCTGGGCTCGGACGCCGTCTTCAACTGTGCCTGGACTGGGAACCCCTCCCTCACCATCGTCTGGATGAAGCGAGGCTCGGGCGTGGTAAGAACTGCTGTGGGGAGGGGGGGATGCTCGGGGCAGGGGTGCTGTGGGATGCTTCCCATGGGGCAGAACACGTGCTCTGGGAGCTCCTGGCTGGATGAATGTGGCTCCTCCTAATGCCAAGAAGTCCCAAGAGAGAATTGATGCCCATGATGATGGGCATAAGGGTTGACCCCTGATCAGAGCAGCGCTTAACATCTCGCTGATGGGCAGTGGTTCTGCAATTCACCTGCAGGCAGCTCCTTCTGGGATGGACCTTCCTGGGATGGTCCTTTCTGGAATGATCCACTCTGGTATGGTCCTTTCTGGGATGGACTTTCCTGGGATGGTCCTTTTTGTGATGGTCCTTTCTGGGACAGTCCTTTTTGTGATGGTTCTTTCCGGGATGATCCTTTTTATGATGGTCCTTTCTGGGATGGTCCTTCCTGGGACAGTCCTTTCTGGCTCCCAGATTTGGGAGCTCACATCCTAGTGCATCCACCCTGGCTCTCCCCACTGTGGGCTGGAGGCTGTTTGAGTCGGGGGAGCCTGGATCTGTCCCAGCAAACTTCTCCACATCTCTCTTGTCCTGAAAAGCACAAGGAGCTTTGCCAATCGTCATCACGGCTCAGTCAGCCCAGGGAGGTGGGACATGCTCTGATACCTCTTCACAGACAAGGAGGGCTGAGCAAAGCCCCCGGGAGAAGCTAAGGGAGGGTTGAGATGTGAAACCCATCCGGAGGCACAGGCAGGTTTGGGTTTGAAAAGCACCTTTCAGCTTCCCCTGGGCAGGGGTGTCCTGGAGTGGATGAGGCAGCGCTGCCACACACAGCTCAGGGCCGGACCCCACGGAGTGAGGAGGGGCTGCCACCCTCCTCCCCTCTGCTCCCTGGGGCTCCAGGGCATTGAGACATCAACTGCTGGGCTGTTTGTTCACAGCCATAATGACCCTGGTGAGGGCCATCTCCTGGGAAGTAATTACAGACTTGGGAGAGCCAATGGCTGGAATCAGCCGAGGAACCCCGGTGGGTCAGTAATCCCTGGGTGTTTTCCCATCCCACAGCTGCTGTTGTTGTTTCTCTGGGTTGTCATCATTGCAGGCAAGGCTCTCACCTCGCAGGCAGCTGTCCTGTGTTCTCAAGGCTGCTGGAACATGCAGAGAGGCTGCAAGGAGCCAGGCACAGTGGGAACAAGGGCTGCCTCTGCCTTGTACTCCAGCCCCAGCCACTCACCAGGCCTTGCCTTCACTGCCCAGCAGTGCCAAGGCACAGCCACCTTCTCCTTTTTATCTGGCTCCCTCCAAGTGAGTCCTGCCAGCTTGGAACATCTTGGAGCAGAGCAAGGAGAGGATTCTGCCCCTCTACTCTGCCCTCATGAGACCCCACCTGCAGAGCTGCCCTTCCAGCTCTGGGGTCCTCAGCACAGGAAAGATGTGAACCTGGTAGAGCAGGTCCAGAGAAGAGCAGGGAGATGCTCTGAAGGCTGGAGCCAGGCTGGGAGAGCTGGGGGGGTTCAGCCTCGAGAAGAGAAGGCTCTGGGAGACCTCAGAGCCCCTTCCAGGGCCTAAAGGGGCTCCAAGAAAGCTGGAGAGGGACTGGTGACAAGGGATGGAGGGACAGGGCACAGGGACAGCCCACTGCCAGAGGGGAGGGCTAGATGGGATATTGGGAAGGAATTCCTGGCTGGGAGGGTGGGGAGGCCCTGGCACAGGTTGCCCAGAGAAGCTGAGGCTGCCCTATCCCTGGAATTGTTCAAGGCCAGGTTGGACAGGGCTTGGAACAACCTGGGCTAGTGGAAAGTGTCCCTGCCCATGGCAGGGGTTGGAATGAGATGAGCCCTTCAAATACAAACCATTCCATGATTCTCTGATCTCAGGGCTCAGGATAGACCCTCCAGCTCGTTTAACCCAGTGAAGATGCTTATACTGGTCAGCAGAGCTGCCTTCATCTTCCCAGAGGGATGCTGGCAGGGGATGCTGCTTTGCAAAGCCATCAGCACCCAACCGTCCCAGTGGGATGTGGGATCAGGGTTGTTTGTTTCCCAGCCCCTCTGCTTCCAGATCCAGGCTGATGTCTCACAAGATTGCCTTCTTTCTTCCTCTTTTCCCACAAGGAGGCAAATCAGAGACCAAAGGGAGGGTGAGGCCCAGAATACGCAGGCGTTTGTGTGGATAACTCTGGAATCCCTGCTAAAACAGGGGGTTTAAAAGGGATCTGACACTCTGTGCCTCTGCCTTGTGCCAGGTTAGGACTGAGACCCCCATCTTCTTGCTCCAGGGAGTCCAACCACCACATCAGCACTAATTCCTGGAGGCATCAGCTGTGAGAGCAGTAACCAGCAGAGCCAGGGGCTCACCCGGCCCGTGGGCACTGGAGGCAGGAGAGGTGATGGGCTGTGGCCTGCAGAGCCCTGCGGAGAGAGCCAAGGGCAACTGTAGGAGTTTTCTCCCAGGCATTCCACTCCTTGTTTTAGACCTGCCATGGTTCTTTAAATACCAGCAGTGCCAGGATCCTGCTGAGACCCTCAGCCAGTCCCTGGGCTGCTGCGATTTTCCAGGTTTAATAAAGCTGCTCATTGCACAGTGGGGGCAGGGGGAGAGCAGACACATTGCAGCCAGTCTATAGGGGGGCTTGCCAAAGCCAGCTGAGATTTCCCTGGCTGTCCAGACACAATTCCCAGGAGTCTGCCACCTCTCCCACCACTTCTGGGCTTGAAATCCCCGAGCCAATCCCGGCAGCTTCCCCTGCACCCGCGAATGCGGGGACACAAGTGTGATTCTCTCCAAGGATTTTCTGTCACTGCAGCCACCAATATTTTTCTCTTGTAGTTTGAGAACTTCTTGCAAAACTGGAGTTTGTACAAACTCAGATGAATAGGAACAGGATTTATAATTCCAAAACCAAAAAAAACCCCTGTGGTGCTTCTTTATTCCTTGGCCAAGGGCAGTCAGTGATGTTTCCGTGCCACGTCAGACTTTGGGCTCTGGAGCTGGTAACACACGTTTCTCGTGACTCAGGTCTCTTGTAACTTCTGAAAAGTATCCCCCTCCTCTCTTCCAGGTCCTGAGCAATGAGAACAAGCTGACCCTGAAGTCGGTGCGCCAGGAGGACGCCGGGAAATACGTGTGCCGGGCCGTGGTGCCGCGGGTGGGCGCGGGCGAGCGGGAGGTGACGCTCACCGTCAACGGTACCTCCTGCTCCCCACCACCACTGCCCTCCTCCTGCCCTCCTGCTGCCAAAATACCCCCTCAGAGATTTCCTTTCGGAGGAAATCCCACCCACAGTTGGACCAGGGAGGGAGGACAATAGGAGCAGAGTGGATTTTTTGTTTATTCTCCTGGAGATTCACGAGTTAAAGCAAAAAAAAACCCCAAGGTTAGCTCAGCCCCACGTGGTTCCTTATTACCAACAGAGGTTTATTGAGTAACTGGGAGCTGGCATCTTTAAATCTTTAATAGATTAATCTTGCAAAACCCTCGCAAGGTCGGAGAGCACTGTTGTCTCTGTTGTACAGCTGGAGAGCTGGGAATTGAGCCTGGAGCTGAGACCAGCAGCCTAATAACTCTCCAACCCACATGAGGATTTCCATGAGAATTCCTGTGAGGATTCCTGTGAGGATTCCTGTGAGGATTCCTGTGAACCTGTGAGGATACCTGTGAGGATCCCCGTGAGGATTCCTGTGAGGATCCCCGTGAGAATACCTGTGAGCATCCCTGGGAGGATATCTGGGAGGATTCCTGGGAGGATCCCTGTGAGGATCCCCGTGAGAATACCTGTGAGCATCCCTGGGAGGATATATGGGAGGATTCCTGGGAGGATCCCTGTGAGGATCCCCGTGAGAATACCTGTGAGCATCCCTGGGAGGATATCTGGGAGGATTCCTGGGAGGATACTTGTGAGGATACGTCCACGGCTGCTTGGGACTCACCCACCACGGTGTCAGGATGTGCCCCAGACCCACACTCAGAGCTCTGGACTTTAATGATGCCCTGGCCAGGACCCTGCAGCTGCTGCTAACAAATTTCAGAGCTGGGTGTGCTGCAAATGGTGTAAACAGAGGCTGAATTTTGCTTTTTCTCTCACCTGCATGACAAACCAGCAGGTTTCAGTCCTCATTCACTGTCATAAGAGAAGGAAACAAGCAGGAGGCAGCCCAGGCAGCAACAAGCCTTCATTTTAAACGCAGGTAATGCAGATGGGTGGATGCCCCAACCTGGAAACATTCAAGGATAGGCTGGACAGGGCTCTGAGCAACCTGATCTACTTGAAGATGTCCCTGCTCACAGCAGGGGGGTTGGACTGGATGACTTTTAAAGGTCACTTCCCACCCAAACCATTCCAGGATTCTATAATCCTACAAAGGGAAGCCAAGGGCAACACAGCAGGGGACTGGAAACCAACCACTCCCTGTCTCCGACTCAGCTCCTCGGCGCCTGAATCCTCCTTCCCCGGCGGCTGCTGGGCTTTAATTACAATTAAATGAGCTCATGGAAAACAAAGCAACAAATTAGCACAAACAAAGAACCTGCTCCTTCCCTGACACCTACCAGGCACACGGATGCCTTGAATGCAGAGCAGAGGGTTCTGCAGGCTCCGGGAATTCGGAGCATTAGGCAGAGAAAAGCTGCTCCCCAGAGCTTTGCAGCTCCCACCTGGCAGAGCTGAGGAGGAGCAAAGGAAATCCAGGAGTGGGGTTCACTGCTCAGCTCCCAGGAACCGACTGCCTGCAGCATCCCATCCCACAGGATGTGCTGCTTTGGTGCACCCCAAAGGTGACAGTGTTGGGACATCCCATCATAGACGCTGGACCAAGGGAGAAGCCCTCACCTCCAGCTCAGGATGGTGTCCTGGCCCCCCAAGTGAGGAGAATCAAGCCCCAGAGCAGCATCCCCAAGTGTGACATCAGCAGACACCGGGGCTTGGCAGCCTGTCCTGCAGCTGGAGCAGAGTTCCAGCTCCAGAGCACAGCTCGGTGTGTCTAATCCAGCTAATGAATTCTGCTGGAAGCCTGTTCTGCTGTAATTCGAGAGGGAAGTTGAATGCCTCATATTTTGAAGTGCTTTTAAATCCAGAGGGTGATACAATTGTCTTGGTGCCTCTCTCCGTGGGCTGGGATTCGTCACAGGAAAATTAGGCATTTAGAAGTGTCTGTTCTGGGCTGGCTGCACAGACCCTGAGCAGGGCACATGGGCTTTGGAGGGGCTGATCCTTCCCCCAGAGCACAGAGACCCCGACTGAGGGATCATCCGACCCAGTCTGAGCCTGCAGTCCCACCTGCACCAGCCCATCCACTCCCAAAATTATCTGAAATCGTGGCACAACGATGCTGAGGTGGGAGAACATCCCCCTGCCCTCCCCACGCAGGTCTGTGGGTACAGAGCAGCCCATCCCCATGGCAGAGCCAAGGCCACCAGCCTGTAGGAGGCAGATAGGATTCAGAGTCTGGTTAGTGGGAAGGAGGATTATGCAAAGCGGCAGCATTTGGCAGGGCTGGAGCAGCAGAGGCAGGAGGGAAGGGAGGAAGGTGGTGCCATCATAAATCAGCAGCAGCTGGATTTACAGCAAAGCCTCTCGATGCTCCTGACTGCACCCAGCCTGCTCACAGCTCCCACCCTGGCAGGAGAAGCCCCCCAGGATCCCCTTCATGGACAGATCCCCAGCAGTACAGTCTGTCTGTCCGGGCTGCTGAGCAGGGACACCAACCCTGCCCACCTTGCTCTGCAAGAAAAGGTTTGTCAGAAGGGCTGGACAATTCCAGGTGGCTAATCCAGGATGTAATTTGCCCAGGATTCACCCCAACATGCCCAAGAGCTGGGAGCAGGGCAGGGCTGACCTGCCCCCCTGCTTGGGCAGGAGCACGTCCTGGTGTCAGGACATGGGATGTGGAGCTGCTGGAGCGAGTCCAGAGGAGGCCACGGAGATGCTCCAAAGGCTGGAGCCCCTCTGCTCTGGAGCCAGGCTGGGAGAGCTGGGGGGGTTCACCTGGAGAAGAGAAGGCTCCAGGGAGAGCTGAGAGCCCCTGCCAGGGCCTAAAGGGGCTCCAGGAGAGCTGGAGAGGGACTGGGGACAAGGGATGGAGGGACAGGACACAGGGAATGGCTTCCCACTGCCAGAGGGCAGGGTTAGATGGGATACTGGGAAGGAATTCCTGGCTGTGAGGGTGGGGAGGCCCTGGCCCAGGTTGTCCAGAGAAGCTGTGGCTGCCCCATCCCTGCAAGTGTCCAAGGCCAGGTTGGGCAAGTTTGGAGCAACCTGGGCTAGTGAAAGGTGTCCCTGTCTGTGGCAGGGGGGTGGAATGAGATTGGCTTTAAAGTCCCTTCCAACACAAACCATTCTGTGATGGTGCTTTGCAATATTGGGCAGCACCAGCCAGCCCAGGGCTTCTGCAGGAAACAAGGAGTTAAACCAAACCCTTCTGCCAAACCATTCTGTGCTTGGGATGGAAGGTTCAGATGGACTCAAGCAGACTGGAGCTAAGGCCATCCTTTCATTCCTGAAGGCTCCTGCTCCAGCCTCCTCTTTTGTGCCAGGCGCCAGGACCGCGCAAATAAATCGGGACCGACGCGCTAAAAATAACCTCCCCCAATAGCTCCATCATTTATATCCATAGCAACATTGCTTAGAGCCTTTTCCCTGCCTGTGGGCTGTCTCACACTCGGTGCTGAATGCCAGGCTGGAGACTGGCAGCTTTCATAAGGAGCCAGAGCCTGGTGGAGAATCAAACGCCGGCCGCGAACGCGAAGAGGCTGCGACTTGGTGCTATTATTTCCGGGCATGTTCATCTCACAAATGGTCTTTAGTCATCCACTATTATCATGATGATAAGCCTTCGACTCTGAACTCCTGAAGCAATAATAAAACCCGAAGCCATTGGCATTTGTGCCATTTAAAATCCACTCGCCTTGGGGAAAATGATCCTTTTAATGATTATTAAGCCATTTTTCTCTAGCGTCACCCAGTCTTGGAGCACTTCCAGAATTCAGAAGTAACATACAACCATTGAAATGGAAAGGAGATGGTTCTTTTGATTATTATTATTTAGGCCTGGCCTTCAGATCCCATCACTGCTCTCGCCTACAGAAGCAAGATCTTTAATGGCTTTGGGACCATCACGTGAGCAAGAGCATCACTGACCACAGGATCTGATGCCTGATGACCACGAGGCAAAGCAAGGATTCAACCCACCCCCACTGAGACCTTCGGGAAAGCTGGGCTGTCAGCGATGGATAAAGGAGAATTCACACCTTGGGATCATGCCTAGACCAACATCTTGAGCATTTAGGCAGAAAAACATAACAAAGTGTGGCGGGTTTTTTTTGTCTTCTTCGATCAAAAGGGGCACAAAAGTTTCCCCTGACCTACAGCTGTGCCCATTCCATCAAAACAAGTCCTGACCTTCATGCCCAGCTCCTGCTATTCCTGATGTTGACAGCAGCTCCCTTCCAGCAGTAATTTCCTGAGCTGCCAGAACTGTGGTCCCTGGTCAGTGAATTGTGCTTCACTGAGCTCATTTTCCATCCATCTCCCCTCGGAACAGCGTAGGGAAGGAGGGACAGGGCTGTGTCTCAGCAGGAAGTGTGGGGGGAGTGTGCAAGTTTGCTGCAGGAAGGGGTTACTGGGATGATTCCAATAGTCAGCTGTACGTGTGAATGCACCAGAGGGAAGGATTTGGTGTTTTGGTACATTTTTGTGCATTCTGGAAATTTATAAATGGGTGATTGGAATGAGAATCAGTCAGGAACACCCAGGTGAATATTTGTCCCCACTTTACCTCAAACCCTTGAGACTTCTTAAAGGAACACATTGGTTGCAGGTCAGGAAAATGGGAAAAGTCCATGGGGAAAGAATGGGGGAAAATCCACAAGGCTGTATTTTCTGAGAAACCCAGAGACAGACCCCAAACCAGGAGTAACAACCCGGAATGAACACCCAAAATTCCTGAGCTGGGGCAGGGGCAGATCTGCCAGCCCCTGCCTGGGCCCTCTCCCTGCCCTGCAGCCCAGCTTGGTGCTGTTTTCTCTTCTGCCAGCAGTAAGCCACTCATGGAAATGCAAATCTGCTTTAATTAAGGAGGTTATCAAACAGCAATTAGGATCCCAGCTCTTATGTTGCTCCCTTGGGGTCTCCCCTGCGGGGCTGCTGGAGAGTGAGGGATGCTCCGATCCCACCAAGCCATGATCCCCTAATCCCACTCCTTTTCCCCTAATCCCAGGATGTCACCAAAGCAGGACAAGGACATTTCCTATCCCAAGCTGGCTCAGGTGGTGTTTGGCCTCGTATTGCTCAGAAATCCGAATGGGGGACAAGGTTTTCCCAGCAGAAACCTCTCCACCACATTGGGCAGGCTGAGTGCAGGTCACTGAGGGTGCCCTGAATGTACCAGCTGTGCCTCCTCTGCCCTCCTAACACTTCCTGAAACCCCTGGGGATGGTTGCCTATGGAATCTGGGAGAGCACAGAAGAGGAACCAGGTGGGATGGGATCCTGCTTTGCTTCTGGAGCAAACAGCCCTTCTCAGGGGCCAGATTCACCAAGGAGAAGGGGACAGGGTAATTTACACCAGGGATGGGGGGGCAGAGATGGGAGATCCCGGGGATCTGTGGGGGCTTTGCAGAAACCCAGCAGAGCCCAGAGTCCCCACTCAATGTCCTTCTCCATCACGGGAGGTGATGGAGCTGTTGCTCCACCCCTGACCCTCAAAGCTGGACCCCAACATCCCTCTGTAGCTCCACTAACACCCCCCATCCCCAGCAGTCCCCACGGGGTGCCAGCAGCCCTCTCCTCTCTCCACAGGGCCCCCCATCATCTCCAGCACCCAGACCCAGCACGCCCTGCACGGCCAGAAGGGGCAGATCAAGTGTTTCATCCGCAGCACTCCCCCACCAGACCGGATTGTGAGTATCCCCCCGGGGCACGGCGGGTGCCTGGCACACCCCGGGCTGCCCCGGGCTCACCCCTCTCTCGCTTGGCAGGCTTGGTCCTGGAAGGAGAACGTCCTGGAATCCGGGACCTCCGGGCGCTACACGGTGGAGACGGTGAGCACGGACGAGGGGGTCATCTCCACACTGACCATCAGCAACATTGTCCGGGCTGACTTCCAAACCATCTACAACTGCACTGCCTGGAACAGCTTCGGCTCCGACACCGAGATCATCCGGCTCAAGGAGCAAGGTGGGCACTGCTGGGGGGCCGCTGGGGGCTGGGGGGCAGCGGGAATTAGTGCCCAGCTGGGCTGTGAGAGTGGGGAGATGCTGTGACAGGCAGGAGGTGCCCGGGAAAGCTCTTGGGATGCCAAAGAGGAACGTAATAAATTAGGAAATTAGGAAGGATGGTGACAATGCTCCAGCCGTGGTAGCTGTAGGATTGCATCCTTAGGGTACCTGGTCCTGGCAGAGGGCCAGGAGGGGGGCTCTGCCTCTGCTTGACAAGGTATTCCTGATTTTACTCTCCTGCTGAAGATGGAGGGCACAAGATGATCCTGCACCACTTGTTCCCTGTCCCACAGCATGAGGTGATGCCACTGCCCCGGGCTGGAGGATCAGTTATAGCCTTGGAGGGACAGGAATGGCTGCTCTGAGCAGACCCCACTGCTCCGTGGTGATGGCAGTGGGTGGGAGGAAGGCGTTTGGGCTGGTGGAACTCTCCATCCTGGCCACCAGCCACCAATGCCAGCACGTTTTACAGGGCTGGGCTTACCCACCCAGCCTCGAAGCAATTCCCAAGGGGTGCCCAGGAGATTTCCACTCCCAGGGCTCTCCATAGCAAGGGAGGGAGACGGCTTGTGTGAGGAATGCTTAGCTGCTGGAGGAACTCCAGTTCTCCTCTATTTTATTAAATGCCAGGGCAGGCAGGTGGATTGTTCTCATTAAGCCATGATTTATAGGCAAGGCTGGCGTCCAGATTAAATCAGAGCTAAATGAACCCCTTAAAATTAGCCTTGGGCTTCTTCCAACGCAAACAGAGCCAGTGGTTTTTCCAGGTCTCCTGCCAGTCCGCGGGAGCGCTCGGTCCCAGCGGAGGGTGGCCGGGCAGGCTCGGAGCTGAGATCCCACCATCCCTGCCAGGCCAGGCAAGGGGACAGCCCTGCCCCGGGCAGGGGGACACCGAGGGTGGCAGAGGCCATCCCCTTCACGGGGACAGCCCTGCGGCCGGAGCGCGGAGCGGAGCAGGGGCTGAGCGCTCAGGAGGCTGCGGTGGGCGCTTGGGCTGTGCCAGGCTGTGGACACTTGCTTTATTTTCAAACAGGTACGGAAATGAAATCAGGAGCTGGTATTCAAGCAGGTATGGAAATCATGAGCTGACCGTGAATGTGAATTGTCCCCAGCCATTACCACACCTGAGGGCCCGGCATCCTCCTCCTGGCCCCGCAGCTCTCCGGCAGGGCAGGCAGGGCAGGAAGGGGCGTAGGGAAACTGCAGGGCAGTGACTGGGGCAGGACTGGGGATTTGGAGAGGTCAGCAGAGCTCCCCTCTGCCACTGACCTGCTCTGCAAACCAACACTTTCTGTGCCCCAGCTTCCCAGACCCCGAGAGGGGGATGATGTTACACAGCCGTGTTTTAAATGCTGCGGAAGTCCCAGAAAGTGCCATTATGGGACAAAAGAGAGGGAGAAGCGCAAGTTTCCAGGGCTATTTGCAGGCATCAGCTTGTTTCAGCATCGTGGGAGAGTGCTGGCCAGCCTCCATTGGCCCCAGAGCAGGGCTGGGTGGATCTTGGAGCAGATGCTGTGGGATGTGCTGCCCCTGTGCCTTCCTCATCCCCTGCCCCAGACCAGGGCTCCTGGGGGAGCATGTGGCCAGCAATCTGCTCCTCTTCAGCCTGCCCCTCCCTTTGGGAACTGTGCTTGGAGGGAGCAGAGGGACTGAGCAGGGAGATAACAAGGCTCAGGGGCTCCAACTCTGACCCCCTCCCCACAAACATGATTTCATACTCCACCCCCCTTCCCCACACCTCCCAGGCTGCTGCTGGGATCTGAGTGGATAAATCAGCTTTGCTGGCTGAGCCACAGTCTGAAATCCCTGCTGGGAACCCAGCTCCAGAGTTTTGTAGGCAGAAGGATGTAATCCCAGCTCTGCCTCCCACAGACCCTGCCTGCACATCCCACCCCACAGCCTCAGCCCCGGCACGGGCCACCCCTCCTGTCCCAGTCTTTGTGGCACCCTCAGGAGCTTGGGAAGGATGACAGAGTTGATAAGCCATGGGAGAAGGCAGGAAACTGGGATATAAAACTGGCAGGGGCTGTGAATGACGGCTCTTGGGTTAACTCATCTGTCAGCCTGCTCGGATGCCATTTCTCTTTCTTAATAATATTAACACATTGTCTTCTTCTGCACTTCATCCTTTCGAGATGCTCATTTGTTAACCTGCAGGGCACTAAGGAGAGCAGTTGTTAACCTGCTCCTCTGGCTGCCCCCTCCTCTCCCTCCCAGGGGAAGCTGAGGCACAGAGAGGTCAGGGCTGCACAACCTGCAGTGTCCCAGGGGCAGCGGGGACGGGGGAGCGGGGAAGGAGGCCCCAAAACCCTCCCCGGGCTCCTCACCGAGCCGCTTGCCAGCAGCCAGGGGTGGGTCCCTGGGGGGAAAAGCCACCTCTGGGACCTTCATCCCGCTTCATGCTCCCTCTCCTTCCTCTTGCAGAGTCGGTGCCCATGGCGGTGATCATCGGCGTGGCCGTGGGGGCCGGCGTGGCGTTCCTGGTGCTGATGGCCACCATCGTCGCCTTCTGCTGCGCCCGCTCCCAGAGGAGTAAGTGTGGCCCCCTCCTCGGGAAGGGGCTGGGGGAAAACTTTGGGGAGGGGGCGAATCGAGTGGGTCAGGGAGAAGCCAGAGCCTGAATTTACTGACGCGGCACCAGCACGAGCTGCTTCTCATGTTGGTCTTCCAAATGTTTGCTGCTCCAGTGTTGGGAAGGTTGGAACACCAGGCTGGAAGATGAGGAAAAGAATTTCATCCTGGTTAGTGGTGTGCAAGGAGCAGAGGTGTTACAGAGATCAGCTCAGGGATGATGGGACCAACAGAGCACTTGGATATTAGGAGAAGGACTCATTTCCTGCCAGGGTGACTGCAGATTCCTCTCCCAAGACAAACACTGGAGCATTGTGGCATCATGTTGGTCTTCCAAATGTTTGCTTTGCCCATGGGAAAAGGGAAGTGTTTGTGGAAAAACGTGCTGATCCCTGTTAGCAGCACAGGCAGTTTAGGAGGCATGCAGGAAACCTCTTAATCCCTCCCCTGGAGTAATCCTGATGTCCAAGAGGGAGAAGCATCCTCGCTGTGCCACACTGGTGCTTAAAAACCCTCCACGGTTCTGCTTCTCTTTTAATTCAAATTTTCCTGACATAGCATGCATATTCCTGGCGGGAATGACAGCCAGTGGAGGGATTTCCATGGGATATGTAGGTTTTTGAGTCTGGCTGCAGTGGGAATACAAGTTAAAGTGACATTAGAGACATAGGTAGAGAAGGAGGGGGAAACTGTGGCATCAAGTGGCCTCATTAAAAGGACACCAGGAAATTAAAGAATTGTTTACTCCATGAAAAGGTACCAAACCAGGAGGGAGAAGAGTGTGATTGTCTGGAGCATCCCAAACCTCTGGGAGAGGAGGAATTCTCTGTAGGACTCTGAGCTCCCAAGGCACACGGTGCAGATGCCAGGATGCCAAGCTCTCTGTGTGTGTGCCAGAAAACCCAGTTGTTTTATTTCTCCCTTTATTTTCCCTCCTTGATGGTTTGCAGAGCATTCAGAGACACGAGGCTGCTCCCAGATCTGGTTTGGACACACAGACTCCCACAGCAGAAATGTGTTTAATTTCCAGAGCAATAATGATGCCTCTCCCTGTTTTATCCTGGTTTTTTGAACTCTCACAGCCTCCATTAGAAAGAATTAACAAGTTAAATGGGGGAATTCGTTAATCTTGCTTTTTGGGGAAGGACTGCTGACGGACAGGACCCAAGACCAGGCCAGTTTGATGTTGTGGAGATCATTGGGCAGCGATGGATGATCCCAGCACCTGAAGGAAGCAGGGCCAAGCTCTGTTCCCGTGTCCATGGGCTGTGCTTTCCCCACACCACACCCTCTGGAGCAGGGACAGCCTGTGGTTCATTAGCTCCCTCTCATCTGATGGAACCAGATGGTGCAGAGCTCTTTACAGGACACACAATTGCACGGGAATGTCACCATAACAGATCCCAGCAGGGTGAAAATGCCAGGATTTAGTCCCTCACAAGCTGGAGGCGTTCAGGGATGGGATGGGCTTCGTGGGGAAAAGCCAGGAGAGGACAACCCCATCACACCCAAATGCCTCGTGTGATTTATCCCAGTGATAAACTGGGAAGAAGAGGCATTTTCCTCACCAGGGCAGGGAGGATACATGCTGGCTAGAGAGTATTGGGGACACAGTGGCAGAGTTTGAAGTCCCTTTTTCTCTGCTGTGTTTCCAGTTCTGTCCTGCTTAGAAAGGGCTTTTGGGTCTTGATATGCCATGAGCTGCTGAGTCTGGGCACCTTCCCTGCTCTGCTGCTCTTCAGCTCCTCCCACACTGATTCCCTGGGGAGAGGTTGGCAGCATTCCCGGACCAGGGAATGAGTCCCTGTGCTTCCCACAAGGCTCCTTTGCCACTTCACTTTGGGATCAGAGGAAGCAAGAAGAGATCATCCAAGAGCTCAACAAAGATCCCTGCCCTGACCTCCCTTCCCTCCCCGAAGTGAAATGGGAGGAGGAGAGCCAGACCCAGCCAGGGGCAGCAGCAAATCCAGGGTGCAGGTGGGATTCCCCAGCCTGAGATCCATGCAGGGGGTGCTGGTGGCAGTGGGGCCACTCAGTCCCCCTTCACATGGCTCCAAAAGCCACTTGGAGCTGCCAAAACAGGGTCTCTCCTCATTTTTTGGGGGGAGCTGGGAGCACCAGCAGCTGACCTGCCCCCGCAGTGACGCTCAGGGGGTGCAGAACCCTTCAGGGGAGGACTTGAATGTGCCAAGGGAACTTTTACACCAGTTTCGAGGTGCTGATGCCAACTGGATGCTGTGGCCACTGCCTCCAGTGCTGGGAAGGTTGGAACACCAGGCTGGAAGATGAGGAAAAGAATTTCATCCTGGTTAGTGGTGTGCAAGGAGCAGAGGTATTACAGAGATCAGCTCAGGGATGGTGGGACCAACAGAGCACTTGGATATTAGGAGAAGGACTCATTTCCTGCCAGGGTGACTGCAGATTCCTCTCCCAAGACAAACACTGGAGCATTGTGGCATCATTTCCAACAACAGCCTGGTGCAGGCTGTGGGAACAGTTGTGTGGAGGGGACACGGTGACCCAGCAGTAACTCAGGGGAAGGAATCTCCCGACCCAGCCACTGACCACAACTAATGGCACTGGAGGAGGCAATTCCTGGCCTTGTTTTGGGGAAATGCAGGGAAAAAGAGAAAAAAAAAAAAGGACCAGGTGCAGACACACCGAGCCTGGAGGCTCTGGAAAAGAAAAAGATGACTTTACTGCACATCTGGTGTTGTATCTTCGGTGATTTAACGGCCCAGAGTTATTTAAGGGGGAGCACTCCTGGGAGAGAAGGTGCAAGACAGTGATTAGCTTCTCCTTGTGATTAAAGACAAAGGCTCTGGCACCAGGAACGTGGTCCCAGCAGGAAAAAAAAAATAAAAGGAAAATCTGTAGTAACTTCCCAGCAAAAGGTTTTGCCATGTGCCCTGAGACTTGGAGAGGTCTGGGGGCTGCAGATATTGAGGGCAGGGGATGCTGAGAAAGATGAATTCAAGGACGGAGCTCCAGGCTGGTCTCGGTTGCATCATCCAGTTTGGTTTAGAGATAAAACCCCCCTTTGCTGGACTGATCCCTGCAATCCTGGCCTGGCAGAGCCCTGCTGGTTCCATCAGCTGGAGGCAGATCTGACAAACCAGAGGTTCAAGGCAGTTTTGGGGGCCGGGAGGGCTGGCACAGCCATCCTGGGAAGTGAGAGCCAGATCCGAGGCTGGAGCGCGGCTTCAAAGCCGTCGAGGTCTCACTGCTCAGATTTGCATCCGTGCCTGCTTTTCATCTCGGCTTTGCCGCCGCCTCTGCTCCTGCTGCTCCTCGGCCCTGGTTTAATTCTCCTAAAACGGCTTGTTTGAAGCACGCCTGACACCTTCAGGGAAGGCAGGGAGTCTCTCCAGGAATGTTTCTCTCTGTTCTGCGGGAAAACAGGCTGCTGGGAGATGACAAAATCATCCCCGGCCATGTCTATGCTCGCTGCTTGGCCTTTTCCATACCTGTCTGCCCCCCAAACTGAGAAAGGCTTTCCTCAGGGGTTCCCAGCACCCAGGCAGAGCTGGTCCTGCCCTCAGGAGCAGTATTTCCTATGAATCAGCAGGCTGGATAATGATTCCACCACCTGTGTGAGCAGTTCTGCTGCAGCCCAGCCCCTGTTAACAGCACCATGAGTGTAGCAGAGACCAGCCAAGCTCCCAAAGGAATTCCAATAGGAATCTGAGCTGCCCAGAGGTGACATGGTAATATTGCTCCCTTAGTTCTTGCATGAACTTGCTGAGCCAGGTTTATTTTCCCTGGTGCTGCCGAGCATCCTCAGTCAGCTCCCTGCAGATGCTCCACCACTGCCTTGGGCTGAACCCCTTCTCCATCTCCCTCTTTTCCCAGATCTCAAGGGTGTGGTTTCTGCCAAGAACGATATCCGCGTGGAGATCGTGCACAAGGAGCCGGCCTCGGGCAGGGAGGCGGAGGAGCACCCGACCATCAAGCAGCTGATGGTAAGGATTTCCTTCCCCTCCCTAAGAGATTGCTCCCGGCGTTTGATGGTACCGAGCCCAGGCACGTGTCCTTCGTCGCGTAATCCCCGCTCAAGGCAAAGATTACATCCTGCTCCGGAGATCCACATCCTCCTGCCATAAAAACTCCTCGAGTGACACCTGGCTAAACGAGGAGGGAGAGCTGGGAGGGGTTTATTGCAGTGGCCCGGCTGCCCTCGGGGCTAATTGCAAAGCAAATTTGCCACCTCGGGCGGGGAGAGCTGCAGAGGGAGGGGAGGCACACAAGGGGTGAGCAAGAGGTGATAACGAGCTCGTTAACCGGGGCTGCTCAGAGGGTTCTGTGGGCAGAACCAGGGTGTGGATCTGGGAGCAGATCCAAAGAGTTCTGTGGGAGATCCAAGGTGTGCACAGAGCTGGGGGCAGATCCAGAGTGTTCTGTGGGAGATCCAAGGTGTGCACAGAGCTGGGGGCAGATCCAGAGAGTTCTGTGGGAGATCCAAGGTGTGCACAGAGCTGGGGGCAGATCCAGAGTGTTCTGTGGGAGATCCAAGGTGTGCACAGAGCTGGGGGCAGATCCAGAGAGTTCTGTGGGAGATCCAAGGTGTGCACAGAGCTGGGGGCAGATCCAGAGGGTTCTGCGGGAGATCCAAGGTGTGCACACGTCTGGGGGCAGATCCATAGAGTTCTGTGAGAGATCCAAGGTGTGCACAGAGCTAGGAGCAGATCCACAGGTGTGGGGCCAAAAGAACAGCAAAGAAAGGCAAGTGACTGTAAAATGAGAGTGAAAAGAGCAGGTGGGAAAGGGTTGAAGAGGCCAGAGGCTGATTTCTAGCCTGCTCAGTGGTTTTTTCCTCATCTAACCCTCAGTTTTTTGGGCAGGACTTGTATGTCCTGCCTGCAAAAGCTGTTCCATGAATTCCCAGTGGGAAGGCAAGGCTGAGTGTCGTGGTGTGGGTGGAATTGCTTGCTGGAATTACCAGAATTGCCAGAGCACTTACACAGCCAGGGAGCCTTAAAGGAGGAGGCAGGAGGAGGTGGAGATCTGGCACCTTATCCCAGAACTGCTGAGGTTTCTCTGCAAGGCTCTTCATTCCCAGCAGGGCTTTGCCCTGAGAAATCCACAAATCCATAAAGGGATTTGCAAGGCTGGAAGGACAGAGGAGGCTGGGATTGGGTTTGGAGCAACCTGCTGGGATGAAGGGGAATGAGAAGCCTCCTCTCCATGGGACTCTGTACATCATCTGTGTGATCAGCAGCACCAAGCCCAGCTCTGGCTCCCATGGAGGGGTCTGGGATTATCCCAAATGCCACTCCAGGCCAGAACCACCAGGTTGGAAGCACACACAGAAGAGGAGACACACACAATATTTACCATTGTGAATAAATGAGGAAGAGGATGGTCATGGGAGGCCAGGCACAGGATCTTGGAAGTCATCCTGAGGACTTTCCTGGGGTATTTGCCAGATCCAGAGGGTGATTCCACATCAGTGTGTGCCCTTGGTGGGGCCAGGAGCAGAGCAGTGGGAGCTGTGCCAGGCACATTGCAATGAGGATTCTGGCAGGGTGGAAACGGTGCAGAAAAAAATGACAACTTTTGTTTGAGAACCAGCAAAAAAATGCCTTCTGGGGAGACGTTACAGAGCTCCTGGGTTTGTCAGCCAGACCTGTGAGAGGTGATTTGGTCACAGCTCAGTGCAAAGGGGCTGTTTAAGAGCAAACAGGGTGGCAAAGCCGAGGGGTTTCAGATACAACATGACAGAGACTCACAAGCCTGGCTGCTGGACCAGGAGAAGGCCATTCACCCCCTCTCCTGGCAAATCCAGGCATTTTTCCTGAAAATACAGCAGTTGGAAATAACATCCTTGGATCAGCACTGTTCAGAAGTTGCAAGAGATGATCTGTGGTCTCTGCTACCCTTGCTGGGTGGGTTTGGCACTGGCTGGGACAACCCACCTGCAGGGACAAGGCATCAAAGCCCCCTCCCCTTCCTGGACCAGAGCCTCCCCACCCTCATCTGCCCTCTGCAAGGACATTCCCAGGAAATACTTCCCAATTTCTCATCTCTTTGGAGTCCAGGGACCTCTGCCCTCCCTCATCCCGCTCCTCGCTGTGTCCAACAGCCAGTGTGGACACCCAGCCTTCTGCTGAACAGATCCCTGAGAAAAGGCTCCAAGTTTGTCAATGAAATGATGGATCAAGCCAAAAACTTCCTCTTGCTGATGAGCAGTGATGAGACCCCTCTGGCAGGGGCAGGGGGGCAGTGCCCAGCACCTCCCCCCTGGACTTTCCAGCTCTGCCCACTCCCTGTGCCAGCATTAGTCCCCCTCTGCTTCCTCATTTGCCTTCTCTGAGCTTCCTGGGAGATGTCCATCCCAGGCTCAACCTCGACAGCATCCTTTGGGATGTTCTTCTCACCCTCATCACCCCTTGCAGCTTAATAGCACTGGGAATGTCGTTGCCATGCGGGGCTCGGGATCGTTAATCGGCTGTTGAGGAGGAGCGGCCGCGCTGGCAAACAGCTGCTGCCTCTGCATTCCCCGTCCTGGCCCCGTCCCGGCCCCTCAGATCTAGCACAGCCTGACCTGCTGAATTTCGGGATCCTGTGCCCTTGCTCCTCGGTTTCCCACCGTGTCCCTCTCTGCCGGATCATTCCTGGCCCCGGAGTGCCAGCGGGACCCTCCTTCCTCCCCCAGACGCGGCTGCCTTTGTCGTTCTCCAGCCATCTGTGACCTCAGCGGCTCGCCGTGCTTTTCACAAATAATTATTCATGCATCTCTAAATTCATTAACACCTTAGGATACGCGTCACGCTGGCTGATTTGCATATGTTCACATCGCCTCAGCGCCGCTCCCCACGCTCCTGTTCTGCCAGGCAGTGCCTACAGGCAAGGAAAAGGCTGCCAGCTCTGGTGGCTGGAGGCAAAAGAGCCCGATAAAGGGTCTGATCCTGGGAAAAACAAATCACAAGAGCAGCGTTCTCCCTCCTGCCGGGATGCTCTGTGTCAGCCTGGCTGAGCCCGGGCTGGGAGGAGAGGGATGAGGAGCATCCCCAGCCCCGGCCTGGCGTCACAGCCTCTGTTACCATGGCTGTGTTACCATGTGTTACCACCCCTGTGTTACCATGGCTGGGTTCATTCCTGGCTGATTGGACCCTCTGCATTTCCCCACCTGTGAAATGAGGCTGGGGATCCCAAAGGAGCCACCTCCACTGCCTGGAGCAATCAGAGACAATCCCCAAGTGACGGACAGGCAGGAGCATTCCAAGTCAAAAGGATGACCGAGGCATCACCTCTGGTTCATATTTGGGGTGGAACAGTGCAAATAACCAATCCAGTGACAGGTTGATCTTTTCCTTGCTCTCCTTTCATTCCTGTCTCCTGAAGCCCATCCCGCTGCTCTGAGGGCTGTTCCCAGTTTGTTCACAGCCATCACAGGTGATCAACATCAGACAGTTTTTCCAACCAGGAGCTCAGCTCAGTTCCCTGCAGAAGAGAAAAACTCAAAGAAGCAGAATTCCCATTCAGGGTGAGGCTCATCCCACCTCCAGCCCAGCAGACACGGCATCCCTTTCTCTGCCTTTCTCCCTGAAAAATGCTCCACATGCCCAGAGGCCGGTGCTACCACAGCCCTGGGAAGCACCAGCAACCTCCAAGCTGGCAGATCCAGGTCTGGATCAGAGCCAGGCTGCACCTCCACGACATCCAGCCTCACCTGGGAGGTCCAGGGCACATCCCTCCTGTGCAGCCAACCCCTTCCAGTGGCACCAGCCCATCCGAAAGCAACATTTTGGGGAGGGGTGGAATGAGGTGGTGCAGCTTCAGCTGGGATGGGCAGCACACACCCATGGTGGGAGTTCACATCACCAGGCAACCGAGGCCGGAGCTGCTCTTTGAAGGCAATAAAGCCTTGTCCAGCTGGGAGTTCCCAGGAGTTTGTTTTTTTATTCATGGGCTTGTCTCCTCCCTGCTGGGAGCAGAGGAAGCCACTGTTTGGGAATCATCTCCAACATCCCTCACCCTCGTAGGGTCTGACCCACACCAGTGCTGCCAGTGGCATCCAGTTGCCCAACTAGCAGGAAATACTGTAAGGAAATATTGTCACCTGGAGCAAGGGGTGGGGAGACACGTCGAGCCTGCCAGGTCTGGGGGCTGCTCAGGGACCCAGAGCAGCATTTTACAGAACATATTGTGTCCTCAAATGAGAGCCAAGAATTTAGAATCCTGTTGGATTCACCATCCCAGCTGCAAGTGGCTTCATCTGGTGGTGTGAAGTGCATCCCTCAGCCACCCTGATCCAGGAGGGACCGGCGAGGTTTGGGCTTTACACCTCGATGCCCAGCTAGCCCGGGGATGGTGAAGGCTGCTGGCGCCCGGCACTGCCAAGCAGGATTAAGTCCTGGCACGACATTCCCGGGATTGGAATGGCGCTGGCAGGAGAGGAATGACGGGCACGCGGCTCTAACAGACGGGTGCATCCCCAGCCACGTGCAGGGCAGCGCCGAGGAGCACATTGATGCTGTCACCGGCTGGAGAAAGCCACGGCTCCGGGAAAAATAGCCTGGGCACGACGCTGGAGCATCCCGTGCCAGCGCACTTGGTCATTCCCGGTCTTTTTCCATGCATTTCCCGCTCTCCCTTCGTAATGCCCATTAATATTGGTGACGAAGTGAACTTCAGTCAACTTTCCTTCCCTCCGGTGTTTACCCAGCGGCGGCAAAGCGGAAGCGACGCTAATGAGCATCTCAGCACCTGCTAATTAACGCCGTAAGGTCGCGTCGGGGCTGAGCCGCCACGCAGGTTTAACAAAGGTCACGTTAATGACCGGCTGTAGTGGGGGAGTTGGCGATTCAGTGATGAGATGGCGCTTTATGGGGGCTCCCTGCAGCCCCCAAAGCCACGGGGTGCGGCCGGACCCAGAGCATCCTGCCAGCCCCGGGCACAGGCAGGGGCCCCACGGGACTGGAGGGGCATCCCAGTGCCTGGATCACTGCCACCATCCCCGCAAGAGCTACAGAAAACGGCTTAAAACACCCCGTCAAACCCGACACTAATTCCACGGAGGTTTGGTCCCAGCGGGACTGTCCCCTTGGTTCCCACCTCTCTTCTCCCCTCTCCACCCCTGGGTCTTGCCCTGCCCGCACGGGTCACACACGCCAAAACCCAGCCAAATCCAAGGAGGAAAAGTGGATTTTCCTTTTCTTTCTGAGCCAGGACTTGTGAAACCCTTCTTGGGTTAACACCCCTGATCCCTGCCTTTGCTGCGATGCTTTAGGGGATTTAGGGAGTCGCTGGGGCCAGCAGAGCAAAAGAAACCTCCACATCCCATTTTAGTTGCACTGGTTTAATCCTCGGCGACAGTTGTATTTATCCAGGTAAATCAATGGCTGATAGAGGGGTTTTTTTCCCTAGGAAAACTCAGGTACTTTAATTTATTGCCTTTAACAGCCACATCAAAGGCTTTCGGGAGATGAACAGCAAGCGCCGCGGGGTGAATTTCCACAGCTACTTACCACCTTAAAGAGGAGAGAATTTGGGCAATAAAAGGGGATTTGAGGGCTGCTTTGGGGCTGTGATCCCAGAGAAGCCAGGCTGGATGCGCCCGATAAATACGGGAGAAGATAAAAAAAGGCAACTGAGAAATTGGTTGATAATTATTCTGCTTCCTGCACAGCCCCCCGTGCCGAAGGAGGGGTAATTAAAGCGTAGTGTAATTAATGTGCAACTTGCCCTTCCCCCCCCGGTCACGGCCAGCCTTCAAAGGAATACTGAGGTGACCAAGTTCGGCTGAGGAGGGAAGGATGAAAAGAAGGGGGGAAAAACAGCAAAATAAGGAGATTCTGAGGGTGTTGCTTTGGCCAGGTGGTGCAGCTCCAACCCTCACCACGGTAAATAAATTCACTTTCTGCATCAGCCGGGCCTTTTTTGTCCAAAACGGAGGGAAAAACAACCTGTAACCCAGGGAATCGCGAGGCTTTTTTTTCCCGGCTCCGCTGCTCTCCGACACCGCCCCGCTGGGGCATCCCTGGGCACAACCGGCTGGTGACAACTTCCCTGTGCCGTGGGGCTGATGACGGGTGTGGGGCTCAGCCCACGTGGCGTGGGTGGTGGGGGGACAGCCGGGGGCCGCCGGGGGCCAGGGGACGCTGACCCCCCACTCGCATCCTTTCCAGATGGACCGGGGGGAGTTCCAGCAGGATTCGGTGCTGAAGCAGCTCGAGGTGCTCAAAGAGGAGGAGAAGGAGTTTCAAAACCTGAAGGTGAGTCAGGCCATGGGGACATGGCCCCAGTCTGTCCCCAGCCCCATGAGGAGATGGGGCTCAGAGCCCCCCGCGTCATTCCTGGCAGAGGGGCTGCACGCCGGGGTGCCGGGCACAGCTCCCCGTGCCCACCCCCGGGCAGGACCAGCTCGTCCCTTGCCTGGCATTGCTGCTGCCAGGCTTTCTGTCCTTGGGCCATGTCCCCAGTGCTGGTCCATCCCAGAGGGCTGTCCCTGTGTGGGGAGGGATGCTTTGGTACCCCTGGCAGTGTTTTCTGGCCCCAGCACCGGGGGGATAACATAAAGGTGTGTGCCAGGAGAGGGCAGTGCAAGGGGCACCTGTGCCCCGATCTGGAGGGGGCTGAGCAGGGTGGGACACATTGGTGGCACGGGAGGACATTGCTGCTGCGGTAGGAGGGGTTGGTGGTTGAGGGTGTCCTCCAAAGGGGGGCTCTGAGGATGGTGGAGGGTGTGGAGAAAAGACTGAGGGGAGACTCATCGGGGTCTGCAGCTTCCTCCCGAGGGGCAGCAGAGGGACAGCACCGATCTCTGTGACAGGACCCGAGGGAATGGCTGGAACTAGTTGGGGAGGGCTGCGTTGGATCCCAGGAAAAGGTTCTTCCCCCAGAGGGTGGTTGGGCACTGACCAGGCTCCCCAGGGCAGTGGGCACAGCCCCAAGGCTGCCAGAGCTCCAGGAGGGTTTGGACAACGCTCTGAGGGACAGGGGGGGATTGCTGGGGTGTCTGTGTGGGGCCAGGGTTGAACTCAGTGATCCCTGTGGGTCCCTCCCAACTCAGGATATTCTATAATTCTTGCACGTGCTGGGTGAATGGGCAGGGTCGGCGCCCCAAATGCCACAGGACCCAGGGAGAGCAGGCACCACCAACCCGCCTCTGCTTTCTCCCACTCTGCAGGACCCCACCAACGGCTACTACAGCGTGAACACCTTCAAGGAGCACCACTCCACCCCCACCATCTCGCTGTCGGGCTGTCCGGCCGACCTGCGCCCGGCCGGGAAGCAGCGGGTGCCCACGGGCATGTCCTTCACCAACATCTACAGCACCCTGAGCGGGCAGAGCCGCCTCTACGACTACAGCCAGCGCTTCGTGCTGGGCATGGGCAGCAGCTCCATCGAGCTGTGCGAGCGCGAGTTCCAGCGCGGCTCCATGAGCGACAGCAGCTCCTTCCTCGACACCCAGTGCGACAGCAGCATCAGCAGCAGCGGGAAGCAGGACGGCTACGTGCAGTTCGACAAGGCCAGCAAGGCCTCCGCATCCTCCTCCCACCACTCCCAGTCCTCTTCCCAAAACTCAGACCCCAGCCGGCCCCTGCAGAGGCGGATGCAGACGCACGTTTGAGCCCCCCCGGGGGCCGCTCGGGACCCTCCGTGGCGCTCGGACAGTGGCGCCCGCCGGCAGCGGCGGTGGGAAGAGGCCGGATCCAGCCCCCGGAGCGGGGCTGCGGGGCGGGGGGCCGGCCCAGCATCCCCCCCTCCCCGGTACATGCTAAGCACAACCCCGCCGAGGACGCGCTGAGCCCCGGGGAGCCGGAGCCGCCCCCTCCGCGGGGCTGGGGACGCCCCCGGCCCCACCGCGCCCCCCCAGCCGCTCGCCTCTGCTTCCCGCTGCCCTCTCCCACCCGGCTCCTTCCCTTCCCTCGTCGTGTTCGGTGTCCATACTTATAGAGTCCGTTTCGGGGGGGTTTTGGGGGGGTCCCGCCACGTGGGACAGGATGGGGGGGACATCGGTGGGACAGGGACCCCCCGGGAAGGGCCTCTCCGGCTGTATCGCGGCGCCGCGGTCAATACAAGAGGTGTTTCTCGTGGCACGCCTGGGCTGGTGGCCACCCCGCGGGGACATCGGCTTTTCATGGTGACACTTTGCCCAGCACAGACCTGGCCTGGAGCCTGGATGTGCCATGGCCTCCTGGGGGAACCCCCGGGGGGGCAGAAATGGCTGGTGGTGGAGGGAAACTGAGGCACGGGGCAGCTGGGAGCCCACAACCCCAGCGTGGGAGCCAGGACATGGGGCGTCACAGCAGGTAAGGGGACACGGGGACAGGCCACCCTCCCTGCATCTCACAGCCCCAGGACTCCCTGACACGCCCCCCCCATCAAACCCCAGGAGTGCCCAGCCCATCCCAGCCTCAGCAGGACCTTTATTGGGTGCCAGCATGAGCCCCAACACCCCCATCCATTGGTTCCCCCAACACCCACAGCCCCGCAGGGGGCAGAGGGGACCCTACAGCAGCAGGGAGAAGGCACCGGTCGACCCCTCCATGGGGGGACGTTGGACACGCCAAACACCCACCTCCTGGAGCCAAGCACCCCACCAGCCCCCCACCCAAGGCCCCTTGTCCCTGACACCAGTGGCACGCGGGCCCCAGGTGAAGGCTCCACCATAAATAAGCATTTAAATTAATTAAATTAATCTGCACCCCCAAAGGGCCCCGGCAGACCCCGAGGCCAAGCACCCCTGGGTGCCCCCACCCGGGGGGGCTGCGGGGACGAGCCCCCGCGCCAGCGCTAAGGCACAGGACAGGGCTGCCGAGTAAAAAGGACATTAAAAAAAAAGGGGGGGGAATTAAATATCTGTGAGGGGGTCCAGGGGAGGGAGGAGGCAACACGGGCCCCCAAAGGCTCCCATTCCCTGCGAGGAGGGTCCCGGGACCCCCAGGATCAGCCCCTTGGCAGGGCCCTCGTCCGAGTGATGAGGGAATTAAGGGAAGGAGAAAGTCCAAGGCAGGGGCTCCTGCCCCGCCTCACCCCCACAGGCCCGCTGGGAGGGAGGACCCCCCACCCCTAAAGTCCCCTCCAAGTCCTTGGTAGCTTCAGTGCGTTGGTAGAAAAGGTGCCGGGGGCTCCCTGCGCCCCCCCAGAGCTGCCCCCGCCCCGGGGACCTGCGGCCCAGCGCGGCCCCCCAGCCCTGCTGGCTCCGGCAGCCCCGGGGCGCGGTGACGGCGTGACCAGGACACTCTGCTCGGGCAGCGACCAGGACACTCTGCCCTCGGGCCGTGTCCCCTCACGGCGGGCGCTCGTGTCCCCTCGCAGCGGGGGGTGACATCCCTGCCACCCTCAGAAGTAGGTGAGGTTCTTGACCAGTCCCAGCTCCAGCATCCGCTTGATGGCCACGGCCTCGTGTGACACGTTGTGCTCTGACGCCTGCGGGACAGGGAGCAGGGGGTGACACCGGGGACGAGGGGCCACGCACTTTCCTCTCGCCCCTCCCAGCCCTCCAGCTTGCCCACCTCACCAGTGGGAGTTGAGCCCCCCAAAAAGAGGGACAGAACCCTCCCCACCCGATCCTCCTGGCCACGAGCCCTTCTCCTCACATGTAAACACACGGGGGTGGATCCAGCTCTCCACGCCTCCAAAGACACTGGGCTAGAGGGATAAGCTGGATGGTGACCATCTAACAGTGGGCTTCAACACCCATCGTGGGAGGGGAGCAAGAGGTCTCTATGGGAGGAGGCTCCCACATCACTCAGCATCACAGCACTGCTCTCCTGGGCTGCCATCCCCCATCCCAGGGGAAAAAGAGGGGGGAGCATGGACAAAATTGTGGGGCAGACACTTACGGCCATGGACTTGAGCGTGACCTGTTCGTAGTAGTGGATGGTTTGCTTCTTGTTGCCCGAGTCGGGGTAGCCAAAGCCCGCGATGTGCACCAGGTCGCAGAAGTGCAGTGCCAGGGTGATGGCCAAGAGCCCCGTGGTGGGCTTCTGGGGGACAGGGGCAGAGAGCCACGGCCTTCAGGGAGACGCACGGGGACAGGCTGTTCCCCCCTCAGGGGGCGCAGGGGGGACCCCACCCCTTACCTGTTTGACCTTCCGTGGTTGCTTCATGGGGAGGTTGAGCACTTTAGCAGCAGTTACTTCCATGTAGTAAGGGTTCAGGACGCGCACTTGCTCCGGGTTAGCATCCCAGATCAACGGGGGCTGCTTCCAAAACCCCTTCCGAACCTGCAAGAGGACAGAGATGTCCCCAGGGGTAGGATGGGATGAGGACTGGACTCCAGAGCAGCCAGCGAGGGGTCGGACTCGCTTCCCCACCACGCTCACCCTCTTCTTGTCGTTGAGGATGGCCTCCATCCACTGGAAGTCCATGGGCTTGAAGGGCACCAGCACCAGCAGCGTGTCGGGGTTGTTCTCCGTCCGGGGGTCGAAGTGGGCCGACTCCGGGTAGAAGAGGCGCATGGTGGTCTTGGAGCCCACGTCCTGCTCATAACCATGGACCGGGGCGTTGTTCAGCCTTGGGTGGGGGGACACGGGGACATGACAGGGGTCAGCCCCCGCCACGGGTGGCACCGGGGAGGGAGCGGTGACAGAGCCAGGGCCGTACCTGATCACCACGTCGTAGGTGTTGATGGTGTCGCCCATGGAGCTGTTGCGGAGCCGGTGGCCGTTGCCCACCACCGCACACCTCCGGCACTTCAGGCTGCGAGAGAAAGCTCCGTCTCAACCAGACCTGCTCCAAAACCGGGGTGGTTTTAACCCCCAGAGGGGGTTTAACCCCACGTTGCCCGGTCTTCAAACCTTCCTGCTCTCCGTCCACCACCCCTGGGTTGCAGAGGTTCATTTTGCCAAATCCCGGGCCCACAACAGATTAATTCCACCCCTCACGAGAAAAAGACAAAGAGAGAAAAGCCCCTAAACCCACCCCGGTGTTACCTCTGGATGCTCTCGGGCAGGGAGTAGTGGGTGATGGACAGCAAGCGCAGGAGGACGTCTTCTGCAAAGCAAGGGCCAGCAGAAGGTGAGGAAGGCAGCTCCTGCCTGGCACAAGGCCCGGGGTGCTGCCCCATCCCTGCCGGATTTCCTCCTGCCGTTAATCCCAGCTCCGGGTGGATAATCCATGGCTGGGTTTTAGTAAAGCCTGGCCCACCCTAAACCCTTTTAGAGGGCCCAAACACACCCAGAGCAAGGAGATACCAGCTGCAGAGTCTAAAAATCAAGCAAATAACTTGTTGGGGGGGGGTGAACAGTCTCCAAAAAGCAACCTGCAGCAGCTTTTCAGAGGGAAGCTGAAACCCCGGGGAGCGGCAGCAGGACAGACAGACAGACAGACAGACAGACAGACCCACGGAGCACTGCCAGCACTCACCACTTCCCTTGGTGCCGTAGGGCAGCTCGTAGAGCGACGGTGTCTTCACCCAAAAATAGTCCCTCAGCTGCAAGAAGAGCGGGTGGTCCCTCGTGTAGCTGCCGAGGAGCAAAGGGTCGGTGAGACCGGGATGAGGGGGAGGCACAGGGAGGGGGGTCCTGGCTCTGCATCCCCCCACTCCCTCCTCCCAGCCCCAAAACTCACTTCCCGATGAGCTGCGCCGCTTTCTTTTCCACCTCCCCAAGGGGACACGTCGTCTTGTTTTCTTGGACGGGGAAATAAAAGCTGTAAGGGAAGGGGTTAATTAAATCAAATGATGCCCGTTCCTCTGCACCCCCCTCCTGGCACAGGGGGGTTCCAGCACCCCACGGTGGGATACAAGCCATGCCAGAGATATTTAAGGCCAGCACTGCCTTGGATGTTTATCTGCTGGGCTTGCAGCCTTGCATCGGAAGAGGTCTCTCTTGCCCTGCTCATGGACCTCTCTGCTTTCCCCATCTCCGTCAGCATCACTGGCACGGGGAGGAGAGTGGGGTTTTCCCATCCTCCCGGGCTCAGGAAAACACCGGCATTCACCAAAAACCCCGCAGAGCCCGACCACCACCACACACCGAGGAGGAAACCTCGTGCCGTGCCCCCACCCTCCGGCAGCAGCCGAGGATGCTGCCGCCTCCCCGCTCCCCCGGGATCCAGCCAGACCATGCTCCTGCATCCCGGTGCAGGACGGGAGGGAGGATGCCACCTCCTGGGAGTGAAGGAAAGGGCGGGAGGTCCTTTAAACTTGAATGAAAGGCACTCACAGCTGTGTGTACCTGTCTTCCCGGTAGATCGAGTACCAAACCATCACCAGAAACAGCGCCAGCACCCCGAGTATCTTCCCTCCTGCGTGCCCAGAGGGGAGGGGGAGAGAAAAAACACTGTCAAGCCGGTACCCTGGGGTTTGGATGATGGGATGTGGGGTCCCACAGCCCTCTGGGGATGTCCCAGTAGATCCAGGCCGGCAGAGCTTTGATGGGGAGCGGCCGGGGTTTGGTTGACACCGTGCTCCCGAGAGCAGCAGTTGTGAGACAGAGCCAGGTGATTTTGTCCTGGTTCCAAAAGCCACAATGACATTTCTGTTTCCGCCTTCTGTCAACGGCTGGGCAAACATCTCTCTTTCCGGGTGCCTCACCCCATTTTTGTACTACAAAGTTCCAGGTGCCTGAACCCGGAGGTTCAAGGACCCCAAAACCACCTTCCCTGCCAGGACTTTGCCTGTGATACCCCAGCACTCCATCACCCAGCTGGAGCTGCAGCAAAGCAGCATCCAACCCCCAAAAGCCAGATTTCCACATGCAAATCCCCCAGTCCCCCCATCCCTGCCTGGCCAGAGGGAGATGGGACTCACGAGACTTGTTGATCATTTTTATGAGCAGGAAAGGGATCAGGCGAGGGCCGGAGCTCTCATCGTGGCTGGTCACCTGCAGCGGGAAAACAGGGAATGGCACTGGATGAGGGCAAAACCCACAGGAGCCACTCCAAAACCCCATCCAAGAGGCACTACCCCCTGCCTGCCCATTTGTGATGGTGCAAGGGTTCCCCAAGGGATTTATTTATTTAGATCCGCATTTCTGCGCTGCCAAAGGGTTGGTTTGTAGAGTTTATCAAAGCCAGGCAAGCCCCCACGCTTCCTGAGGAGCTTCAGCCCTACAGGTTAAAGGACAAAGAAAAAAAAAAGGAATTAAAGAGGAAAAAGGAGCCCTCAGTGGGGTTTCAACCACAAAATCCCAAGGGTGGTGATTTTAAGCCCAGCTTAAGCATCCACCTGGCACCAGCAGCTACAAAGCCCAACGTGCCACCGCCGCCACCGAGCCAGGCAGAAAGGGCAGGAGCAGCCGAGGGGGGTCAAACCAAAGAGCATCACGAACTCCAGGAACCTCCAACGCCTTGGATTCCTCCATCCCGGCCCCGGGAAGGGGGTGCCCCGAGCTCAGTCCCCGCGCAAGCACCGGCGGGGGAAGCGGCGCGACTTTCGTCTTCCTCCGAAACCTCTCGCTCCTGGAATAAGGAGCAAAGAGCCCTGATCGGAGCCATCCCGGGATCGGCCCAGCCCATCCCACCAGCACACGGCAAGGACGGAAGATTAACTTACCAGCAGGGAGAAGCTTAGGGGCACATGGGAGGCTTTGCTCCCGGGAGCGGATTCTGCTCTAAGCCCGGCTCAGAGGTGGGTTTGGCTTTGCCACCCCGTAACTGAGCTCCTCCCTGCTCCGAAATGTGTCTGGTGTGAGGGAGGAAGGAGTGTTACACGCCAGCCAAGGGCAAAGGAGCACACCCGGGCTGGCGAATCAGCTCCTCTCCATCACGGAGGGATTAGTCACCTGAGGAGGGGGGGTCACCCACCTGACATCCCTCCCTGCACCTCCCTCACACCCCTTCCTGTCTAACGAAGCACTGCTAATGAACCTGGCACCTGCCACCTGCCCGGCAGGGCCACGGCGTCACCCGGCCAAGAGGGAGTCGAGAGCAGCAGTTCTGGGGGCCAAAATGTATCAAGAATGAGAAGAAACGAGACCCAAGATGGTCCCACGAGAGTCGGGCTCTTCCCTTCCTTGTCACGGACTTCTGAAGTTAAAAGGGCAGGAGGGCAATTAATTAAAAAGGGCAGGAAGGGCAATTAAAAGGGAATTAAGGACAATTAAACTGTGCTAGAAGCAGTGGGATGGGACATCAGGCAAGGAAAACTGTCCATTTGACAGCAGAGAGATGGGGACAGAGACAGGGACTGGCAAGGTGGTCCCCTGGGAAAGCACTTGTCTGCCCTGAAATGCTTCTCCTTCATAAAACATGGATAATCATGTCCCACCATCACCTGGGATCCCCAGAAAGGGGAAGCAAAACCCCCCCATCCCCAATTTACACCCCAGCTCTCATCCTGCATCTGTATTTCTGGCTCAACAAGCCCCTCCTGCCTGGAAAGATGAAACCCGTGACTGGATCTTCAAGGGTGGGAGCACATAGGGAGAAGGAGCTGGGGGGTCTCACCCCTTTGAATGTAACGATTTCTTGGGAAAAGTAAAATTAGGGGCAAGTGAAAAGCAGCTTGTGCTTCCTGGGGGTTTTTGTTCTACGCAAAACTGGCCATGAAAGCCCCAAGGGGGAAATCCACCCCACAGCTGGAGGCTGGTGATGCTTCTGGGGGGCCTGAGCACCCCTCTTCACCCAGGGCTGGGATGCTGCTGGGCATCAGGACCCAAATTTAGCACTAAATTCACCCCCCAGCTCCCTCCTTGGGTGCCAAAACACCCCACGGAGCCTGTTTCACCCCTCCCCACTGGGAAAATCCGCTCTCCCCGCAGTGTTTGCCTTTACATACCAGCTTTTTTTTAATTGTTTTGTTGGGGTTTTTTTTGAAGGCTTTATGATCTTTTCTCAGGCTTGTACGCACAAGCTGGGCCCGATGCAAAATTTATCTAAGGCAAACCCGGCTAATAATGCCCGGGGTGAAGGAGCACTGTTTGGTGAAGCACACCCAGCTGCCCCCGCGCCCGGGGTGCCTCTGGAATGAGTTCAAGCTCGGCCCTACCAGATCCACAGCCCAAAACAGAGCAGCTGCCAACAGTGGGAAAGACTGAACACCCCGAGCCAGCGCTCTGGCTCCTCAGAGGGCTGCTGGGGGCAGCGATGCTGAAGGGTCCTGCTGGTCCCCACAGCATTCCCAGTCCTGCAGTGTCCTCAGATCCCACAGTATCCCTGTCCCATCGCAGCATTCTCAGAGCTCCCCATGGCAACTCTGGTCTTACAGCATCCTCAAAGCCCTCTTGCAGCAACCCCAGTCCTGCAATATCCCTGGTCCCGCAGCATCCCTGTCCCATCACAGCATCCTCAGAGCCCCCCCAGCATCCTCAGAGCCCCCAAAGCATTCCTGTCCCATCACAGCATCCTCAGAGCCCCCACAGTATCCGTGTCCCATCACAGCATTCTCAGAGCCCCCACAGTGTCCCTGTCCCATCACAGCATCCTCAGAGCCCCCACAGCATCCTCAGAGCCCCTGCACCATCCTTGTCCCATCACAGCATTCTCAGAGCCCCCATAGTGTCCCTGTCCCATCACAGCATCCTCAGAGACCCCCACAGCATCCCTGTCCCATCACAGCATCCTCAGAGCCCCTGCACCATCCTTGTCCCATCACAGGGCCCTCGGAGCCCCCCCAGCATCTGCCAGGTCCCCCAACAGAGACCTCTCATCACAACATCCTCTCTAGATCCCCCACCACAGCATCCCAATCCAGCAGGGAGAGACTCCAAGCTCGTCCCTCTCACGGGTGGGATCCAGCACGGCTCCCCGGGGTCAGTCCAGGGCATCGCCTGCCCCACCAAGCCCCGGAGCTGAGGGGAAAGTCCAGGCTGGATTCAGCTCCCCACACCTGGGAGAAGTGACTGGAAAGGCCCCTCTTTGATGCTGGCACCCCCACAGCTCCTGGGCTGGGGATTATCACTGCACAAAGGACTCAAAAGCCCTTCCCCACCCTGTGTTCCAGGAAAGCCCCACCCCGGGATGCTGCAGAGGCAGCTCACAGCCAAACCTCATGGAGTTTCCCTGTCTCCCTCCAACCTGGAGAGGGATTTTGCCTGGCAATTTTTTACCATGTCCCCTGGGAGATGCCAGCAACACCCTGAGGGGCTGACCCTCCTGCTGGGAGACCTCAGAAGAGCTCATCCCTGTATTTCCATCCATCCATCCATCCATCCTTCCATCCATCCATCCCTCAACCTCAACAGCTCCAGCATTTCTGGATTTAAGTCATGCCAATCCACAGAGTGGCAGCAGGAATTCAAAGGGAAATTAAAGCCATGGAACAAGCACAAAGGTGGGGGGTGGTTATAAATCCCCCCAGCCCATCCCGACATGGATGGATGGTGATCCCAGGCACCCACTGTCATCCCAGCAAAGCACCGTGGACCAGCAGGCCATGCAGCAAAAGCTCTTAGTACTTTTATGTTTCCATGGTAACCCCTGGATTGGGGAAAAGCGTGACACGAGGCAAGGACACCTCTCCTGTGCTCCCACCATCCCATCCCACGTGTCCATGGGACACAGAGCCACCCACTGCCTGGTCCAGATTCCCTGGGCGAGAAGGAAGCTCAGTGGAGAACAAGCATCTCCAACAGTTTATCCCAAAAAAACATGCATTTATTTTTAACTGGAGGAGTGTTGGATTGTGCCCGAGGAAGGGATGCACCAGCAGTCCCTGGGCATTCACTCTCAGCAGTGGGAACCACTGGGAGGGAGACAGACAGACAGACAGGACAGCACAGACCCCTCCGACCCCAGCCAGGTCTCCCGAGCTTTCCAGGCACATGGAGCTTTCAGGAACCAGCAGGGCAGATCCCACATTCCACTGAGGACAACACCCAGGATCGACCCCCAGGGAAGCAGTTTACAGCCCTGGGATCTTCCAAGCCCCCATCCCACGGGATTTCTGCCCAGTAGGGCAGGGATTGCCGGAGGAGCCTCGGCAGATGCCGACGTACCCCCCACGTCAACCCAGTCCTGCCCCGGCACAGCCACCGCCTGCCAGAGCCTGAGCACAACCTGGGAGGCGGCCGGGGGCGATCCTGCAGGGAAAGAAAGGACCCAGCCAACTCCGGGCACTGCCTGCGCTTGGCAGATCATCAAAGGCACCCAAATCCCCAGCCTGGCATCCCAAACCTTCCTCGCCCCGGCTGCTGCGAGCTCCAGGTGCCTGGGGTACTTTTTTTCCAAGCTGGGAGGAAAACTGAGACCCACAGCAGGGAGAAAATCCTTGTGGGATTACAACAACCGCTGTCACAAACCCGAAAGGCAGCAGGGTCTGGATTTCAGCCCCCTCCAAGGGACACTTCATGGGATGGGGATTCCAGGAGGGAAACAGGGATACTGAAAGGGGACCAGGGATACTGGGAAGGGACAAGGGATGCCAAAAACCAGCAGGGCAGAGCGACAGCAAGAGCAGGAGCTGCGAGTGCAGCGGGCCAGGGGGAGGCAGAGGATCGTGAGGACACAGCACTGCAAAAATCAATCCCGCTGGACAGCGGGCACAGCCCCACGGAGGGCACAGAGCCAGCCCAGCCCGTGCACTGATACCCACATTTGTCCTATTTTAAGAGCCCTGCGAGTCACTTTAAAGGAATCTTAATTGCCCTCTTCACGGAGAGGCAGCGCTGTTTCCTTCCTCCGTGGTATCCCAGGCACACACACAATAACCCGGCCAGAGATTTAAGATAGGGGAGAACAACCCCTCGCTGGCATGTGAGCCTTAACAAAACACTCACCCGTGACCAGGCTGCAATTCTGAAACTGGCAACAGCGAGTAAGCTCAGGTACAGCCAGTCTTTCCATGGTGGCAGGTCCCCAGGATAAACCTGGGCTGCTTCTGCCTTCCCGTGGCACTGTTGGTTTTAATGTGCTCCAGAGCCAAAACCCGATTCAGGCCAATGCTGCCTCCACCCTCTCCTCTCCCCCCATTTATTTTTTAATCCTTGCAGCAGAAAAAACACAGGGTGGGACACAAGTGCCTTCCTACAGCCCCAAAACACTGACTGTGTGGGTACACCTGAGCATCCCACAGCTCTGGGGTAACCCCATGGAGCTACAGGGCTCCACCTCGGGGAGTTCAGCTACAGTGTTATAGGTTATATATCATTATTTATATTATACACGTTTAATCACTCTTTAATACTTAAAAAACTAAAATAAAGACCCTTTCCTGCTGGATGCACTCCAGAGGTTATGGCCAAGCTGCTGGAAGCGAGCGGAATCACTCACGGAGGAACAACCCCCTGCTAAGGAGATGAGGGGGGACCCCCGGCAGAGATGATGGGATCTCATCCCTGAGCCCCCACCACTGACCCAGCCACCCCCTCCTCCCACCTGCCCCGCCCTGTCCCCATCTGCTGCCACCATCACCTCAGTGCCGTGTTTACTCTCCGGTACCTCCGTCCTCAGGGATCATCCAGGGATGCAGGCGGCAATGGCGAGAGCGGCATTGGCTTTGGCAGCTTTGAACCCCACATTTTGGGCTAAATCCCCCCCAAAAAGCGGCAGAAAGGTGGGAGGCAGCGAGCTGGGGATGCAGGCAAGGTGTAGGCAGGAGGCTGGCAGCCTCTCCCCACTCCCCCAGGAGCAGCAGGCAGAGCATCCAACAGGGAGCACCTGCTCCCTTACAGTCCCGGGAGGGAAAAACTAAACCATGGAGGTGCTTCAGCCCATCCCCAACCCAAACTCAAGCGAAGACCCATTCAAATCCAGCTCACCAGGGAAAAGGGGTAGGTTCTCAAGCCCCAGGGCTGAGTTAGCCCGTGGTCTGCTCCCATTCCTAGTGGCTTTTGCCTCCGGGAGTCCCCTCCTGGGGGCTCAGAAGCTGCCTGCAGTCACCACCCCCTTTGTAAGGCTCGCTTAGCACCTTAACCCTCCATCTGTGGTTTCCCCTCTGCTTCCTGTTTTGCACTAAATTTGGAGGAGGAGAACCCCCAGAGCAACCCCACAGCTCAAAGCTCATGTCTGTCAGCCCTGAATCCCCCGGGGGTCTTGTCTGCTCCTTTCTCCCACGTTAATGATCATGGAGAAAGATTCCAGGAAATAACCTTGCACCCCCGTTAACCCACACCGGGAGGAGGATTCCTGTCTCAGGGAGACCTTTTCCTGCATCCCCAGCAGTGGGAGAGGCTGACGCTGGTCCCGTCAGGGCAGGGATAAACTGGCAGCAGGTCACGGCTACTTACGGTCCGTCCTCTCGGTCCAGGCGGAGCAGGCAGGAGCTCGGCGGGATCTACGGGGCCGTCCTCTCTTCCCCTAGGAAAGGGAAAAGGGAGAACATCCTCAGGGCTACGGCCACCCACACTGGCAGCACACAAGGGACGCTTCGCTTCGCAGCCATCCGCCTTTGGAGCGGCCACGGATCCTTCTGGATCCCCAGCCAGGGCAGCTCGGAGCACCGATGGGGAGCCAGCCCTGGAGGAGCAGGAGCAGGGCCTTGACGAGCCACCACCGTCACAGAGGAGTCTGTGCTCTCCAGAAAGCCACCCACCTCCCACCCACCTCCGCAGGCACCGGCAGCACCGGGGCTGGGCTGCCGGCGCCTCTTAAGGAGGAGGCGTGGCAGAGCAGAGCAGAGCAGAGCACAGACCTCGCCGCAGGTTTCCCCAACACCTCCTGGCCTTTCCCACCGAAATCCCCCTCCCTGACTCACTCGGACTTTTAGGAAGGCCCCAGGAGATGGAGTGATGCCCTTTATCCCAGAAAAAGGGGGATGCAGCCCTGCTCTGCAGCTCTCCTGCCTTCCCACACGGAGAACACTGCTTAATCCCACATCTCCACCATCTTCTCCCCAAAAACTTTCCAAACTGCACATCCCCACCTGGCAGTGTAATATCCTCACGATTTGAGGAAGGAAAAGCCCTGCTGAGAAGCTGCCACGCACAGAAACCCTCCTGCCACAGTGCTGCTCAGAGAAAGCCTCTCTGCAGGGGCAGCCACTTTACATCCCGAGTAACTATCCCAGATACCGAGGGGCAAGGTGGGCTGAGGGGGAAAAGGAGCCATCCAGGTGGAGGGAGTGGGATAATGAGCGAGCCAGGTGACACAAGCCCACTGCTATCCCAGTTAGTCCCTGGGATAAACCACACGAGGAAGAACCTCAATCCCATTCAGCACAAAAAAACAGTGACACAGGTGAGGAAGACAAGGCTCACTCCCAGCTGCTGCTCGAGCCCTGGCAGGGAAGGTGCTTCCTAGGGGAAACTCTGAAGGGCCAGAGGTTTCCTTACCTCTCTCCATCTCCTCCAGCTAGGGAAAGCAGAGATGAGAAGTGCAAGCCTTCTCCGCAGCAAGCTTTGCTCTTAATATCCCATTAAAATAACATCCCATGCAAGAGATGGGGAAGGAAACCACTTCTTCTGGATACTTCTCTGCAGGGACCAGGCTTTCTGTCCATGTCCTGGGATGACAGGGATGGCTCCATCCCAGCATCACCCATTCCCTCTCCACTCAAAGAGCATCTGCTTCCTCCTTCCATCATCGTTTGCCTTGGGGAGCGATTAACCCAGAGGGCTCAGGACAATCAGCAGCCAAATCAGCTGCACTTGGGGTCACAGAATTCACCTTCTGGCACCAGAGTCAGCCCTGAATCCACCGGAGCATCTGACATCGCTGCCAACAAGGAGCCTTTTGATTGAGAGCCATGAATTGTAGGATCCACTAACGAGGTTAAACCCTCCCCGGGGAGCTCCTGGATGAGGATGCTCGGAGCTGCCTGGGGGTGGGCAGGGGGATCCCAGGAGGATCCTGCAGCCCCACATGAGCAGGAGACTGTGGTACCTTAAAGCACATCAGCCCGGCCGGGAGGATCTGAGGTCTTGCCCCAAGCTGGTCTTTCCAGCTCAACTGGAAGAGCCAGGAGCTGGATCGCTGCTGGTCTTCCTGGGATTGTTTTCCAGCCTCCCAGGTGGTCTCCCCACCATTGGCCGATGCAATCGGCCGTTCCCAGCCCAAGGTCCAGAAAAATCCCATCACGGATCCGGCATCCGACAGGTCAGGAACCGCCGTCTCCGCCACTCGCCGCGGGCGGCTCAACCCATCCGGCAGCTGATCCCGGCAGGAAATGAATGTCCCAGAGCCCTTGAGAAACCCTAAACAAGCTGGATTTCGCTCCTTTCCCTCTCCAGGTATGCTGTCGGCCTCAATTTCCCGCCCTGCCTATCAGTTTAATCGTTTAAATGATGATTCCCAAACTTGAGGGGGGAAAGGGCACCGTGTGCCCGCTCCCTGACATCTCCCTGCGGGATGCTCATGGCTTTGGGCAAAAGAAAATGAAAACATTCCTTCCCCTGTCAAAGACTAAAGCCAGCCAGGATTTTTGAGGGGCTCAGCCCTGGTGTAGGAGCATCCCTGTGGGAAGACAGGTATTCCCCAGGCAGGAGGGGACACAAGCAGGGCAGGGATGAGCCACCAAATCCCTCCTGTCATCATCCTCCCCCTCCAGGACCAAACCCTGGGGGCTGTTAAAATAGAGGAGGGGGAGATGGAGACAGAGTCCGTGCCCCTTCCACCCACCAGACCTGAAGCGAGGCAGCCGTCCGTCCGTCCGTCCGTCGGAGCTCCATCGCCGGCGCCAACCTCCCTCGGTTAAAATTACCTCCCGAGGGGGGAGAGAGCAAAAGCCGGGCTGGGAGGGGAATAAAAGCCAGGTGAGCTCATCCTCCTCCAGAGAAAACGTCTCCACTTGGCATGAGCGAGGTGTTTCCAAGCCCGGCACATCCCTCACGTCACCCCGATCGCTGTTGCCCCGGGACCAGCAGCTTATTCACTCAGCAAGCATTTAGTGGGAGATAATCCAGCCGCTTCCCAACCATCCTTTGGCCGAGCCAAAGGTGTAATTCCAGTGTGGGACATGATTTTTGGGAAGAGGTTTCCCTAATGGTCATCCCAGCGGATGCTCCCTGGCCAGGAGAGAACGGAAGAGCCGCCACCAGCAGAACCTCCACCTCAATTGTAGCTTTTCAATTCTATTAATAATTTACTGAATTTATTAAATTACTTTATTAAAAATAAAATAATTTAATAGACCTATATCCTATCAAATCCCTGGGAATAGGAAGAAAAGCAAGGCAAAGCTGCCCAGCCAAGCCGGATTATCCAAAGCAGCGACCGACCTAAAAATAAACCCACCGCTATTTAAGGATGAGCCTCCCACAATGAACCCCCTCCCAAAAAAAGATAAAAGGAAAAAATAGACATGTTTCCAATCTGGGGTGTTGAGCATCACCCACCAGATCAAAAAAAAAAAAAAAAAAAAGCCTATTTTGGGTTTATTTCCTAGCAAAAGTCTGTACTTCCAAGAGAACAGCATCACCAGGCTTAAAGCCGCTGATTTCCAGACACCCCATGCAAATAAATAATTAAGATTTAAAGCTGCGTTTGCATAATACAGATAATCTGTCGATTTAACTTGTAAATGCAGGGGGAATTAAGCAGCGACGTTGTTAATTAGGCAGCAAAGGGGCCTGGGAAGCCCCAGCTCCACGGTGGATGCTGATGGACCACGAGGATGCTGAAGAAGCTGAACGTGCTGGGGGATGCAGGGCTTTGGCAGTGGGACCAGCTGTTGGGGCAGGTGTCGTGGTGTGACCACCAAAACCTTGTGTTCATCCATATTTTAGCTGAACAATCCCCCCCAGCTCCTCCAGCCCTTCAGCAGGAGCTGCCCGGCCCTTCCCGCCCTCGAGCGCTGCCATCACCCCCCTCCGAGAAAAAAGGCAGTGGGAAAAGAGCCCGGGGTAAGATTTCTGAGGACAAATCACATGCTTAGTTGCATAAAGAGCCGGCTCTGACAGCCGGGCTCTCGGCTCCCCCACCCCAAACACCGGACCCCGCCCGGGAGCAAAACCTGTTGAGCCCGAATGTGCCTGAACAGACAGTTCTTTGTGATTTTTTTTTTTTCCTTCTCTTTTTCCGTTTGGAAGCGGCCGCTGGTGATCGCACAGGGATGGGCCCGAGGACTTCCCAGCCCTTGGCACCGCTCCTGACTCCTTGTTCGGAGGCAGCACCGCGTTTAACCCCTAAAGCCCCTCTCTCATTTCTGGCACCATCCCCCTTCCCACACCCTGCTCCTGTTCAGTCCTGCATCCTCCCAATCCACCTGCATCCCTCCTCTCTGCATTTTTCTCCCTTATTTCTCACTTTCTACCTTATTTTTCCTCTCGATGTTTCGGAACTCTCCTCCATTCCCAACCCAGACAGGTCTGATCCATCCTCATGCTGTAAAATCCCACCCCATAAACCCCATGCCAGGGGGTTGGACGAGCCCAACAGCCACAGAGCTGCCAGGATGGGGATTTAATCCACATCCAAGGGTATTTCAGTATCCCCTGTGGGAATGCTGGGCTGGCAGTGTGCACACAGCATCAGCAAAGCCCCAGAGCAGCGTTTAAGCCTCCTCAACTCTCACTCAGCACCCTCCCGTCTCAGTTTCCCTCCACTTGGGGCTCAGGGAAGCTCTGCCCATTGACAACGCAGGCAGAGAGACTCTGAACTCCATCCCAGCTCACGCATCTGTATTTTAAAAGAAATTAAAAAACCACCCGATGTCGCAAGAGGCTCAAACCCTGCCGGGGGATCCACCCCAGGGCTCCTCGGGCAAGGCCACGGGGCGAGTCCCAACCTCCTGCCGCTGGCACCGGCCTCTGCTTAAAACATTAAGGCTCGGCTGAGTCAGCCTGGCCGGATATCGGGATGTTGAATCCAGCCGGGAAAACTTGGTCGGGCTGGGGGAGACATTTTGCAAAGGGGAAGAGCCGGAGCAGGAACGGCATCTGGAAGCGATTGGAGGCGAGGAGCCTCTCCCAGGCGCAGCAGGGAATTCCAACGGCGTGAGCTCAGGTTAAAGCCTCCTTCACAGACCCGGGATTAAAGAGGAGAACCAAACTGCAGCACATTTATAGATTTTTAAACCTGCAAATAACGAAGGGAAGGGAGCCAGCTCCCTGCTCGGTCCTACATGGACACGGCTTTGTGATTTCGGGTCATTCTGATTTACAATTAAAAAAAAACAAACAGCTAAGTTCCGAAAAGGAGGAGAAATCTCTCCATGGATTTGTGGATCTAATTTCAGGTGTCGTGTCCGGAGTCCTCCTTTGGCACTGCCTTGTTCCACCCCTGCACCTTCCATCCCCTGGGACTCCTGTATCCCACCTCCGAGCATCCCTCACCATCATGGGCTGCATCACATGATGGTCCTGGAGCGGCAGCAAACCCAGGAGCATCCCAGCATCCTTGGGATGGCATGAAAGAGCCGATGGAGGATGCCAGCCTAGCTTGGGCAGAGTGGTTCTCCACAAGGAACCTCTTCCAGTCATCCCTGAGCCGAGGGACACGGAGCAGCAGCACCCACGGGTGGTCCAACCCGCCTCCACTGGACATTCCCGTAGAGCAATTTATGGCAGGGCAGGATTCACACGGGATGGGCAGAACCCAGCCCTGCTGTGCCCCACCTCGCTCCCCCAAATTGCTGCTCCGACCCCAAAGCAGGAGCTCACCCACATCCTGCCCGACTCCAGCGCTCCCACCCACCTTCCCGGCGGTGCGGCCGTCGCCATCCCGCGCCGATCCGCGCCCCGGCGCAGCCGGACCAGCCGGGAGCAGCGTCCCCCCACGCTGCCAGCGCTGCAGCCCGGAGGTCTCCGGCAGGCAAAGCACATCCTGGAGAGCAGCCGCAGCCTGCGCCAGCCCGAAACCACTCCGAGCATCCGCCAGTCCCAAGGAAAACCAGGAGGGAGGGTGGCTCCTTCGGTTTTTCCGTTCCCCGACAGCCAAATCCCTTTTTCCTTCCTCCAAGGACACTTTCCAGCCTGACCCTGGTCACATGCAAGGGGTCAGCAGCTGGAAAGGCAAGAGATGAGCAAATACTGGGGGCTTTTCCTCTTCCTTTCCAAGAAGACACAGGGTTTTCCTAGAAAAACCTCGATAAACATGAGGATTGCTGCAGGAGGAGGGAGCAGTGCGAAAGGAGAGTGAGTGGAACTTAAGAAACACCGAAAAAGAGAACCAGAAGTTGCAACAAGCAGCGTGAAAGTATCAAATCATTTCCTTTCCTCCCTGCAAAGCCAAAACTGCTCATGCGACTGCTCCTGGCACCAGTGTACGAGGGGGGTCCCAGCCTGGGATGGGGAGAGCGGGATGGGGGCCCAGAGGGATCCAGGTGAATCCAGGACACCAACCTCTGCAGGAGAGGGACCACGTCCCTGCTCCTCACAGAGTCCTCAGGCTACACCCAGAGCAAACAACCAAAAGGGGGAAAATAACATAAAACAAATCTTTTTTTTTTTTTTAATTTTTTTTTTTTCTAAAGCCCAATAGGGAAAGTTGTGGAGAAACAGACTCCGTGCTGCCAGCCTGAATCAGCTCTGGAATATTCAAAGCTAAAGCAATGGGGCCATCACTTTATCCAAGAGAATAAGCAACAGAATACATGGGATTTAGAGATATTGCCAAATAATTAATTAGCAGGACTCAACCTGAGAGTTGCTGCCAGCTGAAAACCCCTGGAAACAGGCGTGGGGAGAGCCCTGGTCTCAGCATTCCCACGTCCTGCAGTCTGGCATCCACCTCTGATGTTGGTTGCAAGGATGGGGATGACACAAGCTATTAAAGTACAGGCTTGGAGATGCCAGTATGTCTGTTCCAGAGTTTAAAATTATTTTAAAGGGATGTTTTCACTCCAGGGGTGGGTTTCCCCTCCAGGGTGGGCTGGGGAGCAGGAGGATGCTCCAATCTCAGCTCTGAAAAACACCCTCTGGAAGGCACCCTACATGGCAGGTCTCCATGGTGGACATCCCTCAAAATCAGTGTGCACACACAGTTCCTCCTCTTATATTTACACTTTCAAAGGCCTGATTCCTTTGTGGAATTCAGTGCCTTGCTGGAGCAGCTGCTGTTAACTCCCTGCCCAGAGCTGGAGGAGCGAGAAACCCTCTAATGATGTAGGTAATTAAGGACAGGGATTAGGGAGAGACCAGCAAAGTGTGGACCCCATCCGTGAACGTGAGGAGGTCTGTAGAGGCTGGACACATCGTTAGGAGCCGGGGTAGGAAGAGGACACTCAAACCCATCAGTTCTATCACTGATCCGGGGTTCTGCCCTGCCCGGGGTGTCCGTCCCATGGAAAGCCTCGGCAGAAGCAGCTGGCAAAGCCTAGGCAATCCCTCTTCTCCACCACCTGCCTCCAAGAGCAGTCAGGGGTAGAGCCCGGCAGAGAAGACAGGGAAATTCAGCAGAGCTTCCCCAAAAACTCCACCACAAGACTTTAATTAGCTCATCTTGCCAACAGACGGGGATCGGAGTCACCGAGCAGCCGGCACCAACCCACCGGGAATCACCCTCCTGTCCCGGTGGGAGAGACACATCCCATGCCCGGTGTCTGAGCTGAGGAGCACAAAAAGCCCCTGGAGGAAGGTTTTCCCTTTGTTCTCCGCTCCCCAGAACAATAAAACCCCACCAGCTCACCCTGCAAAGACCTGACATGGAAAGCTCAACTGGAAATGGTCCAGCTGGTCCTTTTCCTGCTGTCTCAGGGCAAGCATCCTCCTCTCTCCCTGGGAACAAGCCTGTCCTGTGGGAGAACAGGGCTCCAGGCACACATGAGGGGTTGGGATAGGGTTTATCCTGCACCAACATGCCCAGATCCCGCTCCCAGCAGCTCTGTCCACACCAGGACTGGGTGGGGGATCAGCAGGGCCCCCTCCTACCCCTTTGGGATCACCAGGCTACCAGAGCACACCCATCGACCAGGCAGAGGATGCTCAGGGATGGGGGAAAAAAAAGCTCAGACCACTTAATAAATCCTCCTCAGCCCGTTGTTCTGTGGCGAGAGAGAGCGTCCTGAGCCACACACGGGGCACGTCCTCCCCTCCCAGGGCCTCCGGGAGGATTTTCCCTTCCTTACCGCGGCTCCCGGGCATTCCCACCACACAGACTCGCCGAAACGAGCCCCCCTGGCGCTACGGGGAGATGCCAGACCCTCTCTTCCCAGGGCTCTCGGGGTGGGATCGCCTTCCTCGGGAGCGGCCGCAGGCAGGAGCGGTGCCCAAGGCCGGCTTTTCCCGGCGAGACGAAGGGTTTTGTTTTGCCGGGAACGGGGCGGCAGCAGATGGAAGGGCACCGGGAGAGCGGGGGTTTTCCTCTCGCCGCTGCCCACGCTCGCTTCAGGCATTGATTAAGCGCGTTAATTAGAAAAATCACCATAATAATTATTAGAAAACCCCGAAACACAGAAATAAAGCCACTCTCTCCCTTTCCGATGTGCCGCGCTCGCCGGGACAGCGATGCCGAAGGTTTGGGATGCCCCAGTGGGGGTCCGAGCTGGGTTAACGGGGGTCCCCCCCGTATCCCCGACCTGAACCCCCCAAACCAGCCCTGCCCGGGCGCTGCCGAGCGGGCAGCGCTCCCTGCCCTGCCCTGCGCCCTCCCAGCGCGGGATCCCCCCCAGCCCAACCCCTCCAGCCCTCCCAAAAACCACTGAGGTTTTGCTTCCCCCCTCCCCTTTTTTTTTTTGGCTCAACACCCCTCGACTCGCAAACACGCTTTGGAGACGCGGACCCGGGGGGGCCCGGGGGGACACGAGGGGACTCGGGGGGACGCGGGGGGACGCGGGGGGACACGGGGGGACACGGGGGGACCCCCGGGCTGCAGACTCACCATGGGGCGGCGCGGGGGGGTCGGTGCGGCGGGAGGATGCGGGGGGTGGGTGCGGGATGCGGGGCTGGCCCGGAGGGGCGGGCGGGGGGCGGACACGCTTGCGCACAGCGCGGGATGGGCGGTGGAGGGAGGAGGAGGAGGAGGAGGAGGAGGAGGAGGAAGGAGAGAGGGAAGAGCATCCCGGGAGCTGCAGGCGTCCGGTCCCCGCATCCCCGGCACGGGAGAGATGGGGGAGGACAACCACCCCTTCCCCTTGCCTTGCGGACCCCAAAAATCATAGCGCTGGGGGCAGCCCCTTCTCCAGGCAACTCCCCGAAATGCCCCAAAATTGGATCACAGCAAATTTTTAGGGGCGGGCAAAGCTTTTCCCAGCAGGTCACTGAGTCAGGGATTTGCATGTTCTCCCCATTGAACCCCCACGAGAAGATGCTCAAAACCATCATGAGACGACACGTGGAGGATCTGGGGTTGATTTTGCTTAAAATCGTCAACCCATATTAAGTATTTTTCTGTTTCTGGGGTTGATTTTGCTTAAAATCGTCAACCCATATTAAGTATTTTTCTGTTTCTTGCAAATAAAATAATTCCCACTGTAGGAATGCCCCATATCCAGCCACCTCTTTCTCCCACGGGATTCCTTTTCCATCCCACCTCACAACACACAAAATCAGCAGTCAACCCTTTGAGGTTTTTTATTTCCCTCAAGATTTTTTTTATTTCTACAGTCCCAAACCCATTTCTCCTGTGCTGGAGTGGGTTTTGCCAACTCCTGAGGCAACATTAACGCTGATCTTTAAATGGGAAATATTGTCAAATATTGGTGCTGGAGGAGGCAGCTCCTTGCTAAAGGCAGCAAAGTTTATCCTTCTTTTTCAAGCAAGAGACAACGGGATCCTGGAGGGCACCACCAGCTGAAGACTGACGTGTCCAACACCAATATTAATCAATAAAATACCCATGGAGCTGATGGATCCAGTTTTGCCAAGGGAATTTCATCAATATTTCAAAAGCATCCTCACCTCGTCCTTCATCCTCCCTGGGATGGGGTTTCCTGGCCATTAAGTGGGGCAGAGTTTTACTCGTGGTGACAAGAAAACTCACCATAATTAGGTTTTAATTGCCACAGGCTCGTAGACAATCCAGGGATAATTAGTGGGGCCGCAGCTCAGCGGGGGGAGCTGGGATTTGCTTGAAGGATATTTCGACCCTTCGGTCTCGTGGGTTCCCCCGCTCGGTTTATTGCATCTGAAAACAATAACCGGCGTTCAATAAAGCTCCAGCAATAATAATGCATCCCAAATGTCTGTTCTTACCGTGCCCCCAAGACAGAATATTAAAAGAGGCTGCAAAGCTTTGCTTCCCAGGATCTTCTCCAGGTCCCCAGCAGCCCCCTCCTGCTGTTGATGGTGGATGGGCTCGTTTTGGGGTGATGGTCTCCATCCCCAGCATCCCCCCTGGCCTGGGGCAGCATCACAGTTTGGGGAAACAGTGGTGATCCCATGCCAAGCATTGGACACAGGCTGTGTCCATCCCACAGGAACATCAGGACACCTGCACGCAGCAGTGGTGCACCCATGTATCTGTGACATACCTGCATTTCCTACTCACATTTTGGGTGACCCAACTCCCTTGGGTGGGCCCAAAAACCAGCCATGAGCTTCCTGTGGCCACCAAAGCCCCAGCAGACAACAGGGTTCTAAAACCCACCAGGAAATGGAAATGTATTTGCTGCCATAGCAGAGTGCCGGGAGCAGTCACTGCTAACAACGACACCCTGCCCTAATATTTAATTTCCAAAGGATAAATTGCCAGTTGGATTAATTCAGCATGATGAGCGGCGAGTAATTTGGAGAAGAAAAGTGGAGGGGGGGGGAAAATCCGGGCTGTTTGAGAAGTGAATTTGTAACGAGCTCTGCCATCACCCAGTGCAGAGCCAGTCGGAAATAAAAGGGTTTAGGGAACGCCCCGGCTGCAGCAGCAGGGAATGGGACTGGTGTCCTGCCTCAGGAGGGCACGGGCAGGAGGTTCTGCCATCACACCACGGCTCTGAAAGGGTGATGAGGCCAAAGCAGGCACCAGGCAAGCAGGATCTGTTAATAAAGGAGGAAGGGGATGCCCTAGGCCAGGCTCGAAGCATCTGCTCCACAGGGACAAGAATGGGGTGATTCATGCCCAGCACAAGCTGGCTTTGTCCTGCTGACCACCTCAACTCACCCTTCCCCAAGCCACAGCCTGGGAACACTGTCTGGCTTTGCAGACTCAGTCCTGGGACCTCAATAAATCCTTTGAAGGCTCCAGATACAGCAGAATCCTTCCCACTGACCCCTTCTCTTGGGACAGGCAGGGACAGCCCCCCATCCCTGGCCCCATATATCCCACAGCTCCCCAGGGAGATGGGTGATGCTTACTAGTCTCCCAGGAAAATGATTCCTCCAGCAGGAGCCAGACAGATGGTCTGTGGAAGATGTGCTGCTTGGTTGTCTCTCACAACCCTCAGAGAGTCTATTTTCAAGACTGAGGGTGTTTTTTCCATACCTGAGGACCAGGGAGGCTTCTCAAGAGACAGGATGGGTTATTTAATCATCTCCCTGGGTTGGCCTGGGTGGGAACATAAAACTGGGATGTTCTCTCACCCAGGGAGACCGAGCTCCCTTTTGGCACAGAAAATGCTCTGGGTATTGAAAAAAAAATCATCCCTTTCCCTTAGCAACTTAAAACCTGGGGAAAGGGAGAGCCAGGGCACAGCCAACCCCACTGACCACCTCCAGATCCTAAAGCTCCCCAGTTCCCAAAATCAACTCTGGCCCCTGCTGTGCACTGCTCCAGAGGTAGGCAGAGCTGAAGCAAGAGGGAAAGGCTCCCCCAGGAGATCACTCCAGCTTTCTTACCATGGATTGGAGTTTTAGACTCATAGAATAAGTCAGAAAATACCTCTAAGATCATGGAGTCCAACTGTTAACCCAGTAAATGGGAATTTCTGAAGGGAGATAAGGAAAGGTGGCTGCATCCAGCTGCTCTGCCTCTCCCTGCTGCTAAAAGGTACCAGGGAACTGCCTGACCTGAATATCTATAAATGAGATGAGCTGAGCAAAGCCCTGGGGCAGCTCTGATGATGCCACTTGCACTCCAGCCGGCTGCTCCATCACAGCAGCTTCCATGCACAGCAGCAGCCCTGAAAAAAACAAATCACATCTGGTTTTTCCTCTCATCAGAAAAAAAAAAAAACCAAACCAAAAATCCACACAAAACACCCCTGTTGGACCTCAGTGTGTGGAAAGGAGCAAAGAACTGGGTACCAGAGAGATGATTCCTGCGATTCCACCGCGGTTACCGATCAGAAACCAGAGCCCCTTCTGGCACCAAGAGCTCATGAAGAATTTAGAGGTTGGTGTCCAGTGGAATCAGTGGCTGGGTGGCAGAGCAAGCTCTCTCCATACAGAGAAATTGGTTTTTCCCACCACAACGGATCATGAAGTCCAACTCCTGGCCCTCTCCTGCCCCACCACCCCCGTGGCAGAAGGAAGAGCACTATTATTTATTTTTTTTCCCCCCATAATCTTTGCAAAACCTTGAGCAGGCTTTGGCAGGAAGGGCTGCCCTTGCACACAAGGTCATTTCAGATGGAGATGATGAAGGAGCAGTGGAGGTGATGGCTCTGGGGCTGGGATCAGGCAGCACACAGCGTTTGTCTCCACGGAGCCAGCCGGGAAGGGCGAGGACTCGGTTAGTCACTGATTCATTTGGAGCAAGACACCCTCCCTGCCCCAGGAAAGCTGCAATCCCTTTCCCAGGGGTAAATTCATAGGAAATACATGAAGCTTTCTAAGGACAGTGTGCTTTTTGGACCTGTCTGTCTGGCTACTCCCCTGTCTGGGCTGACATCTGGGGACAGGGATTGTCCTTTGGCTGGAGAAGATGGATACACACAGCCCCTCCTGCCCAAACCCTCCTGGATGCTCGCTGCACCCCAGAGGCACCCACTCCAGGGTAAAATCCAGCACACTCAAAGGGGTTTATTCAATCAATGTTTTAATGGACTTCAACAGACAACACAGTTTCCATAGCAAAGGATCATCAGCCCCATCTTGTACAAAAACAGAGTTAAAAAACACGAAAGCAACAAAACCTTAAAAAAACAAACAAAAAAAAACCAGTAAAAGGGCTATTCATTAAAAAAATATGATACAAAAGCACCTCTCCCTGCTCACACTTTTCCTGCCTCCTGGAATTTCTTAAACAGGGGCTCATCAGCCCGCAGGGGGAAGGTCAGGGCCCGTTTCTGGTAGAAGGTGGAGTCCACGGCCAGGTTGTCGATGACATCAGCCAGGAGATGGGCTCTCTCCACGGAGCTGCCCGGCGCGTCGTGGCCCACGGCGGTGAAGTGCACGTGCAGGTGGTAGTAGGAGGGCTGGTAGTGCAGGTAGATCCTTAGCTGGGAGCCTGGCACCCCAAACCGCTTCACTATGGCCTCCTAGGGACGGGAAACACATGGGTCAGGACTCCCAACACCTGGGAATGGATGGAAAGGAGCATTCCTGGATGGCAAGGGAGGCATAGGGAAAGGCAGAAGGGATTTCTGCTTCCTCACTGCACGGCAGAGGGGGAAGTTGGGAAGGGCAGAGCTCTTCCCACCCTCTGAGCCTTGGCAGGGATGGAGTGATGCCTCCAGCTGCCCCACTTTTCTCCCTCCGTGACGGGACGTGCTCTCCACTCCTATCATTTTCCCTTCCACCCTTATCGCTCCGGCTCATTCAGGGAGTGACAGGGATCCTGTGACCAGCCGGTGTAATTAAAGCTATAAACAGCACCAGTGAACTCGGGCTCCGGGCGCTGCAATCCCCTGGCTAATCTCTTAATTAATCTCCCACTTTCCCCAGTGCAATTACTTTCCAAAATCTAACGCAGTGAAGGAAAGAGAAGCTCCTGCACATCCAACTCCCAAACACACCCTGTGGAAAAACACGTCAGCTGGTGAGGATGGAAGGAGTCGGGGAGGAGGCTGTTGATATGGGGAGGATGGGGAGCTCACTGTCAACAGGAAGGATGGAGCACTCCCAAAGCACCTTTGACATGGCATGACCTGGGGAAGGTGCTGATGGAGAGCAGGGATCGGGGTCTCCAGGCAGAGAGAGCAGCACAGCCCTGTTTTGTGATATATCATCTCCTGGTTATCAGTCTCCAGGCAGATGCTGTGCCAGAAAATCCCAGCAGTGCCCTGGCAGAGGCAGCCGAGCCCTCCCTGGCCAGGACAGCGGTGTGGGACCAGCCTCAGCTCACCTTCCCTTCCTGCAGGACGTTCCTCAGCAGTGGGAGGTGCTCGGCCGTGAGGTCCCGCAGAGACTTGATGTCCCGGCGGTGCACGACAGCCACCAGGTACAGGTCATCCAGCTGCAGAGACAGAGGGGCATGCAGGGGACACAGAGAGAGCAGATGGAGGCAGCAGCACCTTGGACCTGACACACCATCCACAGCTTCCCAGGCTCTGTTATACAGGGATACCTGTGTCATACAGAGGTACCTGCCCTCGTGTCCAACCCACACCCAGGCTGGGCTGAATCTCCCTGTATGGGATGTGCTCACCCACAAACCCACTGCACCTCAGAACATTTCTGGACAAACTGGGGTTTGTCCAGGAATAAATAACCAGAAGGAAACAGCCTCATCCCAACCAACAAACAGCGGGATGACAAAGCCTTCTCAGCTCTGAAGGCAGATGGAGTGAGCAGCTCTTCCACACCACGAGCACCATGATCAGTGCTGCCCCTGCACGTTTACAACATCTCCCTGAGCACCTCAAAAACGCTGTCCCTGTGGCACTGAGGCTGGAGACCTGCTGCAGGTGCCCACCCAGCTATGTGGGGGTCACCAAAGTGCCTGGGATCTGCCAGCACCCCCCCCGTGCACACTCCATGGCCTTCTCAGAGATTCATCTCTCTGCTCAGATGAGGATTTACAGGGAACCACAGAGGCCAAAATTGCAACTGTAGATTTTTCCCAGTGAAAAGCTTCCCACTTTTCCACTGTGCAAACAGCTGGCCACTCTCCAGTCATAGCAGTTCTATAAATAACAATTTTCAAGACTAATTGGTCACTGTACAACCCCAGGGCAGTGAAATATGCCCATTCAGCAGCTCTCAGCCGACCTTTGGCATGTCCTGGAGCTCTTAGCACATTCAGTGTTTAACAAGACATAAGGTTGTGGATCATTATGCTTTAAAAACGTTAAAATCCCAGTCTCCTTCAGCTCAGTTAGTGACTTTCTAACACAAACACTAAAGGGTTTGGATGTGTGAAACCCAGCAGATCTCTTCAGCACTGTGAGAAACCCACGTGGCTATTTGGAAACAGAGGCATGTGCCAAAGGATGCTCTCAGGACCCTCAACAGGGCTGTTCCATGTGATTCCCATGCACAGCTCCAGAAAAAGACAGTGCATCAGGTCGTGCTCTTTGGCTCCAGGCTGGCTGGTGGGAGGGAAAGCAAACAGCTCCTCTCCTTAGAACAACATCTGCATGTTGCTGTTTGAAACAAATAAGCCTGTTGCTAAAAAGGCCCGGAATGATGTCATGCCAGGCATGGCTTCAGGCAACGCCTCGGGCCTCCTGCGGGTTTGAAACCAACTCAAAAGTTGTGGAGGGGAAAAAAAACATACCAAAAAATTAAAAAAAAAAATCAAAAAAACCCAACGATAACAAAAACCCCAAGAAACCATCTCCAATCACTACTGAGGCTGGGCAGCAGGAGCTGAGGCAGCGCCCAGAAGGTTGAGGCCAGCAGATTTCACAGTGCAAGGGAGAAATTTTCCTCCCATCCATCAGCCTAAAATAGTTCCAGGTGAATTTGCAGGATTTGAGGGCCAGGTGCTAAGCGAGTGCGAGGCAATGCTGCTGACAGGACTCGTGAGGGAGGGCTCAGAGAGTCCTGCTGGGAGCTGTGTCTGCTTCCCTGGCTCCACTCAGCAGCCTCGCTGGCCAGGTGGGATGCAGTGGGAGGAACCAGTGCTCCAGGGAGGAATCAGTGCTCCAGGGAGGAATCAGTGCTCCTGGGAGGAACCAGTGCTCCAGGGAGGAACCAGTGCTCCAGGGAGGAACCAGTGCTCCCGGGAGGAATCAGTGCTCCAGGGAGGAATCAGTGCTCCAGGGAGGAATCAGTGCTCCAGGGAGGAACCAGTGCTCCAGGGAGGAACCAGTGCTCCAGGGAGGAACCAGTGCTCCCAGGCAGCCCTGGGGATGGTGGGATCAGCTCTGGCTCAGGGTGACCCACAGCCAAGATGAAATTCCTTGGCTCAAAGGCAGAGCTGACAGCCCTTCCTGGGATGCTGGCTCGCCTGCCTGGGAACCAGAGCAGCAAAGGGCCCAGATCGCTCCAGGGATGACCAGGGTGCAGACAGCAACTCAGCAGTCAGGGAGAAATCCAGAAGATCCTGTTCAACATTCCAAGAGGCGACAGGAGCATGGGGAAGCCTCCCCTAAGGACAAATCCTACCACTGAGGTGCTCCCTGACCATGCCAGCTGGGAGATGTGGATGCAGCAGGTCTCTAGGGGAAACTGAAGCACAAATTTTAGCCCAATCCTGATGTGAATTGCAAAGCTTGGTTGTAGCAAGTAAGGATTTCCACCAGACTGCTCACAGCTGGGAAAGGGACAGCTTGCTGCATGTTTTAGGGTCCCCAAATACTGTCCCCCCTGGAAGGGCACTGAACAGGGCAGTGGCACAGCCTGAAAGCCTGACTTGCTGAAAAGTCCCTCCAGGAAGAAGGTAGTGCCTCCTGTGAACAAGTGGCAATTCGAGCTTGGTAACCCCATCACAGCTCAGCAGGGGATTTTTGGAGCAGCTGATGTGCTCACGGGGAGCAGATACCACCCTGCAGTGGTGTCTGTGCTCCCCAAGTCACTCCCCAAGACTACTCAGCACCGCACCACAAACAGCTGCTCCCCACACAGACACACAGGATGGTGCTGCCCACCATTGCAGGCTTGTGTTCCCATTTTTTGAGTTTTAGTTTCATTCCTAAGCCTTAATCATATGGGAAATTTCCCTGCCTGCCACCTGCAGAAGCAGATGAGGATCAGAAACACAAAGGGGACTTTTTTTTGACGCCACCAACTTCCCGGGGAAGGCGGGGAGGGGAGAGGTGTCTGGAGTTTCATCTCCCCAAAAGTACAAGTGTGAAAGGGAGGTGGAGCACAAGGAAATACTTCTCAATTTAGGATTACTGCCTGGGCTTAAAGTCATTTTCACCAAGTGGCCACTCCCACGAGGGGTGAAGAAGCTGCTCAGTAGCCAAGGACCATCTGCTTAAAGCTGTGGGGGAGAGTTAATTGCGGCAGCCAAAGGATAACATTCTTGCACCTAAAGTCAAGGCTTGCAAAAAAAAAAACCCAGAGAAGCTCAGCAGGAATAAATTAGGCAGGTTAAAAAAACATCCCAACAACATCTGGGCTGATCCAGGAGAGGAAGTGAACCCAATAAATACATGTCAGCAGTAGTGAGAGCAGCCTGGGTTCTGCAGCATCCACACTGGGCACAAGTGTGAACACGAGGACACAGGCACCCACTAAAACTCTCATCAAGGTGCTGTTTGTAGCCTGAAAATGGACATTTCTTCTGGATAACCTTCAGACAGGCAGCATTAGAGGAGCAAACCAACCTGGTTTTGATTCCACTTTAAATCTGGAACTAGAACAAAGCCATTAGAAGGATCTGGGTTTTCATGGACGATTCTCTCAGTCTCAGCTTTCTTCTCCAGGATATTATACACCCACTGAAAGAGAAACATGTGATTTATAAACCAGCAGAGAATATAAAACCCAACATCTCAGGTGCATTTAGCCCAAGCTCATGGATTACTGCACATTCCCTGCAATTAGAATATAAAAAAACCCCAACTCCAATGGCTTGATTTTTAGGATGACCAAATAATTACCCCTAAAACCCTCCAACAACCAACAAACTACAGGATATTATGAGCACTTCAGTGAAAAGCAGTGGAACTGAGCTCTTGTGGGGCTCAGCACACACCACCTGCAGCACCGTGGAGCTGTTTACACGTTTTTACCCCCCAAGCTGCACCAAAATCTTTACAACAGGGTCTGGGAAGGGAACTTGGCTGGTTTTGTTCCCCGTCCAAAGAGGAAGGCGCAGATTGCTCACAAGCCTGAGCTGGCTGCAGCCCTGGCTGCTGGCAGCTCCCGGGGTGGGACACAAAAGGCCTGTGTTTTTTGGGCAGTGCACATCTCTTGGCTCCCTGGCTGATTAGGAAACAGCTCACCACTCTTCTTCTTCCATACTTATAGTTCCAGCCTCCAGACTTCTGTAAGCCCTGCTCTGGTTAATCCCCCCATGCTCCTCCTGCAAAGCAAAGCACCATTCAGAGAAGAGTTCTGGAAATGGAAGAGACCAGGGATCAGGAACAGAGTAAGACCAGAGAAAAGGATCTTTGCTCTCCCTGGTTCCCAGCCTGAGCTCCAGCATCCTTCTTTACACCTCCAAAATGCACATTATGCTCTGGTTTAAGCCTAGCTTAAGTACTGCCAAGGGAGTCCCCAGCCATACCCCCAGAAGACAAGTAAGGCAACAGGAAATTGCTGGAGCTTGGAAGTTGGAAATGTTTGGAAACATCATTTTTCCCACCCAAATATGGGTATGGAACATCCTGGTTGCCCCAGGTGGGTAGGGGAGGTGCAGCCAGTCTCACAAACACACTGGTGGGTGCTGTGCACACCAGACACTTTAGGGGAACTCCATCCAGAGTTTAATTAATCTAATCAAAACTTAGCATCACTGTGAACTGACGTGAATACATCTGGAGGGAGAAACCAACCTCTCCTCCCCTGATCTGGGGTTTTTTTGCTTAAATTTCTGGCCTTTTCTTCTCAGCAACAACATCTTAGAGATTAGATTCTCCCAGTGATTCTGGAAAGCATGGCACAAGCTCGCTGTGCTCCATGACCCTGGGAGGAAAGCTCAGCAGGAAGCTCAGCAGGAAATGCAAGTTTGGTCTTTGTTGGGGTTTTTGTGCCTGCTCTGATCACAAGTGCCAAGCTATCAGTGCCCTAAATAAGTTCACTGATCAGATGAGCTGCATTTTAAACCCAAGGCTGCCTCGTGATGGGGCAGGTCCCCAGCTGACTGACTGCTCCTGCTGCTCCCAGCACAAGCCCAGCGAGGAGAACACATGTCCAGGGACTGGCACCACAATAAAACCATTATCCTGAAAGCATCCACGCTCTGCATCCTCCAGCAGGAAACACAGACGGCTCTGTGGTCCCCTGGTACTTCTGTTACCCTTCACATTTTCCTTTCCACTCGGCAAAACCAGCTGGATAAAGACAAGGAGCAGCATTATCAAACCCCAGAGGTCAGGGACTGACTGTGCTGATCATGAGTCCTCAGCAGATGTTCCTGATGGTCACCAGGAATGTGTTTCCATGTACAGAAATCAGCTCACAAGCACTTGGTGGAAGAGGCAGAGTGAGAGCTCAAGCCATTCCTGAGGGCAGCTGCTACACCAGGAAGTTTAACAGCTTTGAGACCAAAAGCATAGATAAAACATCCTACAGGCTGTGACCAGGTGGAAACACACTCTTGCCTTTCTCCAGCTAATAAATGCTGCAGTTTAATGCAGCAGGAGGCGGGGTATCCAAGGCCCCCTCATTGGTTTGGGGGGCTTATTTTTAATGGATCGCCTCAGCAATCCCAGGATTTGTTTTATTTCCCCTTCTGCACAGGCTGGCACAAATTGGTCCCTACAGACTTGTGTTCCTTTGGTCCCTAAAGGAGAAAGATAGGGAGGGGAATGGTCAAAAAGGATAGAAACAGGAGAAAAGTCTGGGTCTCCCTGGGGCAAGGAGAACACTAAAAAGTAACAGTTTCACTACACAGAATATGGACTGAATATGAATGGCAGGAGCTGCAGCCAAAGCCCAAGGAGTGAGTTCTGATGCAGGAATCTAAGAGCAATCTGTGCCTTTCCATTTCCACAACACCCCAGAGACTCCTAAAAAGCCCAGAGAACAGCACCAACGCCCAGGGAGCCACCCTTGGAAAGGAGGAGTGCCTCAGCTTTTCTCCAGAAACCCTGGGAAAGGCAACTCGGAGTACAGGTCCAAGGCAAATGTTTGTCTGCAAAGATGGAAAGGGATGTCCCAGCCAGCCAGAGGAGAGGGGGCAGCACCACAGAGCTGACAACACAACCAAAAGGGAGATGGGGCAGGGCACTCCCAGCTCTTCAGCCTGGGCTCTGGAGGAGACTTTTGACAGCCCAGAGCATTGGAGACCAAAGACATTGTCTCTGCAGGGACAGGTGGTGGTTTCCATACCTGGATGCTGAAGCTCTGGGACTGGATGAAGGGCAGGGTTATGTTCTGGTAATCCTCCCAGCTCTCCCGGATGAGGTGCACTTCGTGCCGGAGGTACTTCTGGATGTGTTTCTCCGTGGCAGGGTACACCACTGTGGCCTTGATCTCTGGGAACAAACACGGGGACTGAGTTACCAACTCACATTTGCCTCCTTCAGTCCCCAATAAATCTGTTTTCCCTTTCAATAAATGCCACACGAAGACATTTTGAAGAGATACCACTAAAACAGGGTGAGGGAAAATGGACATGGAAAGCAAACAACTGCTTTAACCTCCCACACTGCAGCTGCTTTTCTGGAGGGAGGAAGAGCCAACAACACAGCCAGGGCCTGTCTTTCCAGTCCAGGTGGAGGAGTTTGCTGTCTGGAAGGGTTTTCCCACACTTGTTCTTTCAGGCCTATCAGCAACATCAGGGCAGAGCTGGAGCTCCTAGGGCAGGGTTTATGTGCAGACAACAACCAGGATGGAAACACGACCCCAGGGACAGGGATGCTGCTTCCTCTTACTCAAATCCAAAGCTCACAGGATGCACCCAGCAAATTTCTCCAGCCACAGACCCAGAGGAGCTCCAAGGAGCAGCTCCTTCCCAGAGCTCTCAGGGTGCTTGGCCTCGAGGCTCAAGTGCAGGAGGCAATGAGGTCAAGGGCCCAGGGACAGATCCAGAGCAAATAACGTGGGCTTATGGGTCAACACAGCGCAGGATGAGCCGAGGGAAGAGGGCTGAGTGACCCCTGCCCACAAAGAGCATTTCCCCGTTTACTGTGGCAGAAAGAAAACATTTTCTGTTTGCCTTAAGATTAGAACTTTGCTGTCTAATTTCTGTGGCATTAAACAGGATGCAAGTGTTCACCTTGTTAACCTGGCAGCTCTGACGTCGGCAGCAGTAAATCCTACCCACAAGGGGTAAAACCCTTGGCAAACATCCCTCTTTGGCCCAGACTGGATGTGTGATAACAGAGCCTGACACAACTCCAAGGGCATGGCAGTGCCTCTGCCTCCCCAGTAAACACAGAGCTGCCATAAACATCAATGCAAGGAGGAGAAAAGCCCTGTGAGCCCAGGCAAACCCTGGGCAGCCCGGACTGGACTGAGGCATGTGGCTGGGGCACTGTGAACACTACGGTCTGTGCCCAGGGTCTGCCATGGAAACCCACGACCAAAGCCATGCCTCGTGCTTTATATATGTTTATATGCTAGCCAGACACTGAATATAAACACCTATTTGTTCCTAGAGCCAGGATTTAGGGTGGTTTGGGCCTTTTTTAGTTTTCTGGTTTCTGTTTTTTTAAGGTCGGTGCTGTACAAGCCCAGAGACTCTGCCTTTTCATTCCATGCCAAACCCAGCTTAATGAAATCCACAGGAAAATGCTGGTAACATGAAATATGAAAATGCAAACCACAAGGGCAGTCTGGTCTGATTCCCACCATACACATGTTCAAACAAGGTTGTTTTCCAGGACTCTATTAGCACTTCTAGCAGGATGATGTAATACCAAAGAAAAAAAAGACAAGGCTGTAGCTCTCCTCACTTAAAAAGACCAGCAAAGCACTGGGGAGAAAACAAAAAAGGCAAAAGATAAAATACCACAGCCAGCCTCAGGCAGAAACTTCCACAGTTTAATTTTAGACCCCAAAAGAAGAGCAGGGACTGCAGCAGAAGCCCCTCCATGCTGGGTGGTGATAACCACAGTGCCCGGGGGTGCAGGGGACCCAGAATGGCTTCCCTGGCACCCCCCCCAGTTTGGAGAGGGCTGCTCATATTGGGGGAGAGCACTCAGGGGGCTTTAAATCAGAGATCACAGAACTCCTGAATGTGCAGCTGCGGCTGAGCAGATGTTTGCAAGAGGAGAGGGGGGAGAGGCTGTGGTTCACTAATGATCATTTCCCTTCTAAAGGTCTCATCAACCCCAAAATGTCCCAGCAATGCTAATTAGCATCAATCACTGCAGCCAGAGAGGCTGTTTGATACCTGCTCAGAGCCCTTAGGAGCTGCACACAGGATGCCCAGGCTTGGACACAGGAACCATCCACCACGAGACTGGGCTCGCCCCGGGATCGTTCCAGCGCTGGCGCGGCCGCGCGCTCCCATTGCCAGGCCTGCTCCTGGCAGGCTCCACGTGCACCAGAGCAGCACGTAGGCTGTGGGGCACCCAAAACCTGCCCCGGCCTGGAAACAGGGTAAGGAACCACTGCACACGTGATGGGGGTTTCTGAGCTGGCAGAAGGGTCAGGGATTGTCTCCGCTCACATCCAAGTCACATCAGTTCCCAAACACCAGCCCCGGACATCACGGAGCATCTGGGGTTTATTCTGGAAGTCAGGATTGACCATCAGTTAACTAGAGGTTATAAAAAAACCCCAGGAGGTTTAATTGAAGGAACCTGGACGAGCAGGAGGTGCAAATACTGCCATGGCAGAGAAAACTGATGGGGCTGTTCACCCTACAAAGGGTGTTTGAGGGCAAACACCATGCTGGGAAACTGCCCAGGAGAAAAGGAGGCTCAGATTCACCAGACACACACTCCTCCCCTCTTCTGCTAAAAGCAAGAGAGGAAAACACAACCCAAGACACAAGAAGAATCAAAACACCAGCTCAGTTTGGGGAACTGAAGGGAAAAAGAGCTGAAGGCAGCTGTTGCCAGGAGGAAAGGATGAAACACAAGGTAGAGAGAGCTCATGCACATAGGAAAGGGCACTCCAAGCTCACTAGTGATGCCTCTTCCCCTTTTGGGCCACACTGTCCCCAGGCTCTGCCAAAATTCCCCTCCAGGCCCATAAGTGAGGAGAGGAGAGGCCTGGTGGTGGCTTCTCCCACCCCACTCAGCAGCACTGACATGGAGCACTGTCAGCCTGTTTTAAACAGATTTAAAGCTCCCAGGGAGCCACAGGGCAGGCACAACCTGTTTCTGCTTTTAGGCCTGTGGTGTGCTTTTTCCTCCTTGTGCTAGCAGGAAGCTGAGTGTTGGTTTACAACGTGCCTAATCAACCTGACCATCAAGTGCAGGAAGTTGCCAAAGCCAGGGAACAACAGAGACATTTCATTTGGACTCTGACAGGTTTTCTTTGCCAGCCTTGTTCCTGCCACATGCAGCTCTGGGCTGCCTTCCCATTATCAGGTGTCTCCTTGGATGCAGCCCTAAGTAAATATATAATGCTCTAAGCCAATATATAATGCTCTAAGTCAATATATAATGCCTTAAGCCAACACATAGCACACAACCTCCCCCGCCCTTGCTGCATAAATAGTTTATTTACTTTTAGGATCACAACTGCACAGGGGTCACATAGGAACACCAAAGTCCAACCCAACCTAAGCCAGGTACTCAGAGAGCTGGGGCTCTCCTTAGTGAATGAATTAAAGCCCAAAAGCACTGCCCTGGCATGTGCTCCCAGTCTCCATGGCCAGCACATGCCAGGGCAAGCCAGGGGCAGTGCCAGTGACTCAGCCAAGGCTGCCTGGGCTCTGGGGCTCATCCCAGGATATGGTGGGTTCAGCTGCAACAGCCACTGCAAAGGGGAAATCTGCAGGTTACCCCAAAACACAGAGCAAAGCATGGTGATACCTCCCACTGTCCCCCACACTCACACAGCTTCAGGCTCCAGCTTTTGATTTCAGTGTAAATGTGAGGTTTCTTGGCTGGGCAAGCCCCAGAGGCAGCTGGAGCATGGAAACACCAGGAGACAGACCGGCCTTCCCACTGCAGCTCCTGCAAGTTTCTTCAGCTCCTTGCTGCCCGAAACCAGCCTCTTTTTGGGACAGAGATTGTTTCCTGCATGACTGAAAACTTTCCTTCCACACTCTCCTATTTTTCCCATAATTTCTCCACCCTGTGTTGGAGCAAGGGTGCCAGAGTATCTCCCGTTGTGCTTGGTTTTAGATGTTATTAATAAGCTTGAGCCCCGTGTAAAGGCTCCTTAAAGGACTGATAAGAGCCCTTACATCACACCAGCATGGCTTTGGTGCTGTGGAACACACAATCCTGCAGCAGCCAGGCAAGAGGAGACTTTTTGCTGGAAACATTAAGCTCTCCTTGCTGAATGGGCTTGAGGAGCTGGATGTCAACAGGGAACAGGTTGATTGAACCATCTGGCTTCTGCAATCAACCCCTGGCAGCAGGAAAATCTTTGCCCTTATGAAGTCAGCCCTTTGTTTCCCTGCAACGGAAAGGCCCAAGGCTTGGGTTTCCTCCACCATCTCTCACCTCTAGGCATAAGCTGCCTCTTAAATCAAGGCAACATCCAGCAGGTGGCCTTAAAATAAATCGTGCACTTTGGTAGCAGCACAGCTACACCAGCCCCGATACCACTACTCCTCACAAACTCACTCACAAAGTTCCCTCTCCCCACTCTGGGGGTTTGGGTCGCCCTTCAGATGAACTCTGACCATTACTGGCTGGTTTGGAAACATTATATTCCATTTTAGCTTTGACACATGCAATAAAACCAATGAGCCGAGCAAGACTCATCTGGTGCCGCCTTCACGCCGGTGTGCTCCCAGCCCTGAAAAAAATCTCATCTTCAAGCAGCAGCAGAGCAAAATTCATCTTCCCACAGCAAAATCCCTCTTCCCAGGTTGGAGGGGAGTCGTTTGCTCAAGTAACATGCTTTGTCTGGCCTCCCCTCCCCTGCCTTCACCACACAAACAAGCCGTCATTGCACGGGGCCTGCGCGGGCTTGACTGCGCGGAGGGAGCGGCACCGACATTTCAACAAGGACAGGGTGAAGGAAATCTCCACTGCAGGCTGTAAGCAACTCCAGCTGAATGAAGAATCCTCAGGGACTTGGGACCACAGAGGTGGCATTGGAAACTGCACTTGAGAAAAGCAGAGGGACAGGGAGGCAGCTCCTCACATCCTCAGCACACCCGAGGCACGAGTGACTCACCGTCACCATTTCCTCAGTCTCGAGGTTTATTTAACCTTAGAAAGCAAGAGCTGAGTGTGGGGGGGCTCAGCTGCCCAGGGTGCTGTGAAACCCCTCAGGGGAATTTCTTTATCCCACAATACCACAACCCAGGACTGTTCCATGAACTGCTCAATGCCAAAGTTTGAGCTTTTCTACAAAATATTTTACTGTGTCTTGTACCCAGGTGTAAACCTGCAAGGACCAGGAGACAGACCCCTGCATCTCTCTAACCCTGCATCCAGACCCCTTGCAAGGGCTCCCTGGGTCTCCACACAACCACTCACCATCCCAGGTCAGTCAAACCCTAACACCCTCTGAGGCCTCACAGGCAATTTCTCCAGTTTAGGTTTTTAAGCTGCATTCCTCACATCAACCTCGTCCTCGGGCTGTGACTCAGCCCACAAGGGCAATTTCCTTCCCCTCCTGACACACACGGGTGTTTCCCCGGTGCCAGCCCAGCTGCCCTCCAGCCATGTACCCACAGAACAGCTGCTGGGTGCTAATTGCTTGGAAGGAAGAAGCCTCCTCCTTCTCAGCTCCAGCATGGGGAGCCTGGAGAGCATATCCAGCTCCACAGTGCCCTCCTGGTCTCCTGCCCAGGGGTGCTCAGCAAGCAGAGCGGTGCCAAGGAGGGGTTGGAAGCAAAGATGCACCACTGGGTAATATTTCTGCAAAAACTTACCTTTTAAAGAACAGATTTAAAAGTTCACTAAAGAGATAAAGCTCAGCAGAAAAAAAGCCAGAGTCTTATTCCCCATTCAAACCTGCCAGAGGGGTTTCACACCTGCCATAAGCCTTAAAGAAAAGGAGGAATTCTACTATCAGAGTAGTGCTGGAGGTACACAGCGCTGCTGCAAGGAAGGCAAAGGCTGGCAGGGCTGGGCTGCAGAGAGCCCTCGGGATTTCAGGCTTGCAATGCCACCTCGTGGGAATCACTGCAACTCCTGCGGGCAGGAGCACAGCAGGAGCCCGAGCAGGAGCTTTTCCAGCTGAGGAAGCGCAGCTTTTAACATCTTCCCACAACATCCCTGGTGTTACAGTGTTTTCCTGCCACTGAAACCTTTAATTTTGAGACTTCCACAGGACAAGAGGAGCTTTGCACAACTCAACAGCTCCCAAATCCAGACAGTGCCTCCTCCTACACTGTGGGAACAGAGCTAAAACAGGAGTGTTTTTCGGAAGGCACATCGAATATCCTGAAAATTTTATTTGGGACTGCAACAACGTCTTACTTAAAGGCAATCACTCAGATTAATTTTGCCTGTTAAACCTGTTTGGCTGTTATTGTGTTTATGGAAGAGCTGACATGGCATTTATCACTGCACTTCCAGAATTAAAGCACATACCAGCATTCATGTGGAATTAACTGTGGGAGGTGATTCCGCCCCTCTGTGCAGGTGAGACTTCACCTGCAGAGCTGCTTCCAGCTCTGGGACCAACATCAGAAGGATATGGAGCTGCTGGAGCGAGTCCAGAGGAGGCCATGGAGATGCTCCCAGGGCTGGAGCCCCTCTGCTCTGAAGCCAGGCTGGGAGAGCTGGGAGGGTTCACATGGAGAGGAGAAGGCTCCAGGGAGACCTGAGAGCCCCTTCCAGGGCCTAAAGAGGCTCCAGGAGAGCTGGAGAGGGACTGGGGACAAGGGATGGAGGGACAGGACACAGGGAATGGCTTCCCACTGCCAGAGGGCAGGGATGGATGGGATATTGGGAAGGAATTCCTGGCTGGGAGGGTGGGGAGGCCCTGGCACAGGTTGTCCAGAGAAGCTGTGGCTGCCCCATCCCTGGGAGTGTCCAAGGCCACGCTGGACAGGCTTGGAGCAACCTGGGATAGTGGAAGGTGTCCCTGCCCATGGCAGGGGGTTGGCATGAGATGGGCTTTAAGGTCCCTTCCAACCCAAACCATTCTAAGATTCCATGATTAAACTGAAGTACCTGGCCTGCCCAAAGCCCAGACCTGCTTCCAAGCAGGGGCTGGAGAGCACCACCAGTACAGGACACCTTTCCACCATGACAAGAATCCCTCTCACAGAGTGACAGCCTTCCACTGAAGCTCCCCAATGTGTCCATCTGTCCTTGTCACAGTCTGTTATTAACAGAGTTTGGTAACACAGAGATGTGTGAAATCAGCAGGGAGATGGGGCCAATCCCCCCAGCACTCGAGGTTAACCCCTCAAACACGAGCTGCCTGCCCTTACTAGGAGACAAAAACAAAGCCTGTGAGGTGCCAACCCTGGGATAAGCAGGAGCTGCACATGCTCTGCAGAGGCTGTTTTCAATTTAAACCTTCTGGGAAGAGACAACTCTTACCTGAGTAACTGACAGCACTGACAAAAACCCACGGAAAGCCCTGGACCCCCTAAGCCCCTCTGCACCTTTATACCAAGGCACAGAATGAAACAATGGCTACTCAGCAGCTCATGAACTGAGCCACGTGTCCACGGCGTGGGGAAAAGGGAATGATATGGAACAATATCCAAACCCTGGGAGTAAGACATTTCCTTCAGAGCAGCCATGAGCCCCCATCCTCACCAGCTGGGCCTGCTGTGCTGCTGTCACCAAACCACAGCTGGGGTGGCAGAGCCATGTCCGGCAGCAGCACTTGTCCGTGTCACTGCATCCTGACCTCTGGAGCAGGCAGGAAGCACATCCCAGCATCCCAGCCACTCTTCCCAGGATCCCAGGCCCAGGGCACTCACCGCTCAGCTCCGGGGGAGGGCTCAGGTAGAACGTGCAGTAAATGTCGTTTTGCATCTGCAGCTCCGCCTTCATCGCCTTCTTCAGCAAGTCTGGGATCTTCTCCTCCTGGAAAGGAGTCTTTTCCAGGATGACTACAGCATCTGTCCCCTCTCCAGAGAGGCCAATCCTCTGGAATAAAAAGGGATAAAGCGGTCAGCAACCACAGATCCAGTGCTGGGGGGGAGTTTGAGGTCAGGGACCACAGCACACACCCCACAGCCCCTCAGTCCAGTCCAGCCCATCCAAAACCAAGAGGCATGTTTGTCCTGAGGTACAGCAGGAATTTGCCCCCCATCAGGGAACACAGGTGGTTTCTGGGGGAGCATGGATGTGGGCAATGACTCAGCCTACCTGCACCTCCCTGGATGCTCCCAGGATTCCCACTGACACAACATCCCTGATTTCATCTTGGATGCTCCCCAGCTGACCAGGCACAGCCAGAGGGCCAGGAAGAGGGCAGAGACAGGTGTAGGGATTTGCACCATGGACAGGGAGCATGTTTTGGGGCAGGGAGCACTCACTGGTGCCCTGCTCCGAGGAACCACAGCCCTGATCCAGACGTGGGCTCAGTGGGGTGGTTTTGGGAGATGCTGGGTGTGGAACACCCCCACCTCGAATCACTCCTGCCTGTGCAGGACTCAGGTGAGGCCTCACCACATAACCCAGAGAGAGCAACAGGGCTCACCTGGGGCTCCCAACCCCACCAGGCTCATAGGGCAGAGAGGAGGTCTGGAACCAGTTATTCCCCACTGACCAGCAACCCACTGTCCCAAGACTGGGATGCATATTTCCAGAAGCCAGGAGTTTAAGCACCTGCACAGTTCCTACACCACAGCCAGGCTCTCTGGCCATAAAGCTTCTGGACTTAAAGCAAATTTTCCTGTAATGGCACACAATGGACATGTCTATACTATTTACAGACCCAGAGCCAGCATCCTGCTCACAATTCAACACCGCTTTACCCGGCAGGCACAAAAAACCTGCTCGGACCCAAAAGCAAGTTACACCAGTAAAAAAGAATAACCCGAGGCCTGCAATAACGGGCAGCAACCGCCTCCTGCCCCAGCTTGGCTGGATTTGGGATGGATGGTCGGAGGGTCCCCGAGGGCTGGACCCGCCGGGGGGCGTGGCCTCGAGGGAGGGCGTGGCCCTTACAGCGCGCGCCGCAGGTGGGCGGGGCCGAGCCTTCAGCGCGGAACATGGCGGCGGCCCCAACCGCCCCCCCACCCCGCCGCCGGTACCTCCGCGTGCAGGAACATGGCCTTGTCCCGCGCCGACTCCCGCAGGACGCGCCGCACCCGCAGGTCCGACAGCGAGAAGGCGGCGGCGGCCCCGCCATTCTCATTCTCGCCCTCCTCCTCCGCCCGCTTCCTCTTCAACTGAGGGGTCTCCGCCATGGCGCGCGCGCGCGGAAGTGCGCATGCGCGGCGCCCCGGGACCCGCAACCTAAGAGCGCCCCTTGGCGGCCCGGAGGTCTCACGCGCCCTCCCCCCCCCCGGGCTCCTTCTCCCACAAAACCCACGAACCGGGGATGGAGACAGAAATAAAGAATCAGGAAAACCAGAAAAATTTAAAACTTCTGCATTTTCGTAGTCCCGACGATCCCATGCAACGTCTACCCTGCCTTGTCCTGCCTGCAGCCCAGCGGGCGCCATGTCAGCCCAGCGGAGGTCCCAGGGGTGTCAGAGCCCCTCAGGACAGGGAACACCAACGCCACAAGGAGCTCTGGAGATCCCCAAACCCACCCGATGTCAGAGCTTAGTGTTTGCATGATGGATGTCCCTGTCCCTGCCAGGGGGGTTTCAGCCACTGGATGGAGGTCACACCACCAGCCCACTGTCCCCCACGGAGGTGAGGAACTCCCTGTTCTTGCTTCCCAGGTCTGCTCAGAGTGGCTCAGTGTGGTGGGTCCATCGGGACATGGCTGCATCCAGACCTGGATGTGACAGCTCCGTGATATCCATGGGGATGCATCACCCTGCTCCCAGCACTACTCCATCCCACTCATGGAGCTCCGGCACAGCTCCTGAAGGTCTGCAAAGCAGATAAACCCCATTAGCAACCAATTAACCTAAAAATCAACTCTTTAAATAAACTTATGGCATCTAGTCACTTCCCATGGTCCTTATCCCAACAGTGATGTCTGACCAGCATCCCAGAGGATACTCACAGCGCAGGATGGTGTCCCTGATCTGCCTGAAGCTGTTCTCCTTCAGCGCCATGGAGATGTAGTAGATGTTCCGCAGCTCCTTGGGGTACTCCCTGCGATCCACGCCCCTCAGCACCGGGATGGTGCGCCCGTTGGCCATGGGGGCCTCGGCCAGTGCCTGGTGCATCTGGAACTGGCACCAGGGGTCCCTCAGGAAGGCGGGGGTGATGAGCAGGACCCAGCAGTGGCTGCCCCGCACAGCGTCACACAGCTCCGTGCCCAGCGCGCTGCCCGCCACCGCGTCCCGCAGCTGCAGGAAACAGCGCAGGCTCTCGGGCTGCCCCTCCAGGTAGGACACCAGCTCCTCCACCAGCTCCAGGTCCTCCTCGCTGTGGCACACGCACACGTCGTAGCTCTTGCCCCACCGGGGGCTGTCCGAGGCGCTGATGTCCGGCACCAGCACAGGTGACAGCGGGATGGAGCTGGTGGCCGAGGAGCTGGAGCTCTTGGCAGAGGAGGAGGAGGAGGAGGAAGGTGAGGATGAAGTGGAGTGGCTGGAGTTGAGGCTGCTCTCCACCGAGCTGGGCTTGGGCTTGTGCAGGAGCCGCCTAAACCAGCCTGTGGAGTGAGACTGCAGTGAGGTCTGGGGGCTCAGCACCCCGGGGGCTTCCCAAGCACAGCATGGCCAGATCAGCAGGATGCCTCCAGGTGGGAAGGGCTGGGCAGGATCTCACTCTGCTCCCCCAAAACCACCCTGGTCCCACAGCCTCAGATGCCACTGACACCTGGATGCTGTCACATCACGGAGGGGATGGAGCCAGAGGGTTTATTCCCACACTCACCAGCCATAGTGGGCAGCACACTGCTCAGCTGCCGGTGGCCAGTGGGAATCCTCTCCTGGGAGCAGAAAAGAAGGATAAAAGACATATATGAGGAAAGCAGGAACGGTTCTATGGTGGGTCTCATCCCCAGGAGCTCAGCAGGGTCTGTTCCAGGGAATGTAGAGCTCTGAGGTGTTCTCAAGCAGCCCCAAAATCACCCTCAGCAGGGTTTTCCACATCTGCCTTCCCAAAATTTGCTGTGAAGGAGCATTTCCCTGTGCTGGAGATACACACCTGCAGCGAGCGAGGCCGAGAGCCAACAGGCAGGAGAGACCCTCATTCCTGGCAGCGGGGAAAGGATCCTGTGGAAGGGAGAAGGATCAGCAGGGATCATCAGGGATGGACTGGCTGCTGGCAAACCAGAGACAGTGTGGGTGATGCCCAGAGCTGTGCATCCTTAGTGCCATCTGCCATTCCTGCCTGTTCCCTGCCAGCTCCTGCCATCCCATACCCTGGCATCGTGCTCCTGGCACTGTTTGAGGTGCCCAGACCCTCCCTGAGGGCACCCAGGAGCAGCAACATGGGAAACAGCTGCTGTTTCCCACTGCTGGCATCATCCCTCCCAAAACTATACACCCCAAGTCACACTGAAGCCTTTCCCCTACTCCAAGAACAGAGCAGGACTTGGAAAATGCAGCAGGACCTCGGCCCAGCCATGGAAACCACAGTGCATCTGGAACAATGAGCGTGGACAGTGAACGGTGTGGGGAAGTTTGGGAGATACCCACCTGGAATGCAGGGGTCTGGCACCACAGCAGGGAAGGGGGATGCATCAGCCCCTGAGTTCGTCAAGAAAAAAGATCTGGGATTACCTAGGTGGGAAAAGAGAGATAGAATGCAGTGTGTTCACTCTGGAGTCCGATGGGATCCACAGTGAATGGCAAGGCTGATCCATCCTTACAGCTTCCACATCCAGAAGTGCTTCCCAATGAAACTGCCCCAAGGTGGAAGGGAGGACAGGGGCAGCCACCAGCTTCCCAGGGACAGAGTGGAGGAGCTTCCCCGTCTCTCCAGTGCCCGCCCCCCAGAGTGCCCCCGGCTGGCAGCAGCTCCAGCCTCGGCCGGGGCACGTGAAAGCGGGCGGGGGAAGTGAGCTGGGAGCGCGGGGAGGGGAAGCCAGGCCTCCCCAGGGCCTCCCTCCCACATCCGCCACTGCCCTCACTGCCTGTGTGTCACCGAGCCCAGCCCTCCCGGCACCCGGACCCGCCCACTCCCTGCTTCCATGTCTGCCACTCCCGCTTATTTAAGAGTTAAATTTACCAGAAAAGGCATTTTTTTTCCCCCAGAAATCCCCATGTATCTCTCCTTTCCCAGGTCACATCCACCCGTTGCTGCTGGTGGCAGCCACTGCCTTCATCCCCTCATCACCTCCAACCCCTCCAGTTCCTCCTCCATGCCCTGGGGGAGACAGGCTCCAGGTGAGTCCTGGTGCCACCTTCCAGGGATTTGGGGGGGTCTCAAGAGCCTGCATGCCCACCCAGCTCCCTGACAGGATGTTCCTGGCATGGGGCTGCCCAGATGTGTTCCCCATGTCTCCCACGCTGCGGGACAACATGGTGACCTCTGAGGTGGCCACTAAAGCCTCTGCCCATCATGCCTGAGCTGGTGCCTGGGGGTGATCCAGGAGGTCTCCCACACCCCTGTGACACCGGGAGGTGGGTGACTGGAGGTCCATCCCCAGTGCTGAGCCTCTCCCACCTCACCTTGAATGACACAAAGTCCCCCTGACCTCCTGGTATCCCTGGGACCCCTGGAGAAGACGGCCCTGGCACTCACACAGGAGCATCTCCAAGGTGAGCATGGGGAGGTCCTGAGCATGAAGATGGGTCAGCATTTCCCACTGTTCACCTGAAGCAGTGATGGCCATCACACCCTCACTGCACACAGTACTGCGACTGCAACTGTGGGGCCCCCACCCTGGAGGAGCTGGGCCAGGGCCCCACCAAGGTGGGTCCTCACCTCTACCCCAGCACAGCGAACCATGGAATCCCAGAATGGTTTGGGTTCAAAGGGATTTAAAGCTCATCTCATTCCACCCCCCTGCCATGGGCAGGGACACCTTCCACTTAGGCCAGGTTGCTCCAAGCCCCGTCCAACCCAGCCTTGGGAGACAGCAGCACTCACTTGACTCAATACATTCATGGAGAGGATGGTCAGCGCCCATCACACACATTTCAGGGCTGCTTCACCTGCCCTCACCCCAAAATATGACCCCAGTGCCCCTCCATCTGCTTGCAGGTCAACTGGGATGACAAACCCCCACACCTCCATGCCTGGAGGCAACTACTTCCTTCAGGGATAAGCCCCAAGTTCTCTGACCTCCCCGAGGTCACAGCTCGTCCCCTTGTGACCCATTTCCCATTAATCCCTGCCCTGACACTGCTGCCACCGCCCCAAAAACCAACTCCCTGCCCGAGGACACGGTCCAGAGGAGGGCGAGTCACCTGCCCGTGTGAGTCACCTCACCTGGAAACCCCCCCGGGCTGCTCCAGAGGGGGAACCTGAGCGAGGGTGAACCCACAAACCCAAGTCCCGACGGGCAGCACCTCCACCCGCATCAGCGATAACGTAACTATTCTTAAAGGAGTAATTAAGAACAATTAAGCAGGCACGGCTCGATTATCAGCGTGCCTGGACCCACCAGCACTACGCTGAAATCCCTGCAGCACAAATTTCAGGTCAGTCATCACGGGGAGCCCGCGGTTTGCGAGATTGCCTGGGGAATTAGGAAATGGTGAAGACAGGGTGCTGCAAGGCAGGTGTTCGGGTGAGAAAATAAAGCCGATTTCCCCCCTAAATAGACGATCAACGTGCTTTCACTTCTGGCGCCAATACAAAGCGATGCGCAGCTACCCAGAAGCCAAAGAATAGCTTTTCTCCCTGGAAAGCTCCAAATACACCCAAATTCCAACACACAGATGCCTGAAGGCATCGTAGCGGCCCCCCCAGGGCCGGGCACCACTTGTACCTCGCTGGGCTGGAGACGCTGTCGCGCAGACCCGAACGCAGACGGCGGCAGGTGGTGGAAGGGGTAACAGGGCACAGGGGCACCGCCAAGCCCACAACAGCTGTCCCAGGTAGAGGGGTCTAAGTCGCGATGCCAGACCCGGCCTCTCACACCACCACGCGGCCACCACCACCTCACAGCCCACAAGTGCATCACGCATGCGCCCGCCGCCTTTTATAGATCCGCGAAGCCTCGCGAGGACACCCGCCGTGTTTCCCACGCCGGATCCCGCCCCTTCCGCTGGGAGCCAATGGATGGGCGGGGCGAGAGGGGGTGGGCCAATCGCCGCGGGGGGGCGTGGCCGGGCGCGAGGCGGCTGCGCGCGGCGCGGCGGCGCGGCGGCGTGTCCTCAATGGGGCCGCGCGCGCGGCGCCAGGTGCGTCCCGGGCGCGCGCGGCGGGGGTGGTTGCCATGGGGACGGGGCGGTTGCCATGGCGACAGCGGCCACTGTGCTATCGCGGGGGGGTCCCATGGCCGCCGTGAGGGGACGGGGCGGCCTCGGGGTGGGGGTTTGGAGGAGCCCGAGGGGGCCGGGGATGAGCCCGGGGGGACTGGGGGACCTCTGACGGCGTTGGGGGCACTGCGGCCCGGTTGTGTCTACCTCCCCGCTCCGCGCCCTCGCTCTCTATAAAAGCCCCTTTTCACGGATGTTCCCCCTCCGGGAAGGAGCCTCGGCCTCCTCCCCGCCCGCTGAGTGCTCGTGTTGTTGCTTTTCCCGCAGGTTTAGCGAGGAGGGGGCGCGGCGGAGAGGACAGGTAAGGCCTGGGGCATCCCTGGATGTGTGAACCCCCTGCCCGCTTCCCTTCCCGGAGTCACTCCTGGAAAGCCGGCGGGCTCCTGTGGGAGCTTTGGGATACAGAGCTCTGCCGGGCTTTGCTGTGTCACTCCCTCTCCTTGCTCATGGAAGCACGTGGAGGATCACAGCGTTGAATGACAACCTCTGGTGTGTTTTAACTCGCACCCGAGGGGGCTGAACCTGGAGTTCTTGTGGCGTGGGAGGAGCAGGGCTTGTCCTCCTCGATCCCACTGTCCCTGCAGCCTGTGCCCTTCTGGGGTGGTTCTGATCCACCTCCAATTGCAGATCCCACGTGGAGGGACAGAGCTTGGGAATTGGCCAGGGCCAGCTCAGCTTCAGGCTGAAACATAGGGGGTCTAAACCATCTTATCCCAAAGCTGCTGGGTTGAGAAAGGAGCTCTGAATGACGCCCTCGCTGGTGGTGGTTCTGCTCAGCACTCAAAGAAGCTAAAAATAATGGATGAGCAATGGATTTGTACTTGTTTCTGTGTGGAACTGGCAGGGGCTGCTCTGCAGGAGCCCATCTTCCAGCACAGAGCTGGATCACTTGGCTTCAGCTTCAATATCCAGGTGTAGCTTCTCTTTTGTTGGGTGCTGAGCGTGGAGGTGGTTTCGGCAGTGACTTCCCCACGAGGTGGTGGGGAAAACATCCCATTAATTCTCATTTTGGTTCTGCAGGTTGAGGGCTGTGGTCGTGTTTTGTACAGTTACAGCGAGGTTTTTGTAAATGAACACCCTGTGTGAGCCTCAGCCTTGGTTTGACACGCTGTGCTCAGGTATTTGCTTTTATCTGGGATACACCTGGAGATCCTGCAGCTGGATATGTCTGTGTTATACAGGGAGTGGCTGTGCTTGGGTTCACCCGGTGCTGGTGGCTTGGCCGTGGTTTAAAGCTGATGGTTCCTCTCTGGAAGGCTTTAGGATAAAGTAAGAGATTTGTGTGGTGTGGAGGGGAAGGAGAACCCTCTTAGTGTCCCTGGTAAAGGTGATGGAGACAAGGCTGGCACAGGGGAACGGGGCAGCTGAGCCAGGAATCCATGGAGTGTGATCTTTACAGACCCTGCAACTCCCTGTAGTCCAAATAGCTGGAAGGTTTCTGACATCTGGATAAGGCTGCAGAGACGCTTCTTATCTTGTAAGTGCCCGTGGCTCCATCTCCTCCATGGCACCTGTGTTCCCAAGGGGATCCTGTGGTACCTGGGGTGTTTTTCCCCATGGCAGTGCCAAGCTCTGAGGTAATTCCATTTAATTTTGGCTACCTCGGGTGTGTGGGCACGATCTGTCCCCCTGGGGAGCAGAGCTTCTCCCCAGGCCTGAAACCTGGAGGTTTCTGTTTCTTGGCTAAGCCTTTATGGCTTGTTTTTAAGAGAAATAAGAACGTTTTTGGTTAGTAAGAGAAGTAAGAACTTTTTTCAGGCTGTATGTATAATGGATTTTTTGTTCCTTTTTGACTCTCTGCACTAAATAGAAATGAAGGTTGAAGGTCGTTATATCAGACAACCATTTCTTGGTGATTATAATTCTAAAAGGTGTTTTTCCCTGAGTTCAAAATGACTTGAAGTGTCCTTATTGCTTTAGAGGCACTTAAAAACTGATTCAATGGCTCCACTCCTGCTGCTGATGGCCTGGGAATGCATGAGGGGAGTGAGGTAGGAGTGGTGCTGAGGCAGGAGGTGGCAAACAGGGGAAGGCCAGTTTTGATATTTGAGGCTTAGCTGATAATTCACAACCCAAAGATAATATGAACTTAAATTATATCCAGTTTAGAATGTCTTCAGTGGTGTTTAAGGAGGCAGGGGGTGAAAACCAGCTCTCTGAGGTGTTTTAATGATTTATTATTGAGCAACCTGGCCTAGTGGAAAGTATCCTCCATGGCATGGGGGTGGAACCAGATGGGCTTTCAGGTCCTGTCCAACCCAAAACATTCCCTGATTCCATTGTGCAGTTTTCCAAGGTGGTCAGGAAGGAAAAGCTGCACACAGGGTGTGTCTGAGCATCTGCCAGAGTCCCTGTGCCCTGTTCTCATCATCCAGCATTGAAAGCTTGTGGTTTCCTAGAATACTGGGATGATTTCTCATGGAATCTGTGTCACCTGCTCTGCTGCCGGGGAGCAATCGCAGCACCTTGTTTGTAGGACAAACCCTCAAATCTCCCCAAGGCTGCAAAACCCTGTGATTTTGGGGTCAGCAGCTCTCCCCCAGCATTCCCTCTGGGCAAAAGCCTTGTGTCTCACAGAGTTTGTGCTGGACTCTTCATTACAATTAGCAAGAGAAAAAGCAGAGGAGGGTGAACAGCTCTGTCTGCTTTCGTTTCCTTTTCATAGACTTATTTGGGAGAAGCAGCTTGGGAGAGGACTGTGTGCTGGCAGACCTTTTGTGTCTTGTGTCACAGGCTGTTGAAAGAGTTCTCAGACTCCACTTCCTTTCCATGGGCTTTGAGGCCGTTTCCCAGCGCCTGCAGGCGCATGGTGGGCTGGGAAAGCCTTCCCTCATCACCAGGGAATGAAACACTCTCCGTGGCTTTTCGGAGCCAACAGAAATCCTTTTGTCTTTTCTTCCCTCCCACTGTTTCCCAAGTGGCAAGTTTGCTGACAGGCCTTGCTGGGAAAGAGGGGGAGCGCTGCTGCGAGGTCTGGGCTCTCCGGTGAAACGCTGCAGTGCCGGGACAGATCCCACCTGGCTGTGCAAAACAGCCCGTGATTTCATGGTAAAGGAGGTGAAGGAAGTGGATGAGACAGTGGGGCAAAGTCCAGAGACAAAACTGTGCAATTCTCAGCCCAAAGGTGACCTGAGAACGATAACAAACCCGGGATTTATCCGCCTGTGCAAAGCTGGCTCCGCAAAAACCTGTCCAGGTGGTGTTGTGGATGTGTAGTGACTTTGCCTGTGGTGATTTGTCTGCCATAGAAACTGGATGGCTTCTACGGTGAGCCTGGGCAAGGAAACGTTGTTGGAAGATGGAATGCCACCTGCAAAGAAGCCCAGGTAAATTTAATTATGCTCCAGTGAATTTCTCCCAACAAGAGCTTTTTCCTTTGCCTCGCTTTGTTCTTTAAGGATTGTGACCCCTGACGCCCGCGGCCGTCTCGCTTCCTGATCCAAGAACCACGTGCTGGCTCTGGCTGTGCCCTGGGCCTCCTGTGGAACAAAGGCCTTCCCGCCCAGGATGTACTTTTTTGGGAGTTTAACCCTCAGCCAGGGTGTGAGGTTGCCCTCAGAGCTGTGTTTTACTGTCCTGTCTGCACGCGAGGTCAGGTCAGACACGGTGGTTGTGCTCCTTCACTTGAGCTGGATGGTGGTTCCCAGGGAGTTACATAAATTAATGTGATTAAGCTGCATGTAAAGGCTGAATAATTGTGCTCTGGAGGCTCCCCATGCTAAGAAATAGGTCGTGTTACAGTTCTGTGCGTGGGGACCTGAGTGGGGCACACCCACACTCCTGTCCAAGGCTGGGACTGGGGCTGCTGTGAGCTCAGAAGTTCAGGCATGAACAAGCAGCTAATTCATCTGGGAAGCTGTCTCCCACTAATCTGACTTATTTATGAGCTCTGGAGGGCTGCAGGATAGTTCCTGTGTGGTCTCAAGGTTGTTCAGTGACCATGGAATGAGCAGAAAAGAGGCCAGGAGATTATTTTTCCCTTGCTCAGGATATCAGAAAGAAGTGTATTTGTCAGCAGGGAGTGGAATGCCTCTTTCAGAGATGTCATGCAGGACATTAAGACTTGGCTATTTGTTATTATTTTGGATTTCAGTCCCAACAGTGTTTTCATAGTAGCTCATTAGCATGAATACTGATTTATTCCTTGTGTGTGAGGCCTGCAGTCCCCAAATTAAACCCTGTTTATCAGCACTGACAGTGGGGCCCTCCTCGAGGAAAGGGTTAACGTGTCTGTTTTCACAGGCAGGAGCTGAGGGAAAGCAAAGCTCCATCTGTGTGGTGTCAGTTTCCTCTCCCCTTCTCACTAAATATCACGTGTTTGCTGATAAAACCCATTCCTTCCAGGCGAGCTGCTTCCCTGGGCTGCTGCTCCAACCCTCTGGGAAGCTGCAGCCGGGCCCCTGCTGTGGAAAAGCAGCTGGACACAGGGCAAGGCAAAGGCAAGGAGCAACACATCTGCTCAGTACATGACACATGTCACGTTTTAAAGCACTGTGCAGGTGTAAAGCCAGGAAAATGTGGAAGATGGGAGCAGGAGGAAGGAGAATACAGCCCTGCAGCTCTTTCATGTAACTCTGTATCCATCTGGGCTTCCAAAAGATTGTCCTGGAGCATCCCGCTGACATTGCAGGTGTCACAGGGAAGGGGTTGCTGGTGCAGTTGAGGGGGCTCAGCAAACAGGCTGGGAGGTGGGAAGGTCCCCTCCAGGGCAGAGCTGGGAGGAAGCCTTCCCTTCCTTCCTTCTGTGCTGGGATAGATGGGGCTGCTGTGTCCAGGCCCCTGTTCTGCACCTCGTTTGAACCAGGTGGTCCCTCCCCATGTGAGTCCCATCCACGCTTTGTCCCAGGATGTAGAGTGTGTGTGTCTCATTCCTTAGTGCTCCCCACACCTTTCCCAGGGCCTCCAGCTTTCCCTCAAACTTCCAGGTAACTTGTATTAACAAGACTTCCCTTATTCCAAATTCTCATTGGATTAACTTTGCTTCAGAAGCATTCCAGGGCATCACTGACTTCCCCAGTAACCATCCCAGTAGCAGACTGGATGTCCAAGTCTGTTGTAATTACATACCTCATGCTGTGAGCATTTGTGCTGCTGATCCATGAGCTGCATGCTTTTAGGGATACCGAGCTGCTCCTCTCATCCTTTGTTTATCAGAGGGCCCTAATGGACATGTTGACTCCAAATTCAGGCAGGGGGTACCTCCTTCACCCTCGGTTTGTGTGTCCCACCACCCCAGACACTCCTCCATCCATGGTGGTACCAGCTGGGCTCCTTTCTCCTCTTGCAGGAAGCTGTTGCCAAGCCTCAAAACCAAGAAGCCTCAGGAACTCGTTCTGGTGATTGGGACAGGAATTAGTGCTGCAGTTGCTCCCCAGGTCCCAGCACTGAAGTCTTGGAAGGGGCTGATCCAGGCCCTCCTGGATGCTGCTATTGACTTTGATCTCCTGGAAGATGAAGAAAGCAAACGGTTCCAGAAGTGTCTCCATGAAGACAAGAACTTGGTTCATGTTGCCCATGACCTTATCCAGAAGCTGTCTCCGGTCAGTTGTGCTGCAGCACTGCACAAATATTCCTTGAGTGTGGGATTTGGTTCTTGGAAATAGCCAGATTTGGTTCTCCAGCAATGGAGCCCCCATCCCCAACAATTGCTCTATGTACAAGGAAGTTGCTGTGCCAGTTCCTGAGGCACAACTCTGCTGTGGACACAGATTTGGGGTATTTCACCAAGATGATCAGGGGATGGAGCCCCTCTGCTATGAGGAAAGGCTGAGAGAATTGGGATTGTTCAGCCTGGAGAAGAGAAGGCTCTGGGGTGACCTAATTGTGGCCTCCCAGTGCCTGAAGGAGGCAACAAGAAAGATGGAGAGGGACTTTTTACAAGGGCCTGGTGGGACAGGACGAGGGGGAATGGCTTCCCACTGCCAGAGGACAGGGTTAAATGGGATATTGGGAAGAAATTCTTGGCTGTGATGGTGGGGAGGCCCTGGCACAGGTTGCCCAGAGAAGCTGTGCCCCATCCCTGGAAGTGTCCAAGGCCAGATTGGACAGGGCTTGGAGCAACCTGAGCTAGTGGGAGGTGTCTCTGCCCATGGCAGGGGGTGGAACAAAATGAGTTTTAAGGCCCCTTACAGCCCAAACCATTCTGGGATTCTATGATTGTGCTGTGGGGGAGAACCCACCTTGGTGCAGCCAGAGCTCTGTGTTTGCCCTGCAAGGACCCAGAGCTTTGCAGGGTCTTGGAGAAACGTGGGTAGTTTTTCATGGGGTGTTTGGCACGAGGTGTTCAGGGCTCTGATCTCGGTCTGTCTCCCCTTCCCAGCGCACAAGCAACGTTCGCTCAACCTTTTTCAAGGACTGTTTATACGAGGTGTTTGATGACCTGGAATCTAAAATGGAAGATTCTGGGAAGCAGCTGCTTCAGTCTGTGCTTCACTTGATGGAAAACGGGGCCCTTGTGTTAACCACAAACTTCGATAACCTGCTGGAGCTGTACGCAGCGCACCAGGGGAAGCACCTCGAGTCTCTTGACCTGACTGATGAAAAGAAGGTAAAGGATGAGGGTTTCTTTTGTCAGGGCTATGCTTGGGATGCTGCAGGATGTGCCCTCACACTGCCTGAGGGGATTGAACTGATAGCAATGGTTTTAACTGGTGTCAGACAAGCTCCAGGCAGAGGCAGCTGAGCAGAGGAATGGGAAGGAATGCTCCTTTCTGGAAGGCTGTGCTTTGCTTGCTGGCTGCCATCCAGTCCTCAGGAGGAGCCCTTCAGCCTGGTATTTCTTTGATCTCTGTCCTTGAAACTTTTGGCTTGGTCTTGCTTCCACATAAGGCTGAGTTTGATGTTTCTAACTGATATGGGAAACTCTGTGGGAGACACAAAGCTGAGCTTTCTATTTTTGTCATGTGCTGCAAAGTGCTTTTGGTGACAGAGCACGTTTGGGGCTGCAGCCTTCAGGGCCCTCTCTTGCCCTGTGCCTTCTTTCTGCAATGGCTGAATGGCTCGTGCTCCAGCCATGCTCTCAGAGCCATAGGTGCTGACTTCACACAAATGTCCCTTCCTCCTGCCCCAGTCAGGCTGTGAAACCCTGAGCCATCTGCCCACTTCAGCTTTTCATCGTGGGTTTTACTAGTGGGGAGCATCTTGTCCTTCTGTTGGCATGTTAAACGTACCCCAGGTGTGTGTGCTGTGCAGCCCTTGGTCTCTTTCCATTCTGACTCATTTCTGTGCTTCATGTTTCCTGCATGACCTCTTAATCTACATGGCTGGAAGTACTTACAGTGTTACAAATAAGCATTCTAATTACTGCAAGCTTAAATGAGCTGAGGTCTGCAGGAGTAAACTTAGAGCCTGGGAAGTGGCTGTCTGAAATGGAGGTCAGCTGGTGAGCTCCCTCAGAGCCCAGAGGCCAAGAATAAAACTTTGTAGGCTTGAGAAACACACTGACTTAAGATTTATAGGTTTTTTTTTTTCCTTTTTTCTGCTGGAACTGGTGTATGGATTCATTGTCTTCCCTTTGCATTGTGTTGTGCAGGTGCTGGAGTGGGCACAGGAGAAGAGGAAGCTCAGTGTCCTGCACATCCACGGCGTCTACACCAACCCCAGCGGCATCGTCCTGCACCCGGCCGGGTACCAGAACGTGCTGCGCAACACCGAGGTCATGGTGAGGCCACAGGGGTCCTGGGCCTTGTGTCACCTGGGCACAGGCTCAGCTGAGTTAGGACTGAGGGTGGAGGGAGAATTAATTCATTTGGGGAAATAAGAGGGGTGGATCCTCTAGCCTGTCAAGGTGCCAAAACACCTCCCTACACTTGTGTTGGGGGTGACTTAACAATGGCAATGCTGCAGAGCCTCGTCAGGGATAAGGCAGGTGCTGTCTCTTGTGAGGATGGAGCTCACCTTGACCAAGAACATCTTTCCCTTTCTTAAAGCGAGAGATTCAGAAGCTCTATGAAAATAAGTCCTTCCTCTTCTTGGGCTGTGGTTGGACTGTTGATGACACCACGTTTCAGGCCCTGTTTTTAGAGGCTGTCAAGCACAAGTCAGACCTGGAGCACTTCATGCTGGTGCGGAGGGGGGATGTGGATGAGTTCAAGAAGCTCCGTGAGAACATGCTGGACAAGGGGATCAAGGTGATTTCCTACGGGGACGAATACTCCGACCTGCCCGAGTACTTCGAGCGGCTGACGAGCGAGATCGCCATGCGGGGCCGCACAGGTACGGGGGCACTTCTTCACAGTGTTCATAGCCCCTGTTCTCCACACTCTATGGAGATTCCTTAAGCCTTTTTCTTTTTTTTTTAAAAAAGCCCCCAAGCATAGCTGTATTTGGGGTCACTTTTATGAAGTCACTGCGTTCCAACAGTTTGAGCAGCTGTGCTGCTTCCCACACCTCCAAACTTCGCTTTTCATGTGCAGCTGTTTGTTCCCTTTCTGCTGAAGGGCCATCTCAGTCTCGCTGACCTTCACACTGCTCAGCCCAAGCCAATGCTTTAACGTGCACACAGAAATCTTAAAAATGGGGGAAAGTGGGTTTGCTGGCCAGAGCCTTGCTGGCAGCTGTTCTGAGGGTTAAACCGCCCCGTGGGCAGCTGGTTCCCACAGGGGCTCCCCACGGTCACCTCCACCTGCCCCTGCTCTCTCCTCTCCCCCAGGTGTGCCCAAGGAGGGGCAGCAGCTGAACGGCTCCGCGGCTGCCCATGCTGAGAGAAAAGGTAAGGAAGGCTCTCCCAAGCCAAGCCTTTGTCCTGTGTGACTCCCTGGAGTCCCAGGTGGGTTTTCAGCCTTTGCTTCCCCCCAGGATGCAGCACCTGAGCCTCAGCCCTGCCCTGAGCCGTGGGGAGCTCCCAGGATGGGCCCAAGCCAGGCCAGCAGCCCCAGGGGGGCCGGAGCCCATGGAGCCAGGACCCTTCCAGCAGGGAACAGGCTGGGCAGAGCCTCCTTGGACAGACACCTGGTTTAACGTAGCTCATCGTGGTTCGGGGGGGGCTGCGAGTGCCTGCGGAGCGCGGTGCCCCCGAGGGAGCTGCAGCCTCCTCTGATTTCATACCTAGTGCTTTTATATTCTGTATTCCAATTTTCAAACAAAATGAAACTTGAGCTTTTTTTTTTTTTTTTTTTAACTGGAAACTCTAGTTTTCTAGTCCTGTCTTTATACTGTACAGTATTTTGTATGTTGAAGTTGTATTAAAGGCCTGCTCACTGAACTTTTGGCTGGTGTGTCATTGACAGGCCCTCTCACACCTCACACTGGTGGGATTTCTTCTGCCTCCAGCCCAGGAGGAAACAGGTCCTGGCTGGAGGCAAGTTATTTATACACAGAGAACAAATTATGAAGTTTATTTTATACAAATCATGTCTCTTAGCAGACAGCATTCAATTTATTGCACTAGAGCACATCTGCAATACAGAGCTACAAGACATTGTCAGAGAGTTTTGTATTATTCAGTGTAGCACTTCCAGCCGGGATCAAGAGGCACTCAGAGGGGGGAGAAAGGGTGCAGGAAAGCAGCAAGCAGCCACCATTCTCTTCCAGTATTAATGTGGTTTGGTTTATTTCCTTTTTACTAGCAGGTACCGCTGAGGCCAGTGGGCAGGAGCCAGGCCTGCTGCCTTCCCCCTCCACACCCGGCTGCCGCAGCTCTCCAGCTCCTGCCCAAATATGTGGTGTCTGGGGACCCTGGAGTCCTACTGAGGGCAGAAATGGAGGACCTTAAGGCAATTTAGCATTTCCCCTCCAGCCCAGCACAGGCTGTTGCCATTTTTTTTTTTTGGTTTATCAGCTTCAGTGGAGCTGCTGCGAGCAGCAACATTAACAGCCAGGTCTAACACTGCTCCTAAGCCAAAGTCCCTCCTGCCTCCTCCCTAAGCTGGCCTAGAAATCAAAAGCAGCTCAAAAAATGCCTTGAAACCCTCCAAAAAGCACAGCAGGCCCTGGCGCCGCCCACCCCCCGTGCAGCACGAACAATACAAAGCTCTGGATTCGGCCTCCCCGCCAGGGAGCCTGCGTCACTGGGACAGAACGGAGGAACCCAGGGCAGGGCTTTTGCTGGATAAAAGGGGCTTTATCCAAGAAAAGTACCCCTCATGCTGGTGTTCCTTCGTTCTGTTCTGCACTACACGGGAAGGACTAGTCGGTGATGGGGTAAAGCATGTTCTTCTGGGACATCTGCACACAGCGGTTTGGTGGCTCAGGCCTTCATGAGCGCGGCGACCACGGCCTTGGCGTTAAGGCTGCGCAGATCACAGTAGGTTTGTCCGGTACCAACGAACACGATGGGCTTGCTCGTGATGTAGGTCATGGAGATGGCGGCGCCGACCTGCCAGGGACAAGCGTGCAGCACCTGAAACCCGGCACTTCCCCCTCGGGGAGCTCATCAAACACTCGCCCCCCACATGGTGAAACCACGCCGCTGAATTTGGGTCAAAAGCAAGAGGGAAGTGCAGGAGCATCCCGTGCTCGACAATTCCCGCCTCTCCCCTCCAGGCACCATCCAGCAGCTCTGTGCAGAGCCACCTCAGCAGCCCCCTTACCTTGTCATCGATGGTATCAAACTTGGTGAGGACGATCCCGTCGATGAGCCGCGGCGTCTGGGCCATGGAGTGATCAGCCAGAGCCTTGTTGAACTTGACCTGAGAGAGAAAGAGGATCCAAGAAATGCAGTTGTGGTGCTACCACTATAGAGCCTACAGAAACAGGGTTTTTCCTGCATCTCTCAGGAACGTAACCCTCCAGGTGCTCACCAGCTGATCCACAGCCTCATTCCCCACCAGCGCCTCCCCGACAAACAGGACCAGGTCGGGCGCGTTGACAGCGATGAGCTTGGCCAGCGCGGTCATGAGGGGCGCGTTGTCCTGCATGCGGCCGGCCGTGTCCACCAGCACCACGTCAAAGCCCTGGTTCCGCGCTGGGGGGACGGGGCAGGGCCATGAAGGATGGGGGGGCGGCCTGAGGGACGGCGGCTCCCCCCGCGCCGCACCTACCGTAGGAAATGGCCTCCATGGCAATGCCCGCGGCGTCCTTGCCGTAGCCCTTCTCGTAGAGCTGCACCATGGTGCGCCCGCCGTGGCTCTCCGGGGGGTGCAGCGCGTTGAGGCGCCGGGTGTGGGTGCGGAGCTGCTCCACGGCGCCCGCGCGGAAGGTGTCACAGGCGGCGATGAGGACGCTGAAGCCGTTCTCGATGAGCCAGAATGAGATCTGCGGGTGGCAGCAAATCAAACGTGTTGGCAGCCACAGCCTGACCCCATCACGCCTCTCCTGTGATCCAGGAGGGTCCTGCCCTACCTTGGCCAGGTTGGTGGACTTCCCGACGCCGTTGACGCCGCAGAAGGTGACGACGTAGGGGCGGCGGTGGCGCTGGGCGTCCATGACGTCGCGCAGCACGTCCACGCGGCGCTGGGGCTGCAGGATCTGCACCAGGGCCTCCTGCAGCGCCTGCTTCACTGTCGAGGTCACCGCTGGGGAGGGGTGGAGGGGATGGAAAGAGGACCAGTCATGCCTGGGGAACGCTCCCGAGCTCCAGATCACAGACAGGAGGCCACACAGACACTTACTGGTGAACGTTCCCATCACCTTCCCTTCCAGCTTCTTGGCCACGGACTCGCAGAGCTGCACGGCGATCTCGGCTGCCACGTTTTTAGCTTTGAGAGAGACAGAGTGGGGAGTCAGCACTGCCAAGGTTCCACGTGCCAGACATCAGCATCAACAGAAGCATGGAGCCAGTGCTCAGGATCCCCACCGGACCTGACCACTGCCCCCCTTGTGCTGGACTGTCAAGAGGTGAGACAGAAACCCACTACAGTTCCTGTGGGCAGGAACATCCCAAACCATCGGTGTCACCCACACCAGGGCCCACCCAAAAGAGCACGAGGAACCAGGTCACTGCAAATCCAGACGTACCAATCAAGTGATCCTTCATCTTCTCCAGCACGGGGTCCATGTCCTCTCTCGTCAAGCTCTTGGAGCCCACCAGCCCCTTCAGCATGCCAAACATGCCCCCCAGGCCACCCTTCTTCACGCTGCAGAGAAGCAGAGGAGGTACCTTGAGGTTTGAGAGCAAGTTGCAAGCGGACAAACACACCAGTTTGCCCTTCCTGCATTACTGGTTAGACTGGAGGAGGAGTCACAGGAGAGAAATCAAGGCTCATGTGACAAGCAGGGGCTGTGGGAGCCTCTACCTGGGTTTCGAAGTGTTCTGGACAACCTTCTCCTCCTCGGCTTCGTCCTCACTCTCATACTCCAGGTCGTAGAGGCGCCCGGGCTCCCGATTCTTGTCCCCCAGGGCCTGTGAGGGGGAGAAGTGGCTTTAGGGGCTGAGTGCCAAGATCTCTGTTTGATCCCTTCTCATCCAGCCGTGGAGACCAGGCTGGGTTCACAACACCCAACTGAGCCCAGAACAACACGGAGTGCCCTGACTTTCCCTTACCATGTCAGGGTCGAACTCCTCCACAGGACAGGCCTCGGCGCTGCCGTTGGTAGCGGAGTTACTGTAATCGAGTACTTTGGCATTAGAGTTCCCCAGATCCCACACCCGGGGCTTCTTCCCCTTCTCCTTCTGTGCGTCAGGCTTGGGAGATCTGAGGAAACAAAAGAGCAGGACACGCCTTGTGTTCGGGGCAGGGGAGCAGAGCCGTCGCCTCCTCAGAAGGTGTGAAAAATAAAAGCCTGCATTACCCAAAAAGACAGAAATTAAGGCTAAACTTGGCTGATTTGGTCCCCAGAGTTCATATTTCTGAACTTTAACCCTGTATGGCACCGGTTCCCCTCAAGCCAGGCATTGATGCATCGCTGCTGTCTGCTCACTAAAGACAGGTCTGGACCTCTCCCAGGCACATGCTGGGTTTCTGGGTCTCTCCCAAGCTCTATTTCCCCTTCAGAACCCCCAGCTGCCCTCTCCCAGTCTTTCCAGCAAGGAGAGAAATAAGGAAAAGGGAAGTAAGATCCAGGAAAGCGAGGTCTGACTTCCAGGGGTCACCAAAAGGAGAGACTCAGTCTGGTTCAAAGCACAGGCAGACTGACAGTGCTCTCATCACGCACTTGGACTTCTCCCCGGCTTTCATGTGTCTCCTGAAGAATTCCTCCCGGTTCTTCTGCAGGATTTCATCCTTGGTCAGCTCCTCCTTGTCCCCTGCTGCCGAGGGCTGTTTGTCACCCCCGGATGCTTTACTGGGTGCTGCAGCAGCTTCAGTTCCTGATGGGAAGAGCCCCCACACGAGCTTAGACCAGCTCCAAGCAGGCTGGGAAAGCACAGGCTCAACGCAGAGCTCTGGAATATTTCCCCCCACCCCCCCCAGTTTATCTTCCCCATGAACTCACCCTCTTTTTTGGAACCTTTGTTCTTCTTGTTCTTGACCTTCTCCTTTGGTTTCTCCCCCCGGGTTTCAATCATACACTTGACAGTCTTCTGGGATTTCAGAGACTGCTCAAACGTCTTCATTACCGTGGGAGCTCGGACTCTGCTGCTCTCCTCTGCATCCCTGTGGGAAGGTGACCCATTAGCCTGGATTCCAGCTCTTTTCCCCCCTCCCAACTCTGCTCAAAACAGAAATTTAACACAAAAACCAGGCTGTGGTACCGGAGGAGGCGCATGAAGTCATCTTTAAAATCAAAGGTGCCATTTAGGAGGCCCAGGGCCCCTTTCTGCTGGAACTCGTTGCGGTACTTGTCTCTGAACTCCTTGTGGACATCGTCTATCAACTTGTCCACGTAGGTTAGAGTCAGGATCTTCTGGAAACCCACCTGCCAAGGGGCACAGCCAACAGACAATGCACTCCCAGCTCATTTAACAGCAGCAAGGGAGCAAAAACCTCTCTGTTTAACTCAGAGGAGGCAAGCTCCAGGCTGCGCTTTCTGCTCTGCTTTCCCAAGCCTTTAAAATGCCCCCAAAAAGGTAAAAACCAGCCCAAAGGCAGCACCAACACACACAGGCTGTCTTGTGGCAACAAAGACACGTAGCACAAGGGCAGAGAACCTTTTGTTTATCTCTAAGTCCACAGGGAAGCTTTTGTGGATTTATGGAGATAAGGAGCGGGGAGACTGAAAGGGAGAGCGTTAAATGCTCTGTAAAGAGAAGGGGGCAACACATTTCTGGGGTTATTTTTAAATAGCTCTGGAAAAAGTGAAGTTTCACGAGGCTGCAGGTTCTATTTGAGGTTTGGTTAGTTTTAATCCTGTTGCAGACGATTAAAATAAGCTACTCCCACAGCGGTGAAGGGCTGGGAACACCCATGCCCACCCTCCATGGGGAGCCTGGCTGTGCTGGGGGCACTGCTCAGCCCCTCTGAGACCCTCCCAGAGCCAGGAATGGCAAGACCCTCACCATACCCCCCAAAATCCCAGAGCCAGAGAAGCCAAGCAGTCTGGGAGCCGAGGTCCAGCCCCAGGCAGTGGGAACAGCTGTTTGCCCAAACCACAACACACTGGGAATTCTCCCCTCTGTGTTCTGGGACAATCCCCCTCCCTCAGGTCTTGGGGCACCCCAAGAGGCTGGAGGGACTCCCCTGCCATGCTGGGGGTGCCTGAGGGAGGGTCTCTTACCACAAACACCAGCTCAAACTGGTTGTCCAGTTTGTACTTGAGCGTGAGGGCCTCATGGGTGAAGGAGTTGTTGCCTCCTCGCTCCTGGGGGAGAGGAGCTGTCAGAATGGGGGTGCCAGCAGCATGGAGACCCCCCCTCATTATCCCTGTCACCCCCCCTCCTCAAAAGTGGTCCACATCATCCCTTACAGGTGATCCCACACCCCCCTGGGCAGGTGGCCCCATCCTTCCCCCTCAACTGGGTGATGCCACCAACCCCCATAGGTGATTGTGCCCATGTCCCCCTCCAGACAGGTGGTCCCACCTGTTCCTCCCTCACCCCAACAGGTAGGTGGTCCCAGTCCCTGCCCCCTCTTCCCCCCTCACCAGCTGTGTGGGCTCACCTGAACCCCCTCTCCCCACTTAGGTGGTCGCCCCAAATCACCCTCCCCAATTATGTGCTCCCACTCCTCCCCCTGCCCCAAGTGGGTGGTCCCAGTTCCCTCCCCCACAACCAAGTACACGTTCTCTCTTATTCTCCCTCTTCCCAGATGGTCCCAACCCCATCACCCTCTCCATAGGTGATCCCACCCCCCCATCAGACCAGTGGTCTCACCCATTCCCCCCCAATTAGGTGGTCCCAGTCCCTGTCCACTCCCCCCCTCCCAGCTGTGTGGGCTCCTCTGGCCCTCTCCCCCCAGTTAGGTGGTCCCACCTCATCACCGTCCCCAGTGAGGTGGTCCCAACACGCCCTCCCTGGTACATTGTCACCTTCTCTCCCTCCCCAAGTGGGTGGTCCCAGTTCCCCCCCCAGCAACCAGGTACATGGTCCCTCCTTATTCTTCTTCTCCACGGGTGGTCCTGCCCCATCACCCCCCCCCAGTTAGGTGGTCCCACCCGTCCCCCTCCCCAATTAGGTGGTCCCACTCAATCGTCCTCCTCAATTAGGTGGTCCCAGTCCCTGTCCCCTCCTCCCCCCGCCAGCTGTGTGGGCTCACCTGACCCCCCTCCCCAGGCAGGTGGTCCCCTCCAACCACCGTCCCCATAAGTGGTCCCACCCCTCCCCCGCCCCAGGTGGGTCGTCCCAATCCCCCCCAACCAGGTACACGGTCTCTCTTATTCTCCCTCTACCTCACATGCTCCCAACCCCACAGCTGATCCCAGCCCTCCCTCCAGACCCGTAGTCTCGCCCATTTCCCCCCCTCCTCAAACAGGCAGGTGGTCTCGCCCACTCCCCCCCCCCCCCTCCGCTGCCACCCGCGCTGTTACCCCCCGACCCCGGGACCTGCAGGAGCACGGAGCGGATGAGCGCGTTGACGGGGGCGGTGGCGGCGGGCCCGCGCACGCCCTGGAAGCACCAGAGGACGAGGCCGCCCTTGCTGAAGATGGTGAAGAAGTCGAGCATGGCGGCGCCGGGCCCGGCCGGGCGCACACGTCGCTCTGCCCCGCCCTTCCGCCGGAAGCCACGCCCCCTTAGCCCTGCGCGCGCGGGGCCAAGAGGGGCGTGGCCGCGTGGAAAGGGGGCGAGGCCATGTCGCAGGTTTGACACCGAGCCTGCTTTGTCAGACGAAGCTGTGTGTCAGTCTTACTGCTTCAGATGGAACTGGCCTTCCACGGACAGCTGGATTATTGGAATTAAATCCGGGAAAGCGCGCGGGGGCCGAGGGGGGCGTGGCTACAAGGAGGCGGGGGCGTGGCTAAGGGGAAGAGGGCGTGGTTGCGGTCAAAAGGGGCGTGTTTGCGGCGGAAAGGGGCGTGGCCATGCTGCGGTGCGGACGCGTGTTGGGGCAAAGGGCGGCGGGGGGGGGGAGACCCCCATGGGGGGGACACGGGGGGACCCCCCGACAGGAGGGGGGTCCGAGCAGAGCCCTCCGCACTGCGGCACCGCGCGGCGCCGACTTCCTCCGCGGTGAGGGACGGGGGAGGGCAACGGGGGGGGGGCAACGGGGGGGAAAGGGGAAGCGGGGATTGAGGGCTGGGGTCCGCAGCGGGGATTTGGGGGGGGAGGTTCGGGGGAAGTGGAGAGGTGTGTTGGGATCGCTGGGAATGGGGAGGGGGTGAAAGGAATGCGGAGTTCCAGGGAATGCGGGGCTCCCGGAGTGTAGGAGGTCACTGGGAATGAGGGGCTCGCTGGGGGGGATGGAAGGGTTATGGGGGTATATGGGGTGGTCCTGGGGGGAATGGAGAGGGGGTCGGGGTGTGTTGGGATCGCTGGGAATGGGGAGGGCGTCAAAGGGATGGAGAGTCCCGGGGAATGGGGGGGCTTGCTGGGAACGGGGGGGTTTCTGGGAATGGAGGGTCACTGGAAATAGGAGAGTCGCTAGGATGGTTATGGGGGGGGTCACTGGGGGAATGGAGCGGAGGTCAGGGTGAGAATGGGGAGGGGATCAAAGGAATGCGGAGTTCCAGGCAATGTGGGGGTCCTAGGGACTGGGAGGTCACTGGGAATGGGGGGCTGACTGGGGTGGTTATGAGGGTATGTGGGGAGGGGTGGGTCCCGGGGGGAATGGAGGGTTTATGGAGGTATATGGGGGATCCTGGAGGGAATGGAGGGGGGAATCGGGATGTGTTGGGATCCCTGGGAATGGGGTGGGGGGAGGGTCAAACGGATGGAGGGTCCCAGGGAATGGGGAGGTCACTGGGGTTGGGGGATTGATGGGGTGTGTGGGCTTTACGAGGGTATATGGTGGGGTCCCAGGGGAAATGGAGGGAGGGTCGGGGTGTGGGATCGCTGGGAATGGGGAAGGGGCCAAAGGAATGCAGGGAATGGGGGGGTCCCAGGCAATAGGGGGGTCCAGGGGATGCAGAGGGAACTGGGGTGGTCCCAGAGGGAACTGGGTTGGTCTCAGGGTGTGGAGAGGATACTGGGGGCTCTGAAAGGGAACTGAAGTGGTCCCATGGGATGCAGAGGGTACTGGGTTGGTCCCAGATGGTACTGGGGTGGTCCCATGGGATGCAGAGGGTACTGGGTTGGTCCCAGATGGTACTGGGGTGGTCCCCTGGGATGCAGAGGCAATTGGGGTGGTCCCATGGGATGCAGAGGACACTGGGGGCTCTGAGAGGGAACTGAGGTGGTCCCATGGGATGCAGAGGGAATTGGGGTGGTCCCAGATGGTACTGGGGTGGTCCCAGGGGATGCAGAGGGTCCTGGGGTGCCCGGAGGGGCTGCCAGCTGTGCCCCCCAGGCCTGGCAGCCCCCCCATGTCTCAGCAGAGCTGGGGCAGACCCTGGGGCGCATGGGGCAGACCCTGAGGGACCAGGTGCCGGCGGCGGGGAGCGCCTGGGGGGGCTGGCTGCCCCCAGGGATCCACCCCGACCCCCGGCCCCCCGACGAGGCTGATGTGGTGGTGGTGGGGGGCGGCGTGGTGGGCTGGTCCGTGGCCTACTGGCTGAAGGTGCTGGAGGGCAGTTTCCGGCGGCACGGGATGAAGGTGCTGGTGGTGGAGCGGGACCCCACGGTGAGACACCCCCTCCCGGGGCAGGGTGTGACCCCCCCGAGCCCCTGTTAATTGCTGGGGGGGTCCTCCCTGTCAGTATTCCAGAGCCTCCACGGTGCTGTCGGTGGGGGGGATCCGGCAGCAGTTTTCCCTCCCGGAGAACATCCAGATGTCCCGGTTCTCTGCCAGCTTCCTGCGTGACATCAATGTGTGTGGGGCTCATGGTGTGAGCGGGGGGGTGGTTTGGGGGGTCCCAGCCCTGCTCACCGGGGTCCCCTCCTCTCCTCACAGGAGCACCTCGGGGTTCCCAACGAGCCCCCCATTGACATCCAGTTCCAGCCCTCGGGATACCTGTTCCTGGCCTCCCCAGAGGATGCTGCCAAGCTGGAGGCCACTGTCCAGCTCCAGAGGTGGGGGACACACACAGCCCCCACACACAGGGGGGGATTTTGGGGAAGGTGGGGGTCATCCTGACCCCCCCTCCACCTGCTGGCTGTTCCCAGGGATGAAGGGGCACAGGTAGCCCTGCTGTCCCCCACCCAGCTGAAGGAGAAATTCCCCTGGATAAACACAGAGGACGTGGCTGTGGCATCCTATGGTATGTGGAGTTGAGCGTGGGGACACCCCCCCCTTAACACCCATCCTTAACCCCATAACCACCCTATATCCCCACCCTGCTGGATGCTTCCTGCATTCCTGGCTTTATTTATGGAAGGGGAGGTCCAGCCCCCCCCAAACTGCATTTTTAGGGGGGAGTCACACCACAATGCCCCCCCCCTCTCCCTATGTCCCCCCCAGGCCTGGAGGATGAAGGCTGGTTCGACCCCTGGACCCTCCTCAACGCTTTCCGGCGCAAAGCCACGGCCCTGGGGGTCCACAACTGCCGCGGGGAGGTGCGAGGTGAGGAACGGTGGGGGTGGGCTCTGGACCCCACTGGGACCTCCACTGGGGACCACCACCCCCAGGAACCCCCACCTTAACCCAAAACCCTCCAGCTTTTGTCACCACAGCCAATGACCCAATGCAGTCAGCAGCGGAGTCCGCGCGCATTAAATACGTGCACGTGAGTGTGTGTGTGTGTGTGTGTCTGTCTGTGTCTGTGTGTCTATGTCTGTGTGTCTGTCTGTGTGTGTGAACCCCCAAAACTCGTGGCTCCTCCAGGAGTGTCCATGACAACCCCCCTGCCCCATCTCCATGTGGGGTCTGTACAGGTTGAGCACGTTTTCTTTCTAATTCACAAGGACCCCCCCCGAAGTTTGCCAGAGTTAAAGACCCCCCTTACTGTGAATGAAGGCCTGAAACCAGCCAGAAAGGCCTTGCATGAAGCAAAGTGTGGATCTTATTCTGTGCACAGGCTGCACTGGGGGCATTATTGGGGCTGCCCAAGTCATGGCAGTTGCCCAGGAAGAAGGAAGATCACATGTGCTGTTTGGAGGGGCTATTCAGGGTGGCAGTCACTGCTGGGTTGTCTGCCCTCACTCCCAGCCTTTTCTGAGAAATATTGAGGCAGCTGAAATGTTTATCTGGTTGTGTGTGGTATATGTAGGTTTTATGAAATGAGAAGAGAGCTCACAAAATTCCTGCAGTGGCAGGAACTCTGTCCAAAGCAGGCCTGTGCTGTATCAGGTGGCTGGAGGGCCGATGATCCATGACTCTTCACAAGTATTTCAGTTATCCCTGGGAATTCCTGCAACAGGAGACCCAGAAAGTGGACCTTGGCCACCTGGACAAAGACCTCAAGCCCAAACTACTACAAAAGTAGTTCTGCTCTTGGCCCTGCATGTGATCCTGGAACAAACCACTCCAAGTCTGTGCCCACTCCTCACAGATCTACATGCCAGACAGCCTGGAGTACCAGCCTGTCGCCTGCTCCATCGTGGTCAACGCTGCAGGTGCCTGGGCTGGGAAGCTGCTGGAGGCTGACGGGCTCCCCAGGAAGCTGTGCCAGCCCCCCCTGCCCATCCAGCCCAGGAAGAGGTATCTGGGGGGCTCATGGGGGGGGGGCACAGCCTGGCAGTGCACCCTCTGTGGTGGGTCACAGTGGGGGCACATCCTAGCACCTCTCCTTTTTCCAGGGAGAGTGAACCCCTTGGTGCTATTTTGGGGGGGCCACCTCAGCACCCACCACCCCTCTGTCATGGGGGGGACTTCTCAGGGTTTTTTGAGGGGGGTAAGGGGGGTCATCCTGGCACCCAGCACCCCTCCATCTTCAAGGGAGTGGAGGGATGGACCCCCTTGGTGTTTTATTTTTGGGGTGGGGGGCTTGCATCCCACCATCCTCCAAACTCAGGGAGGGAGGGTGAACTCCCTTAGTCTTTTTTTTGGAAAGGTGGTGTTGCATCTTGGGGGTCCCATTGTCCCTCCAGTGCCCCCAGCCCCAGTACTCCCATTATTCCTCTCATACTCCCAGTCCCAGTGTCCCCATTATCTCCCCAGTGTCACCTGTCACCCCCCCACATTGACCCCAGCCTCAGTATCCCCAGGATCCCCCCAGTATCCCCAGTGCCACCAGTATGTCCCCAGTTTTCCCATTTTTACCCCCTCAGTGCTCCCAGGCCCAGTATCACCCCCAGTACCCCCATTATCCCTCCACTGCCCCCAGTCCCAGTGTCCCCATTATCTCCCCAGTGCCCCCAGTGTCCCCATTATCCCTTCAGTGCCCCAAGTCCCAGTGTCCCCAGTATCCCCCCAGTACTCCCATTATCCTCTCAGTATCCCTCCATGCTCCCATTATCTCCCCAGTGCCTCCACTCCCAGTGTCCCCATTATCCCCCAGTGCCCCCAGTCCCAGTGTCCCCATTATCCCCCAGTGCCCCCAGTCCCAGTGTCCCCATTATCCCCCAGTGCCCCCAGTCCCAGTGTCCCCATTATCCCCCAGTGCCCCCACTCCCAGCCCCTCCATTGTCTCCAAGAGCGACGTGACCCCTCGATGTTATTTTTTGGGGCTTCCCCACATCCCACCCCTAAGATGGGGGGCAGGGCCAGCACCCCTCACCCTATTTTTTGGGGGGCTCCCCAGGTACGTGTTCTGCTGGCACTGCCCAGATGGCCCTGGGCTCTCCTGCCCCTTCCTCGTGGACACCTCGGGCGCTTATTTCCGTCGGGAAGGGATCGCTGGGAACTACCTGGGCGGGATGAGCCCCCCCGAGGTGAGCCCAGAGGGGTCCCCCAGGTCATTCACCCCCCTGTTCTTTATCAAACCCTACGATGAAGGTCCCCCCAAAATGCCAGGCAGCAGAAAGATTCCAGGAACGTTTATTCCCTGGGCTTACAAGGGAAAATTCCTGACAGTGCCTGAGAAAGACATGCCCCTCTGGTTTTCCTTGGCTTTTATCATCGCTGCCTGATGATGAACATCTGTGAGGGTTTATCTCTGCTCAAACCAGAGGGAGAGAGCCTGGAAGCTTCCTCTGGAATGCAGGAGTTAAAAAAAACCATCCAACTATCTTTGAGGAAGGTGCTTCTCCTTGAGCAGGAACCAAGCTCCATCCTCCTGGCTATATATCTTCCTCCAAGGGTATCTGTAGGAGTCGGGTTTCAGGAAAGGGTGTAACTTTTGGTTTTCTATAACAAAAAAAAAAAGGGGGGGGGAAGACAGCAGGTAAGACATGATCTGGGTTTGTTGAGCCTTACACTCTTCGTGTTGATTCCTTGTCAGATTTTCAAAACAGGTACAGTTGCCAGATTGAAAAACATACAACCAATAACCACTGCAAAACCCCAAACTACATGATTTAAACAGGGACATAATAAAAACACCCTTTCCTGAAACCTGACTCCTGCAGGTATCTCTAATTAAAGCCGCCCCAATCCATGTTTCCCAGGAGGAAGAGCCAGATCCCAGCGACCTCTCGGTGGACCACGACTACTTCCAGGAGCAGCTGTGGCCCCGGCTGGCCCGGAGGGTGCCGTCCTTCGAGTCCCTGCGGGTGCGGGGGTCCTGGGCCGGCTACTACGACTACAACACCTTCGACCACAACGGGGTGCTGGGCCCGCACCCCCGGCTGGAGAACATGTTCCTGGCCGCGGGCTTCAGCGGGCACGGCCTCCAGCACTCGCCCGCCGCCGGCAGGGCCGTGGCCGAGCTGGTGATCCGGGGCCGCTTCGAGAGCCTGGACCTGCGGCGCCTGGGCTGGGCCCGGCTGGAGGACGGGGAGCCCCTGCGGGAGGCCGGCGTGGTCTGATGGGGGCGGGGAGGGGGGACACCGGCCCTGGCACCCCCTCCCCAGGCTGGATGAGTGTCCTGTAGGAATAAAAGGGGCAGGTGATCAGTTAATGGGGTCCAGACCTGTCGTGCTGCCTCCACCAGCACTGCCAGTATCCTCAGCTGCAGTGTCCCCATTATGCCCCCCCCAGCTTCAGTGTCCACATTGCCCCCAGTATCCCCACTATGTTCCCATATCCCCCAGTCTCAGTGTCCCCAGTATCCCCCCAGTGTCCTTATTATGTTCCCATACCCCCAGTCCCAATGTCTCCAGTATCCTCCCAGTATCCCCCATTCCCCGCAGTATCCCCATGTTCCCATACCCCGAGTCTCAGTGTCCCCAGTATCCCCATTATGTTCCCATAATCCCAGTGCAATGTTCCTGGTATCCCCCCAGTGTCCCCACTACCCCCATTCCCCCTAGTATCCCTGCTATGTTCCCATACTCCCAGTCCCAGTGTCCCTGTTATGTTCCCATACCCTCAGTCCCAGTGTCTCCAGTATCCCCCAGAGCCCCTAGCCCCAGTTATCCCTATTATCTCCCCAGTTATCCCCATTATCCCCCAGACCCAGTTATCCCTGTTATCCCCCCACTATCCCCATTATCCCCCACCATTCCCAGTATTCCTCAGCCTCAGTTATCCCCATTAGCCTCCCAGTTATCCCCAGTATCCCCATTATTCCCCCAGTATCCCCCATCCCCAGTTATCCCCATTATCCCCCACTATTCCCAGTATCCCCCATCCCCAGTTATCCCCATTATCCCCCACTATTCCCAGTATCCCCCATCCCCAGTTATCCCCATTATCCCCCACTATTCCCAGTATCCCCCATCCCCAGTTATCCCCATTATCCCCCACTATTCCCAGTATCCCCCATCCCCAGTTATCCCCATTATCCCCCACTATTCCCAGTATCCCCCATCCCCAGTTATCCCCATTATCCCCACTATTCCCAGTATCCCCCATCCCCAGTTATCCCCATTATCCCCACTATTCCCAGTATCCCCCATCCCCAGTTATCCCCATTATCCCCCACTATTCCCATTATCCCCACTATTCCCAGTATCCCCCATCCCCAGTTATCCCCATTATCCCCCACTATTCCCATTATCCCCCACTATTCCCAGTATCCCCCATCCCCAGTTATCCCCATTATCCCCCACTATTCCCATTATCCCCACTATTCCCAGTATCCCCCATCCCCAGTTATCCCCATTATCCCCCACTATTCCCAGTATCCCCCATCCCCAGTTATCCCCATTATCCCCCACTATTCCCAGTATCCCCCATCCCCAGTTATCCCCATTATCCCCACTATTCCCAGTATCCCCCATCCCCAGTTATCCCCATTATCCCCACTATTCCCAGTATCCCCCATCCCCAGTTATCCCCATTATCCCCCACTATTCCCATTATCCCCACTATTCCCAGTATCCCCCATCCCCAGTTATCCCCATTATCCCCCACTATTCCCATTATCCCCCACTATTCCCAGTATCCCCCATCCCCAGTTATCCCCATTATCCCCCACTATTCCCATTATCCCCCACTATTCCCAGTATCCAATCAGCTCTCCCAGTTCCCCCTCCTCGCGTACGTGGCGCCCTCTGGCGGCGGGGCGGCCGCAGCGCGCATGCGCAGCATGGGTGGAGGGGCAATGTGGTAGCGCGCGAACAGGCGCACGCGCAGTACCGGGGAAGGCGCCGCTGCCACCAAAGAGGCGTGGCCACTGGCGGTGGGGCGTGCCTTGCGGCAGGGGGCGTGGTTACCGATAGGGGGCGGGGCTTGAGACAGAGGGCGGGGCCGCGGCAGTGCCCGTGCGCGGCGCATGCGCGGTGGGCGCGGCCGGGCCGTGTGAGCCGGGCCCGTGCCGCCCGTCCGCCCCCGGCCCGGCCCCGGTGAGTGCGGGGGGACCGGGGGGCACCGCCGGGGGGGACACACGTGGGGACACCTCGGGGACCGCGCGGCAGCCCTGGGGAAACCGGCCCGGAGGGAATCTGGGACCTCCCACCCCACACACACACATGGGGACACTGGGAACAGCCCTGAGGTAAAATGTGCCCCCGCCCGCATTCTGGGGTCACACGGACCCCCGGTGGGCGGGAGGGGGTCCTGCCTGTGAGCAACTCCTTAGGAAACCTGCGGGGCGGTTCTGGCCCCGCAGCTCAGGCCCCGCCGGGGTTTGACTCGGAATAACCCAAACAATCCCCTTTTTTTAATAATTATTTTTAATTGTTCGTGCCCTGCGCTGCGGCGGCACCACCGACGTGCCGGGGCTTGTGGCTCCGGAGCCGCCGGGAGCTCCTGCCGGGGAGCGGTGAGAGGGTTGAGTCCTGGTGGGAGAGCACGAGTGTTTTCCCTCGATTCCCTTGTCTTTATTTCCGTGGTGCTTTCCAAGAGCTGTTCCGCAGACCCTGTGGAACGAGCGGGACGGATCCGCTCCCAGGCCCTTCGGAGGAGGGTCGGAGGGCCGGGAATGCTGTGAGAGGTCACCGGGGTTCGATTTAAGCTGTAATTCCCGCTGTGTTCGCTCCCCGCAGGCTCCACCTGTTTCCCGTCTCTCCAGGATGAGAGAGGCCTGGGCCCGGCTCTCCCCCTCTCCCTGTAGTTGATAGTTTGGGAAGCAGAGGTGATGCTGGAGTCGAGATGGCCGACAGCGTGAGAACCTTCCTTCATGACCTCGTCAGGGTGAGCTCCGGGGCCCGTCCCGTCGGGAGCACCTTCCTTCCCAGGGCGCCCGGGAACTGAAGGAAAAGGGGCTCCAGGTGTATTTTAACACCATTGTTTGGTGTGTCTGTTGCTGCTGAATCTCTGACAGGTTTCCCTTGGGCACAAATTAGTGTATAATATGTTGTTGTTATCATACTAATTTTCATTATTAAAATATATAATACATATGAAGTGTATAATACATATAAAATATAAAATATACATGAAGTATATAAATATTATATATATATTATGGCTGTATTTAATAATATATTATTATAAACAAAATGCATACTGTATGAAACATATATATTAAATCTAGAATATATATAAAATATAATATAAATAAAATAGAATATAAATAAAATGCATAATATATACACAATATATGATATAGATGAAATATAGAATATATAAAATAGAATATAGATAAAATGTATAGTATATACAAAATACATGATACATATAAAATATAGGATATAAATGAAATGTATAATTATACAAAATATATGATACATATAAAATATAGGATACAAATGAAATGTATGATACACGTAAAATATATAATATATGTAACATACTATACATTTCATATATACTTTACATTTATAATATATAAATACTCTCTATTGATATATGTTAATGTATACATTCTGTTAATATTACAGTTGACTATATTTAATATACAAAAAGTATTATTAGTGATACTATTATGTAATATGTAATGCATTATAATTATATATAATATATATTATATATTAGAAATATATATTATATATTAATAATAAATTAACAATATATTATAACCATTATATATTAATAACATATAATATAATATATATGATATTATATATTAATAATATATTATTACCATGACCATGGCAGCTCTGTCCCAGCAATAAGGTCTGTGTGAACTCGCTGCTCCCACCCTGCCTTCCATCATCCAGGGGTAAATACAGCCTTAAAAACTGGGCTGTGACACTGAGCACCAGCTCGTGTCCAGAAGTGACTTGTGTTGGGAAACTCGCTGGGTTTGATCAGACACCTGTGGTGGGAAGAGCTGTGTCCTTTCCTGGTGCTCCCACACCATCTTCCCAACGTGGAGTAAAGCAAAACTTCTGGGCACACTCCTAGTAACAGGTTTGCAGTGATGTGGCTGGTGGGAGGATGTTTCTGGGGCGAGGAGAGATGCTTTTATTTGTGAAGGAATGAGCATCAAACCCATACGTGCAGTCAGACTTTGCACATCCCAAATATTTGTGTAATTCCACTTTATTGGCCTCAAAGTGCTGGCAGGGGATGAGGGTCCTCCTGCCAGACAGGGCTTCTGCCAGGGTTATAAATAGTGCAGATTGGAAGAGAAATCACACCTTTACAGAAGAATAACTGCTGCTCCTGGAGATGCTGGAATGAGCAGTGATTTAGGTCACCAGGCCATGGAAAGAGGTGGTGTTGCTGCTCCAGGCCTTGGCTCCGGCTGAGCCGGGTGCTGCTTAGCCAGGGAGCTGGGCCAGCCATGGAACCAGGAGGGCTCTGATGGCACATCCCATTCCTCCTCTCTCCTTGTGCTGCAGGGAATTAAGGACTCCATCTGGGGCATCTGCACCATCTCCAAGCTGGACGCCCGGATCCAGCAGAAAAGGGAAGAGCAGAGGCGCAGGAGAGCCAACAGCGCCCTGGCCCAGCGGAGGTTTCACATGGAAGAGAAGAAGCAAGAGAAGTGAGTACAGGGCCCAGCAAGTCAGAAATGGGGTCATTCCCTTCTCCTCTGGTAGCCAGAGCCAATAAATGGGAAAAAGGTGGCGTGAAACTTCCTTTTTCCACTGCATAATGGAGCTGGAGCTGGAGCTGTGAGATAAGAAGTCGGACCTTTTATGTTTCATAATTAGCTTGAATTGCCAGTGGAAGGTGTGGAGCTGTGCACGCTGAAAGAACATGGATTTATGGGTTTCTTTTCCTCCTGAATCCTCGTCCTGCCTCAGATCCATTGTTTTTTCTGGTAGTCATGGGATCAGGGAAGAAGCAGCAGCTCAGATCCATCTCTTTTCCCCAGGCCTGCGGCGTGTGGAGCTGCAGAATCTCAGTGGCTCTGGAAATGCCAGAATTATCTCCACGTGGGAGCAAAGAGCATCTGTTCCCATGTCTGACTCCCAGACTGCGCTGGGATGTGTCTGTGCTGCCCTGATTACACTGGGCTGGCACCTCACATGGTGGTTTTGGGAACGTCTGAGACACTTCCCAGTTTTTCTGCCCAGCTGGGTGGTAGGCTGGCTGAAAGGGGAAAGAAAAGTCTCCCTGGATCCCAGTCCTCCCTAGGGCTTCACACTTGGGCTGCCCCTGAGGAATAATATAAATTTTAGGGGCACTAAACAGCTAAATTTTGCTGGTTTTCATTGTAACAAAGTCCCTTGTGTAGCAGGAGCTGACTGGGAAAGTGCTGCAGAGTCTCACAGAGCTGCTCTTGTGTGTCCAGATAGTGACACCAAAACCACCCTGAGCTGAAACAGACTCTGCTGAGACCAAAAAACACCCAAAACTCCCTAATTTTATTGCGGCAAGAGTTTAAGGAGAATGATGCCTGAGATCTCCAATAAATTCTTAAAAATCTGGAAGAAAGCTTTGCTTTTCTTCCATTTCAGTGCAGATTGTGGGAGTTAATAAAGGCTGAAAGCGTCTCCCTGGTGTAAATCTTGTAGAGAGCTGGTGTGAGTCTGCGTGGGGATTCCTTCTGGGATTCCCCTGTTTGGATAAAATCAGGTGCACCACTGTGGTGGAGCTGGTTCTTGGGGACATTTCCAAGGTGTCCCAAGTGTGGGGCAGAGGCTTTGTCCAGGTGCTGGGACATTAACAGGTCTCTCTCGTGCAGTGAACCCCGGATAGTGAGCCGGATATTTCAGTGTTGTGCCTGGAACGGAGGTGTCTTCTGGGTACGTGGAGACTTCTTATTGTTTATGTGTTTTATTTTAAAACCCTGTGAAAACCCATGTCCTGCTCCAGCCCTCATGCTGAGAGCTGTTGGTGTAGCAGCAGGAATTGCTGGATTCCCATCCCAATGCTGTATTTTAAGGGATTCACTCGGGGATATAGGGCCATAGGCTTGCTCAGGAGACCCAGTAATGAACCCATGAGCTGCTTTTCCAACTCTCCACCAAAATATTCAACTCCTGCTCTGCTGCAGCCTGGGATACTGCTTTACCAAGTGGATATTGATGTCCTAAAGACGTTTCCTTGGCTCTGACCTTCCCATGGCTGTGTCATGAGGCTGATCCTAATGGAGACGACACTTTGCAGCCTCATAAATCACTGGCTTCGTTCTCCCATTGCACTGGGGCAGAGTACAAGGGATGGGCATGGAAATGTTCAAGTGCTCAGCTGTAGATTGTGGCTGTATTTAAGCAGAGATCCTTGTTCCTCTGTGTTTATGAATCACTGGGGGAGGAGAGGCACATCTGCCTTCGGCTCCATGGCCACAGGAGCACAGAAATGACCGTGCAGAGCCTCACTGAGAACCCTTGTTGTTTGTTTTTCCCTGCAGCTGAGTCTCTTCTTGTTCTACCGAGTGTTCATCCCCGTCCTTCAGTCGGTCACGGCGCAGATCATCGGTGGGTGCCTTTCCCCTCCAGGTGTTCTGGGGTGCTGAGCAACCCAGGGATGAGTTTTGGGTGTCCCAACACCCACTGAGCTGTTCCCCCTCCTCCCTGTACCAACCCATGCCATCATTAATTGTTCAGTAGAACAATCCAGCCACGGATCCGCTTGACAGCCTCTGTGTGTTGGGGATCCAGCCCGGGGGTTTTACCACTCAAAACACATTTGTCGGTGTATTTTTGCAATTAAATAAAAAAGCAATTGGGTGAAAATGTGCTTTTAGAGACATTTAAAGCACTGCAGTCAGGAGAAATTCCCTGGAGGCTGTGCCAGGGAGCTTTTGGAGGCTCCTACACCAGTTCCTCATTGTGTCCCTGTCTCTCTCCCAAAGGTGACCCGTCCTTACACGGCGATGTCTGGTCCTGGCTGGAGTTCATCCTCACCTCCATTTTCAGCGCTCTCTGGGTCCTGCCCCTCTTTGTGCTCAGTAAGGTTGTCAATGCCATCTGGTTCCAGGTACGTGACAGGAACCTGGGCCCTGCCTTGAGCAAATGGGGAGTTTCCTCGCTGGGTGGTGTGGGGGCACGAGATGAAACCCCCCTCCCCAAAATGCACTCTTGGGCGGGCAAAAGCAGCTCAATAACGTCATCCCAGGTTTAATTTCCCTGAAGTTCCTCTTGAGCTCCCTTTCCTCAAGTCCCCCTCTCTGGCAGGACATCGCGGACCTGGCGTTCGAGGTGTCGGGCAGGAAGCCTCACCCCTTCCCCAGCGTCAGCAAGATCATCGCAGACATGCTGTTCAACCTCCTGCTGCAGGCGCTTTTCCTCATCCAGGTGGGAGGAGACACCAAGGAACCACTGTGCTCCACCCCCAGTGGCCCCCTGTGGTGGTTCCCCCCAAATCCTGAGCGTCCCTCAGTCCCCTGCTCCTTTTCCATCCCAGGGAATGATCGTGAGCCTGTTCCCCATCGACCTCGTCGGGCAGCTGATCAGCCTCCTCCACATGTCGCTGCTCTACTCACTCTACTGCTTTGAGTACCGCTGGTTTAACAAAGGTGAGGGGCTTTACCTGGACTGAGGGTTTCCCTACTCAAGGAGTGTCCAATTCTGGCATCAGAGGCTGATTTTCCATCAGTTTTTATATGGAATGAAGGGTAAACATGAGCCAGCAGTGTGCTCAGGTGGCCAAGAAGGCCAATGGCACCTGGCCTGTCCCAGCCATAGTGTGGCCACAGGACCAGGGCAGTGCTGGGCACTGCTGAGACATCTTGAGTGCTGTGTCCTCGCTGCAAGAGAGACATTGAGGGGCTGGAGCGTGTCCAGAGATGAGAACACAGCTGAGGAAGGGTCTAGAGCACAAGTCTGATAAGGAGCAGCTGAGGGGGGCTCAGCCTGGAGGAAAGGAGGCTCATGGGGGACCTTCTCTGCAACTCTCTGACAGGAGGGGGGAGCCAGGGCAGGTTGGGCTTTGCTCCCAGGGAACAGGACAAGGGGAAATGGCATTAAGCTGTGCCAGGGGAGGGTCAGGTTGGACATCAGGAAGAATTTTTTTCCTGGAAAGGGTTGTCAGGCATTGGAAGGGGCTGCCCAGGGAGGTGGTGGAGTCCCCACCCCTGGAGGTGTCCAAGAAATGACTGGACGTGGCACTCGGTGCTCTGGGCTGGGGGACAAGATGGGGGGGGTTGGTCACAGATTGGTCTTGATTTTGGAGCTCTTTTCCAGCCCAGTTGGTTCTGTGGTTCTGTAGTGAGGGTCTCTCCTACCTGTGGGTCCATTCCTACGGGGTTTTCCCCTTGGCAGGAATCGAAATGCACCAACGGTTGTCAAACATCGAGAGGAACTGGCCCTACTACTTTGGCTTCGGGTTACCACTGGCGTTCCTCACGGCCATGCAGTCCTCCTACATCATCAGGTGGGAAGGAACTCTGGTCCCTCCTCCTCCTCTGGCACCCACCAGACCCACCGAGTGCTTCACATTTTATGTTATTATATTTTTCCCTTTCAGTGGTTGCCTCTTTTCCATCCTTTTCCCTCTCTTCATCATCAGCGCCAACGAAGCCAGGACCCCCGGCAAAACCTAGTGAGTATCCGCCCCTCCCAGCCCCGCTGCCCCCCTCCAGCACCACTCCCAAAACCCCAGGGGGGCGTTCCCGGCATCGGGAGCTCATGGACTCTCTTCCCTTGCAGCCACTTCCAGCTCCGCCTCTTCTCCTTGGTGGTTTTCCTCAGCAACAGACTCTTTCACAAGACCGTTTACCTTCAGTCCGCCCTGAGTGGTGCTTCCTCCTCTCCTTCCTCCTCCTCCTCCTCGCCCTCCCCCGCCAAACACGCGGCTGCTCCGGGGCACTGAGCCGCCACCACCCCCCGGGGAGGGGGGACACCACGGGCCTCTCTGCGCCCCCAGGGACAGGCAGGACCCAGCCTGATGAGGCGTCGCTGTCGGTTCTGCGTCTCGGGGCTGTGGGGGCAGAAATCTGGGTTTTTAACACCTTTGTGAGTTTGCAGGGGCCGGGTCGTGCCCTGCGCTTGTTTTATAGCGACTCTTTTGTACGCCTTTCCCGTGCCATGTCCCCGCCCCCGGGCCAGTGGGGCGGACCCCCCCCCACGCCCCGTTCTGCCGTTGTGTCTCCCCGTGTCCCCGCTGCCCCTCGTCCCCCTTCCCGCTCCCTCCATGTGCCCAAACTCAGGTCGCGGGGGGGGGGGCGGGTATTTTTGGGAGTCCCCGCTGCCGTCGAGCACAGTGTGTCGTCCCCCCCCCTCCCCGTGCATGTACCGTTTCTGTCGGGTCGGGGAAGGAACCGGTGATGACGTTCAAAACACCCCTTTGGATATTTTGGGCCGGTTTATCAACTTTTCTCTAGTATTTTCACACTGAAACATTAAAACGGAGAAACCACGAGTTCTCAGCCGTCCCGCGCCTGACCCTGTGTTTAATGCGGGCGAGGAGGGTACCCTTGGGCCAGGGGGGTTCACGCCGTCGGTGCCCCCGGGGCTTCCCCCGAGCGCCGCCCACGTGGCACCGCCCACGTGGCGGGGCCGACCTGCTTCCGCTTCCGCCCACGTGACGCGCCCCAAGCCCGGACGGACACGTCACGGCTCGTTCCCCGGCGGCTCCGCCCGCCTCGCGCTCCGCCAATCGGGAAGCGCCGTGCGCGGGGAGCCCCGCCCCTCGGCTGAGTGCGCGGCGCCTCAGCCAATGAGGGCGGGCGGCTCTGGAGTGGCGTGTGCGGGGCCCAATGGGGAGCGGGCGCGGGCGGGGCTGGCGGTGGCGGCGGTGAGGGCAGGGCGGCTGCGCGGCGCGGATGGAGCGGGCGGAGGGGCCGCCCTGAGGGACCGGCCGGGACGGGCTGAGGGTGTGAGTGAGGGGGGCGCGGGGGGCGCAGGGCCGGGCGGTGCGGGCTGTGCGGGCTGTGCGCTGTTGGGCGCCTGGGCTGTGCGGAGAGCCCGGGCGCGCGGGAAGAGGCAGCTCTGGGGTGAGGCGTGTCTGGCTCTGAGGGGGATGACGGGTTCTGGGGTACCCAGCTCTGTGGGGCCCTGGGTTTTGGGGTGGGTGGCGCCGTGGGGTGAGCCCCTCGCGCGTGGGGAGGGATGGCGGTGGTTGTGAGGGGCTGGAGCCTTGCCGGGGGTCGAGGGGTGTGCGGGGGGTGCTCTGTGTCACCCGGAGCTCTGGTGGTGACCGGCCCCCCGGGGCAGAGCCAGAGGTACCTGCCCCCCGCCGTTATCAGCTGCTTCATTGCCGCGGGGCATCCAGGAAATATCCACCGCACGGGGTTGGTCCTGCACCAGTGCCCAGCGTGTGCCCGTGAGAAGCACTTCCAGGGCACGGGAAGGTTTCCTTCAGGCGCAGTCTGTTTGATTTTTTTTTTTTTTTTTTTTTTTTTAAAATCTTAGCCCATCCCAACTGTGTTGTAGCTCATAGACCCTGAACTGGGGATTTACTTACCTGGGACTGAGCCTGCCCAGGGCAGCGGGAGGGGTTTTCCTCATTGATTGGACTAAAGCAGGACTTTAAAGAAATCTGAGTGTTTTCAAGAGCAGAAAGGTGTTAAAGCCGTTATTCTCTAGTCACAGTTTCACTTCCTTGGTGTCTGACCCCAGGATTTCTCTGGCTTTTGCTCCACCCAGGGAGGTTGAATTAAACAGCCACGTTGTCTAGTGTGAGCAAAGCTGATTTTTACTCTCCTTGTCTGCATTAATAAACCACTAATACATCTACATATTTAACAAATAATTCAAAGTGGGAGCAACCAGGAGCTGTTTGTACTTGCTGCACGTGAGAAAAAGCACCGATTTCTTGCATTCTCCATGGGTTATATTTTTTGTGCATCACTTGCAGGTGGTGGCTAAACTTCAGAGAGCAGCCAGGGGGGAGGCAGAGGCTTTGCTCAAAGCTTACATGGGGGTTTTGTTCTGCACACAGAGAAACAGGTGCATCCTCTGCCCCGGAGAAGTTCTGGGCTCTGTGAAGGGAGGAAAACCAGCCAAGACTTGGGGTGACTGCTCAGGTGAGGGCGGGAGGGGAGGGAGGCACAAGCACCTGGCAGGGCTGAAGGGTGGGCAGGAGTGGGGGGTTAAGATCAGAGTTCATGAAGCCTTCAGGGGTCTGAGTTGTTCCTGTTGGTGTCCAGGTATTCCAGGATCCTCAGGCTCTGCCTTGGATGTGAAAAATGACCAAGCTGGGGTTTCTCCGGCTCTCCTACGAGAAGCAGGACACGCTGCTCAAGCTCCTCATCCTGTCCATGGCAGCTGTGCTCTGTAAGTCTGTGTCCTCAGGGATGACCCTGGGGTGGAGCTGACTCTGCTCCTTCTTCTCTTCTCATTCAGGCTGTGAAGTTCTCACCTGCCTTAAAACCATGCCATAATCCTTCTGTGCCTTTTCCTTTGAAAACTGCCTCTTTCTTTACCTTCCCATTGACCAATTTAATACAGATATTCTTTTTATCCAGCAAAGAAGCAGGACAGCTGAGCTCGGGGAGCTCTGTGTGTTCACTCTGCCCCTTCTCTGTGTTTGCAGCTTTCTCCACAAGGCTCTTTTCCGTCCTAAGATTTGAAAGTGTCATCCATGAATTTGACCCGTAAGTTTTTCTCAGTTCCTGGGGGCTTGTTGGGTGTTTCCTCTCCTGGAGCATGTGGAATTAGGGTGGTGTGTGCCAGGCTCAGTTAATCCCCATGGAGGATGTGGGATTTGGAAGGCAGGTTTCAGTGCAGCTTGGTTTTCCTTTTCCACACCCAAAATTCACTCAGTACCCAGGGCTCTTCCTGCAGCCTGGGTCCAGGAATGGCCTGCCATTGCTTTTCTGCTGGAATGGGGTTATTCCCTGCCTGGGTGCAGCAGGAGAGAGGGCTCCTGGGACAGCCTGCGTCTGTGTCCCAGGCTTGTCGCTGATTAAATCAGTCCCAAGGGAGACTATTACCTTTGCAAACCCACTTTTAACCCCCATGGGAGGAGGGAGGAGCCTTTGCAGCCAAGGTTTGGGGGCAGTTGAGGGAAATTGGGCTGGCTCCCTCCGTGTGGGGCGCGTGGGATGAGCCCTCACAGCGCCTCATTACCCCTACAGGTACTTCAACTACCGCACCACCCGCTTCCTGGCCGAGGAGGGCTTCTACAAATTCCACAACTGGTTTGATGACCGAGCGTGGTACCCCCTGGGCAGGATCATCGGGGGCACCATTTACCCAGGTGAAGCTTCTGCCGAGCCAAAACACACCTGGCACGAGGGAAAATCGGGAGAGGGGTGGGGAGTGCCCATGGAGCACGTCCCTGAGTGCCAGCTGGGACAGAGGGGAGCTCGGGGATGCGTCCTGGGCAGCAGCTCCCTCCTGGCCAGGCTGTGGAGTGCCCTGAGGAAGGTGTGTCCGTGCTGCAGGTCTGATGATCACGTCAGCAGCGATCTACCACGTGCTGCACTTCTTCCACATCACCATCGACATCCGCAACGTCTGCGTGTTCCTGGCCCCCCTCTTCTCCTCCTTCACCACCATCGTGACTTACCACCTCACCAAAGAGCTCAAGGTACGGGGACCACCGGGGTGCCCCTCCCAGGCTGGGGCTTTCCCGAGGAGCAGGGGCTCTTTGCTTTATAGAAGAGCAGCTGGGTTGGAGTCTTGGAGGTGACCACCACACTCCTCAAAACCCTCACCTCCTGGGAAGTGGGAGGTCTTTTCAAAACTTCGATTCCACACTCAGATTTTATTCCTTTGAGTGATAAAGCCCCTAAACCCCGATGTTTTCCCCCTGGCTGTGTTTCTCCCAGGATGCAGGGGCAGGGCTCCTCGCTGCCGCCATGATCGCGGTGGTGCCCGGGTACATCTCTCGATCCGTCGCCGGCTCCTACGATAACGAAGGTGAGCTTGTGACCCCCAGGGAAACATTTAAGGACTGCTGGGAAATGGAAAATGGTCATAAAAGTGCTGCAGGGCACGATAGAGGCCCAGGGAGCCCTGCCAGGTTTGTGCCGTACGAACCCGACTGATCAGAGATCTGAGGTGTTTCTTGCCCATGCAGGGAAGAAGAGGGAGTGTTTCCCAACTCTGGCAGTGGATGTACCCTGTTTCCAGTATCCTTGTTTGCCAATCAGAAAGGGTTTTGCCACCTCCACAGACTCCTCCTGGGACTGGAGCTACTGCATGGTTCTCCCATGCTTTTATCTCCATTCTGGGAGTGACTGTCAAAGACAGGATTCTCACTGTCAATGTCTGGGGCAGAGGAGGATCCAGGTTCCTTTCCAGTAGCTGGGCTTTTGGGGGCTGTGTAAGGAGTTCTTCCAGCTGGTGTGCCTGGAAGAAGCCACCTGAGCTGTTACTTGCAGTGAGACACAAACCCCTCAGTGCTTCAGTCTAGAAATTGGAGATGAAACGCTTCTCCCAGGTTTCTCTTTGCACAAGGTGCTCTTCCACTTTCTGATGGAGCATCAAAAGCACTTATATGTATATTTTTCATGGATTGAGTGCTCTGCTGTGCCCCAGGGGTGACATTAAACCCTTCTGGTCCTCCTGCAGGTATTGCCATATTCTGCATGCTCTTGACCTACTACATGTGGATCAAGGCTGTCAAAACTGGCTCCATCTACTGGGCAGCCATGTGTGCCCTGGCCTATTTCTACATGGTGAGTGCCCCCTCTCCCCGTGCCAGAGTGATCCCAACTCCAAGGTCCCTCTGCTTATGGAGATGGGAATCCACAGTGTGCCATTCCTATGGCTGTGTGTCCAGGGAGCTGGAACCTCCATGGAGATGGAAATGGAGTGGGTACTTGCTTTATTCGTTTCCACTTCCCAAACTAGTGGGTTTTTTGTAAGGTTTTATTAGTAATGTTAAAAAGTCCATGTTTGTGGCACCTGAGATGTCAAGGATGCCCTTAGAGCAGATCCCAGCTGGCATTGCCATTGGGTGAAAATCCTGCCTGTGATCCCAGGAAAACCAAACCTGCCACATTTCACCTCTGCAGCTGTTCAGTCCTGGAACTTGTGGGTCTGTCTGGTTTGTGTCTCACAGGTCTCCTCATGGGGTGGCTACGTCTTCCTGATCAACCTCATCCCCCTGCACGTGCTGGTGCTGATGCTGACCGGGCGCTTCTCCCACAGGATCTACGTAGCCTATTGCACAGTCTACTGCCTGGGAACCATCCTCTCCATGCAGATCTCCTTTGTTGGCTTCCAGGTGGGCACCAGGAAGATTTGCACACTTGGGGATGGGTTGCAACAGAACAGCAGTGTGTTGCCACCTTGTTTCCCTTCTTGCTTTGCAGTTGTAAGTGGGTGCTGGCTCCTTATTCCAGCTTCCATGATGCTGATTCCTTGCCACCTTTGGCAAAATGAGCTTTCAGAGGTGCTGGATGACTTTCAAAGCTGCTGATAACCTTCATGGCACTGCTTGCCTGCCATAAAAATATCTTTGGTTTTGATGAAGGCAACACTGGTGCCATTGTGCGTCTTGGTGTGGCAGGAAATGTGCCTGCCTGGCTCATGTTTCCAAGAGAATCCAGTTAACTTTCCATGTGGATTCTTATCAGAATCAAAGCAGATGTGGGAAAGGGACTCGTGCCAGCTGTGCCAATCAGAGGGAGGGAACATCTGAACATTTTCCTGTGACTTTGGCAGCGATTGTGCCAAGAAGTGATTTGTGAAAAAAGCCGATAACGGGTGCGACAGGGCTCTTGTTCTGCTCTGTGTCTGACCCTGCCCTGCCCCGCTCCCAGCCCGTCCTCTCCTCGGAGCACATGGCTGCTCTCGGAGTCTTCGGCTTGTGCCAGATCCATGCCTTCGTGGACTACCTCCGGAGCAAGCTGAACCCCCAGCAGTTCGAAATCCTCTTCAGGAGTGTCATTTCCCTGGTTGGCTTCGTCCTCCTCAGCATCGGGGCCGTGCTGATGCTCACAGGTAGCCAAGATCGTGGCCATACTGAAAGTGTTGTACCCCCTTTCCTTGCTTCCAAGGCCATGGAATTTGTCCGTCCTAACTCTGTGTTGCTGTGGTGTCAGTGCCTGTGAGCCCCTTCGAAGGGACCTGCCCCAATTTGTGCGTTAGCAGGGAATATTTAAGCAGCAGCTGCAGGATCTGAGGGGCAGAGACACTGGGCTGGTGCTGCAGATACTGAACCTCACTCTGTGTTAGCAAAGAGATGCCCAAAACAGAGGTTGGGTGGAGAGGAGGGGTTTTTAGGGTAAAATTGCCTTTTATTTCCTTTCTAAAATGGCAGGTTTGAGTAATAGAGATGTTGAACAAGGTCTGGGGTTGCTCATTCAGCCTCACGTGCTTCCCTGAGAAAGCGTGTGTTGGCATTGCCGGTAACTCTCTGCTGGATCGAAAGAGGATTTGTTTTCTCCTCTTTCCTAGGGAAGATCTCCCCGTGGACGGGGCGTTTCTACTCCCTGCTGGACCCTTCCTACGCCAAGAACAACATCCCCATCATCGCCTCCGTCTCCGAGCACCAGCCCACCACCTGGTCCTCCTACTACTTTGACCTGCAGCTCCTGGTGTTCATGTTCCCGGGTGAGTCACCACCCCTGAGTTATTCACCAGAGGTTTGTCCTGCCTCTCCTGGGGTGCTGAGCCTGGGGGGAGTGCTGTGTGCCTGGTTTTATGTCATTTCTGAGCTGACCTGTGTCTCTCCCCCACACAGTTGGTCTCTATTACTGCTTCAGCAACCTCTCGGACGCCCGGATCTTCATCATCATGTACGGCGTGACCAGCATGTACTTCTCAGCTGTCATGGTGAGGGCTGTGGCCTCCTGGCTTCTAACAGAGCTGATTTAATTTATATTTCTGAACTTAAGGATGATTCTTTCCCTCTGAGGGTTCTTCTCCCTTCCTTTAATATTGGCTTTTTGCCCCTCTGTGCAGTGAGGTTGCAAAACTCACTGGTTTGGGTGTTACTTCCCTGAGTCCAGTGCCACCCACTGATTGCTGTTCCTTGTGCCCTCAAGCTGAGCTGAAAACCCAACCAAATTCTCTGGGTTTCCAAGCAGGGACTGCTGACAAATGGCTACCAATGAACCCATTTCCATTCTTCTTCTGGCGCCCCAAGCCCTAAATGTGGTTGAGTTGTGGTATGGAGGCATTTACTAATCCTTGCCTCCACCTAAGATTAGTGATTGGAGTCATGTTGGCACGTTGGCCCATTTTGAGTGTCTGAGATTGTGGCAGCTCCCCATTACAAAAATCAGCCCCAATTTATCCACAGAATTTGAGGTGCTGGATTAGGAATGGCATCAGATTCCCTCTTCTCTCGCATCTCTGCCTGGATTCCTTCTCCGACAGTTCTGGTGTTGCCGTAGGTGCGTCTCATGCTGGTGCTGGCCCCCGTGATGTGCATCCTGTCTGGCATCGGGGTCTCCCAGGTGTTGTCCACCTACATGAAGAACCTGGATATCAGCCGGCCGGACAAGAAGAGCAAAAAGCAGCAAGACTCCACCTACCCCATCAAAAACGAGGTGCGTGCCGGGCCGGCTCAGGAGGACGCCTGGTCCTGGCGAGGCCGAGCGCGGGAGGCTGATGGCCTCGTCCCTCCAGTGCTGAGACCCCGGGCTGCTCCCGCAGGTTGCCAGCGGCATGATCCTGGTCATGGCATTCTTCCTGATCACTTACACCTTCCACTCCACCTGGGTGACCAGCGAGGCCTATTCCTCCCCCTCCATCGTGCTCTCCGCCCGCGGTGGGGACGGCAGCAGGATCATCTTCGATGACTTCAGAGAAGCCTATTACTGGCTGCGGCACAACACGCCGGAGGTACGGGGGGGGTTGGGGTGTTGGGGACCCGATATTTCCCACTGAGGCACTGACAGCACGGCCTGGTTTTGGGTGTAGGATGCAAAGGTGATGTCCTGGTGGGACTACGGGTACCAGATCACCGCCATGGCCAACCGGACCATCCTGGTGGATAACAACACCTGGAACAACACGCACATCTCCCGCGTCGGCCAGGTGGGTCCTTCCCTCGCCCGCTGCCTTGCCTGGCCTTTCTGGGCACCACACGTTGTGGCTGACGCTGTGTTTGCCCCAGGCCATGGCATCGACAGAGGAGAAAGCCTATGAGATCATGAGAGAGCTGGATGTCAGCTACGTGCTGGTCATCTTTGGTGGCCTCACCGGCTACTCATCTGACGGTAAGATCCCTCTCTGAGCTGGGTCAGACCCATCCTGGGGTGCTGGTGCCAGCCGGGGCTGTGGAGTGGAAATAGTGCCAGAATGCTCCTCTGGGCCTGCACGTACCTTCTTAACTCTCCCTCAACTCAACTTCTTGCTCTTGGCCACCCAAATTAATCTGTCTACTCACTCCTGACCCCTCTAGCTCAGCTTGACTCCTTATTCTTTTGCCTGAAGTCAACTCTTTGTGCTTTCACCCCAACTCAGCCCCTTGCTCTTGTCCACCCAAGTCAACTCCAGTCCTTGTTCTTTGCCCCCCAACTCAACTCATTGCTCCTGGCCCCAGCTCAACTCAAACCATTGCTCTTGGCAACTCAACTCATTTTTTTACCCCAACTCAACCCCTCACTCTCTGCCCCCCAACTCTCTGCTATCCACCTTCCAGACATCAACAAGTTCCTGTGGATGGTGCGGATTGGGGGCAGCACAGACACGGGGCGCCACATCAAGGAGCACGACTACTACACCCCCACCGGGGAGTTCCGTGTCGACCGCGAGGGCTCCCCGGTGCTGCTCAACTGCCTCATGTACAAGATGTGCTACTACCGCTTCGGCCAGGTCTACACCGAGGCCAGTGAGTCCCCAGAACCACCCCCTGTGGGGCTGACACCACTTTTGGGGCGCTCCACCACGCCCTGACATCTCCAGGGCACGGTGTGGCAGCGCTGCCTGTCCTTTGCCCTCTCCCAGAGCGACCGCCAGGCTACGACCGGGTGAGGAACGCCGAAATCGGCAACAAGGACTTTGAGCTGGACGTGCTGGAGGAGGCCTACACCACAGAGCACTGGCTGGTCCGAATATACAAGGTACGGCCCCAGGACGAGCCCAGAGCCCCCTAGTTTGGGAGAAAAAACCATGGAGTTCCACCTAACGAGGCTTTTTTTTTTCCCTGCCCAGGTGAAAGATTTGGACAACCGCGGGTTGTCGAGGACGTAGAGGAGCCGGGGGCGGCCGCGCCGGACACGCACTGACCCAGCCTTGGCCTGTGCAGCAGAGATTGGGGGGTTTGTGGGGTCTGAGGGGGGGCTGTTCCGGGGTTGTTTTGTACCGTTTGTAAGCGCAGGCAGCGGCGGGAGGGCCCCCCTGCCCCGTCCTGTCCCGCCGGGAGTGACTTTTATATACACACAGGGCCGCTGCCGAATCGGGAGCTGCGGCTCTGACCCCGGGGCTGATCGACCGGGAGTCGCAAAGAGGATGAATAAAGAAAACAAAAACAATTAAAAAAAAAAAAAAGAGTGGCGATTTTGGTGGGGTTTTATCCCTGAGTTCTGCCAGAGGGACTTTGGGGCTGTTTGGACGCTTTTAATCGATTGGGCTGGTGGGGCGGGAGAGGTGTCGCGACCTGGTCACGGGGGGACGGGCTTTAAAGTGAGGGTGTGGTCGGGCTGAGGGCGTGGCCGGGGCATTGCGCGCGCAGGGCGGGGCGGGGCGCGCGGCTCTGGCGGGAAAAGGCGGCGTGGCCGGAGCGGGGCCGGGAGCGGGGGTGGGATCGCGGGCCCGGAGCGGGGCCGGGGCCGCGGCTGGGCATGGCCGTGCCCTTCGTGGAGGACTGGGACCTGGTGCAGACGCTGGGCGAAGGCGCCTACGGGGAGTGAGTGCGGCGGGGCCCGGGGAGGGCGGGTCGGGGTCGCTGCCGGCCGGGTCCGCCCCTTCCCTGCCCCTTGCTCGCCCCCCCACCCCGTGTGCCGCTTGCACACCCGCTGCTGGTCCCCGCCTGGCTCTGTGCCCACTGGATGCCCGCTGCTTGCTTGGGCATCACATGCTCTGTGTGTGCCCACTGTTTGGCTTTTGTGTGCACCTTGTGTGCCATTGCTTGCCCTGTGCGTGCCCACCGTGAGCCCCTTACGTGTCCTCTGGTTGCCCACTGCATCCCATCGCACACCCGGAGCGTGCCCCTCACACACCCTGCCCCTGCCTCCTCCTGCACTCCCTGCCTGTTCCTTGCCCACTCCCTGTTACCAGTGGCAGTATTCCTTGCCCATTCCCTGCCTGCTCGTTACTCTCTGCCTGTCTCTAGTGGCAGCATTCCCTGCCCATTCCCTGCCCATTCCCTGTCCTCGGTGGCAATATTCCTTGCCCGTTCCCTACCTGCTCTCTGCCTGTCTCTAGTTTCAGCATTCCCTGCCCACTCCCTGTCCTCAGCGGCAATATTCCTTGCCCATTCCCTGCCTGCTCGTTACTCTCTGCTTGTCTCTAGTGACAGCATTCCCTGCCCGTTCCATGCCCACTCCCTGTCCCCAGTGGCAATATTCCTTGCCCATTCCCTGCCTGTCCCTAGTGGCAGCATTCCCTGCCATTCCCTGCCCGTTCCCTGCCCGCCCCAGGGTGCAGCTGGCCGTGAACCGCCGCACGGAGGAGGCCGTGGCCGTGAAGATCGTGGACATGAAGCGCGCGGCCGAGTGCCCGGAGAACATCAAGAAGGAAATCTGCATCAACAAGATGCTGAGCCACGAGAACGTCGTGCGCTTCTACGGGCACCGGCGGGAAGGGGCCACGCAGTACCTGTTCCTGGAGTACTGCCGCGGCGGGGAGCTCTTCGACCGCATCGGTGCGCACGGGGGGCCGGGGGCCTGGAACTGTAAATCCCAAAGGATTTGCTCTTGAGTTTGCCCTTCTCGTTCCCCACGCGCAGAGCCAGATGTCGGGATGCCGGAGCCGGAGGCGCAGCGGTTCTTCCAGCAGCTGATCGCCGGCGTGGTGAGGGGTGGCCGGGGCCGCTGGTGGTGGGGATGCCGGGGGGGATTCCCGCCGGACACTGACCCTTCCCGGGATTCCCGCCCGGCACTGACCCTTCCCGGGATTCCCGCCCGTCACTGACCCTTCCCGGGATTCCCGCCCGGACTGACCCTTCCCGGGATTCCCGCCCGGACTGACCCTTCCCGGGATTCCCGCCCGGCACTGACCTCCCCTCCATCCCCAGGTGTACCTGCACAGCATCGGCATCACCCACCGCGACCTGAAGCCGGAGAACCTGCTGCTGGATGACCGAGGTGTGGGACACACACACACACACACCCCCCTCTCTGACCCCCCTTGAGTTTTCATCTTTTAATTTTTAAATTTATTTTTATTTGAATGTTTAATTTCAATTAAACGTTTTAATTTTTTAATTTGAACGCTTAATTTTTTCCGTTTGAATTTTTAATTTAGGGCTTCAGCTTTAGTATTAATTTAAATTTTATCACGACTTTTTAATTTGATGTTTTTTAATATTTTTAATGCTTTAATATATTAATATTTAAGTTTGTTTCCTAATTTAAACTCTTAATTTGAATTTGCACTTTAATCTGGATTTTTGATTTATATTTTACTTGCATTTTAATTTAAATTTTAAGTTGAACTTTTAAATCCTAATTTGAATATTTAGTTTGAATTCGTGTTCTAATCTGAGCTTGTAGTTTAAATTTTTATTTGAATTTAAATTTGAATTTTCAGTTTGATTTTTTGATATAAACTTTTATTTTTAATTCGAGTTTTAAATCAGAATTTTTAATCTGAATGTCTAATTAATTTTTTTCATTTTTAGTTGCATTTTTAATTTTAATTCAAGTCTTTCATTTCAACTTTTAATTTCAATTCTTTATTTTTAACCAGCGTTTAATTTCTAATTAAGATTTTTATTTGTACTTTTAATTTAAACATTTAACTTGAATTTATAATTATAACTTTTATTTACATTTTCTACTAATTTAGAGTTTAATTTGTGTTTTGAATCAATTTAAGTTTCGGGGTTTCAATTTGAATTTTTGATTTGAATTTTTGTATTTAAATTTTTGGATTTTGAATTTACATTTTTTTAATTTGGGCTTCAGACAACCTGAAGATCTCGGACTTCGGCCTGGCCACGGTGTTCCGGCACAACGGGCGGGAGCGGCTCCTGAACAAGATGTGTGGGACACTCCCCTACGTGGCCCCGGAGCTGCTGCGGCGCCCGGAATTCCGAGCGGAGCCCGTGGATGTCTGGGCCTGTGGCGTCGTGCTGACAGCCATGCTGGCTGGAGGTGGGAGACAGGGATGGATGGAAGGCACAGGGGGTGATGTGCTGGCGGGAGGTGGGAATACAGGGATGTATGGGGGGACACGTGGTGCTGGATGGAGATGGGAATACAGGGATGTATAGAATGCACAGGGGATGATATGTTGTGCTGGCTGGAGATGGGAATACAGGGATGTATGGAATGTATAGGGGGGACACGTGGTGCTGGCAGGAGGTGGGATACAGGGATGTATGGAATGCACATGGGGACACGTGGTGCTGGATGGAGACAGGAATACAGGGATGTATGGAATGCATGACATGATGCTGGATGAAGCTGGGATGCCAGGATGTATGGGATGTATGGGAGGGACACATGGTGCTGGCTGGAGATGGGAATACAGGGATGTATGGATTGTATAGGGGGGACACATGGTGCTGGCTGGAGATGGGAATACAGGGATGTATGGAATGCATGACATGGTGCTGGATGAAGCTGGGATGCAGGGATGTATGGGATGTATAGGGGGACATGTGGTACTGGCTGGAGGTGGGAATACAGGGATGTATGGAATGTATAGGGGGGACACATGGTGCTGGCTGGAGATGGGAATACAGGGATGTATGGAATGCATGACATGGTGCTGGATGGAGATGGGATACAGGGATGTATGGAATGCATGACATGGTGCTGGAAGGAGATGGGATGCAGGGATGTATGGGATGTATAGGGGGGACATTTGATGCTGGCTGGAGGTGGGATACAGGGATGTATGGAATGCACATGGGGATACATGGTGCTGGATGGAGGTGGGATACAGGGATGTATGGAATGCATGACACGGTGCTGGATGGAGATGAGGAGGTGCTGGCTGGAGATGGGAATACAGGGATGTATGGAATCCACGGGGGACACATCATGCTGGCAGGAGGTGGGAATACAGGGATGCCTCTAGGGATGTGTGGAATGCAGGGGAGGGGTCAAAGGGCATTTGGTGATGCAGGAGATGGAGGGGTTTATACGGAATGCATGAGGGGTGCATGTATGGAATGCAGAGGGGATGGAGGTATGGAATGTGCAGGGGAAGTATATGGAGTGAAGAAGGATGCACATGTGGAATGCAGAGGGGTGTATGTGTGGAATGCATGAGGATGTGTGTATGGAATGTGTAGGGGGTGCACGTATGGAATGCGTGAGGGGAGGTGTATGAAGTGCACCAGGGGGTGTGTGGGATGGGGCAGGAGCACGTATGACATGGGGTGGATACATGGAATGCACGGGGGTAGGGATGTGTGAAACACAGAGCGGGAAGGTGTGGGATCCATAAGGGAGACATGAAATGCGGGGAGGGGGATGTATGGAGTGTCTGTGGGGATGTATGGAAGGCAAACAAGGATGCCAAAGGGGAATGTATGGGATGTGTAAGGGGGGGGGGTGTGACACGCACAGGGGAGGTATGGGATGCATGGGGAGTACATGGGATGCATAGGGAGGTGTGGGATGCATGGGGAGTACATGGGATGCATAGGGAGGTGTGGGATGCATGGGGAGGTATGGAATGCATAGGGGTGTATGGAACATATGGGGGAGGTATGGAACATATGGGTAGTACAAGGGGTGCATAGGGAGTTATGGGATGCATAGGGAGTACATGGCATGCAGAGGAAGGTACAAGATGCATGGGGAGGTATAGAATGCATAGGGAGATATGGAATGTGTGTGGGAGGTTTGGAATGCATGTGGAGTACCTGGGATGCATAGGGAGGTATGGGATGTGTTGGGGAGGCATGGAATGCGTAGGGGAGTATGGAATGCATGGGGGAAGTTTGGAATGCATGCAGAGTATATGGGATGCATGGGGAGGTATGGGATGCATGGGAAGTACATTGGATGCATAGGGAGGTATGGGAGCTATGGAATGCATAGGGAGCTATGGAATGCATGGGGAGGTTTGGAATGCATGCAGAGTACATGGGATGCATAGGGACGTCTGGAATATATAGGAGGTATGGAACATATGGGTCGTACAAGGGATGCACAGGGAGTTATGGGATGCGTGGGTGGTACATGGGATGCATAGGGAGGTATGAGGTATGGGATGTATAGGGAGGTATGGGATGCGTGGGGAGGTGTGGGATGCATAGAGGGGTATGGAATGCATGGGGAGCACACAGGATGCATAGGGAGATATGGAGTGCGTGGGGGAGGATTGGAATGCATGGGGAAGCATGGGATGCATGGGGGAGGTATGGGATGCGTGGGAGAGGATTGGAATGCATGGGGAAGCATGGGATGCATGGGGAGCATGCGGGGTGCATGGGGGGGTTTGGAATGCATGGGGAGCACACGGGATCAGCACCTGGCCCGGGGCAGGGACACCTGGCACACACCTGGCACACACCTGGCACACCGAGTGCTGCAGTGCCACGTGTGTGCCCGGGGCTCGTGGCACCGCGGGGCGACAGCAGTGGGATCCCCCAACAGAGCTGCCCTGGGACCAGCCCAGCGACAGCTGCCAGGAATACAGCGACTGGAAGGACAGGAAAACCTACCTCCCACCTTGGAAGAAGATCGATTCGGCCCCCTTGGGTAAACACACGGCAGCACCCAACCCGTGTATCCATGTGTGTGTGTGTACACACGTGCACACACCGCGTTGCATTCCACCCCCCCCGTCTCCATTCCACCCCCTCGTCTCCATTCCACCCCCTCGTCTCCATTCCACCCCCTCGTCTCCATTCCACCCCCTCGTCTCCATTCCACCCCCTCGTCTCCATTCCACCCCCTCGTCTCCATTCCACCCCCTCGTCTCCATTCCACCCCCTCGTCTCCATTCCACCCCCTCGTCTCCCCCAGCACTGCTGCACAAGATCCTGACGGAGAGCCCCTCGGCGAGGATCACCATTCCCGACATCCAGAAGGACCGGTGGTACAGCAGACCCCTCAAGAAGGGTAAGGGGCCGCCAGGGAACGCGCTCGTTCCCCGGGATTTGAGGGTCACTGGGTGTCCTGTCCCTTTGCAGATGTCAAGCGGGCCCGGCTCTCCTCGGGAGGGGTCACCGACTCCCCCGGCGGCTTCTCCAAGCACATCCGATCCAGTATGGACTTTTCCCCGGTGAAGGCCGCTCTAGGGTGAGCCTCCACTTCCCTACACACAGGGTTTGCAATTCCTTGTGCCCCACAGGGCTTTCCCGGCGTTTTCCCCAGGAGGTGGCTGGGTGGAAACCCCTCACACGACCCCTGCGACCACCCCAAACCCTGCAAAACCCCGTGCAATCCCCACACTGGGCTCTCTGCAGCATCCCTAATCCCCGTGTCCCTGCCCTTGCCTTGCAGCGAGGACAAGGCGAGGTACTCCACGTCGCAGCCGGAGCCGGGCACGGGCGGGATGCCCTGGGAGAGCGGAGCGGGGAGCATCGACCAGCTGGTGCAGGGCATCAGCTTCTCACAGCCCGCCTGCCCCGAGCACATGCTGGTCAACAGCCAACTCCTGGGCACACCCGGCTCCTCCCAGGTCAGGGGCTGCAGGGGGGCACCTGGAACCGCCTGGAATATCGGGGTGCTGCCTCACAGTGTTTTTGGGATGCGGCTGGGCGAGGTGTATCCTCTCGGGATGTTGCCTCACGGTGTTTGGGGCGCAGCTCCGCACCCTCAGGGGTGGCAGGATGCCCTTTGCAGTGGTTGGGGGCTGCTCTGTGGTGTTTGGGAGCAGCTTTGCCTGATATGGAATATCAGGGAGCAGCCTGGCAATGTTTGGGACACGACTTTGTGGTATTTATCACTTCAGAGTGCGAGTTCACAGGATCTGGGACACAGTTTTCAGTATTTTTAGTACCAGGAAACCACTTTGCCAGGAATTTGGGGGGTCTGGGGGCAGCTCCATGTCTGATTTACAACATCAGGGTCCAACACTGCACTGTGTGTAAATTGGGGTGCAACTTTGTATATGTGACATTAGGGAGCAACTGTAATCTCAGGAAGCAACGTGGCACTGTTTGGGATGTGGTTGGGCGAGGTTTGTCATCTTGGGGTGCAGCTCTGCAGAATTTGGGGGACAGCTTCATGTCTGATTTGCAACACTGGGGTCCAACATTGCTCTGTGTACAATACTGGGGTGCAACTTTGTGGTTTATGTTTGACATTGAGGACCATATGGAATATCAGGGAGCAACTTGGCAATGTTTGGGATGCAGCTGGGCAAGGTTTGTCATCTTGGGGTGATGCCTCTCAATATTTGGGGTGCAAATGTGCATCATTTATGGTATCAGGATGCACTTTGCAATGTTTGGGGGCTGCTCTCTGATGTTTGGGAGCAGCTTTGCCTGATATGGAATATCAGGGAGCAGCTTGGCAATATCTGGGATGTGACTTTGTGTTATTTATTACCTCAGGGTGCAAGTTTGCAGGATTTGGGGTGCAGTTTTGCATCTGATTTACAACATTGGGGTCCAGCCTTGCACCATTTATACCATTGGGGTGCAACTTTGCCTTAAATTTGTAAGATTAAGAAGCAACTTTGTCATATTTATAATATCAGGGAGCAACTTGGCAATGCTGGGGCTGTGGCTGTTCAATATTTACCATCTCAGGGTGCAAGTTGGCAGGATTTGGGGTGCAAATTTGCAATACTTTTAGTACCAGGATGCCACTTTGCCAGGGGCTTGGGGGGCAGCTTCCCATCTGATTTACAACACTGGGGTCCAACGTTGCACTGTGGGGTGCAACTTTGCATCATAGATGTTACATGAAAGAGCAACTTCACTGTATATACAATATCACAGAGCAACTTTGCAGTGTTGGGCAGCAGCTGCGTGAGGTTTGTCATCTTGGGGTGCTGCTTGCCAATATTTGGGGTGCAAATGTGCATCATTTATGGTATCAGGATGCACTTTGCAGGGTTTGGGGGCTGCTCTGTGGTGTTTGGGGAGCAGCTTTGCATCTGACCTACGGTGTCAGGGAGCAGCTTGGCAATACTGGAGTGCAGCTGGGCCAGGTTTGTCATCTCGGGGGACAACTTTGTGGCTTTTGAGGTGCAATTTTGCAGCATTTTGAGTAGCAAAACGCAACTTTGCAATACCAGGGTACAACTGCAGCATTTGGGGGCAGCTCTGTGTCCAGTTTATGATATGGGGGGTCCATCGTTGCACTGTTTATACTGTTGGGGTGCCACTTTGAATCATGGATGTGACATTAAGGAGCATTTTTGCCGTATTTAGGGTATCAGGGACGAACTTTGCCCTGTTTAGATGTGGCTTTGGGATGCAGCTGCCGGCGCTGCCATCAGGGGGTGCAGCTTCCCACCGTTTCCCTGCCGAAAGCCGGGATTTTTATCCGAGCTGCGGCTGGAGCTTGGTGGGGTTCCCAGCCTCTCTGGCGGGATTTATAACGTTTCGGGGGGATGTGTTTTGGGGGCCGCAGAGCCCGTGGCAGCGGCTGGTGAAGCGGATGACGCGGTTCTTCACCAAGCTGGACGCCGACGGCTCGTACCGGGCGCTGAAGGAGGTGTGTGAGAAGATGAGCTACGGCTGCAAGATGAGCTGCACCAACCAGGTGGGCACCAGGGGGCCGAAATCAGGGGGTGGGACACCCCCCCGTGCCGTTGCATCGGCAGGTAACTCAGGGCACCCCTCCCTTTTGCAGGTCACCATCTCGACCACGGACAGGAGGAACAACAAACTCATCTTCAAGGTGAACCTGGTGGAGATGGAGAGCAAGATTTTGGTGGACTTTCGCCTCTCCAAGGTGAGCTGGGGGGGGGTCAGGGTGGGCACTCGGTGGTGGGTGCTTGGTGGGGTCGGGCAAGGGTGTGCAGGGTGGGTGCAAGGGGATGAAGGGCCTTGTAAAGTGGGTGCAGGACCTTGCAGGGTGGGTGGAAGACCATGGAAGGTGGGTGTGAGGGGATGGAGAAACATTCAGGGGGGTGCAGGATGGGCTCAGGGGGATGGAGTCCCAGGCAGGTGGGTGCAGGGGGATGTAACCCCCCCAATTCTCCCTGCACAGGGCGATGGCCTGGAGTTCAAGAGGCATTTCCTGAAGATCAAGGCCAAGCTCAGCGACATTGTCAGCACCCAGAAAGTCTGGCTGCCTGGCACCTGAGCCCCTCTTCCTGACACCTCCTCCTCCTCTTCCTCCTCCTCCTCCTCCTCCTCTTCTTCCTGGCTGGGCTTCAGCGGCAGCACCCAAACGCCATGAAGGTGCCCAGCCACGTATTTTAGATTTTGAAGGTTCAATAAAGCCCGGGGGGACAGGGAGCGATGCTGTTTCCTGCGAGGGGGAGGTTGTTGCAGTGGGTTGTTCCCTCCGGAACCTGCTGGAGGCGCAGCTTTGCTCAGCCAGCCCAAATCCCACTCCGGGGTCTCCGCCGAGCCGTGCAGCCCTAAACCAGCCCCAAGGTTTAGGGGCCGACCCCCTCCTCGCCCCACTACCGCCCCTCCCTGCCCTGTCTCAGGGCAGTGGCTGCCCTCGTTTTCCAGCCTCTCTAATTGCTTTTCGGAGGGACTAACGAGCCCGAGAGCTGCCAGGGGTTGTTAGCGCTGGAGCGAGAGAGGAGAGCCGGGGATTAACCCCATCCCCTCCCCCAAAAAAAGAGCATCCCCCCAAAAAACCCACCCCAGGGTGCAAACCCCTGAGGCATCCCTGCAGTTTCTCCCCCAAAGCTGCGTCGGCGTTTAATTATTGGGGTAAAAAAAAAAAACAACCGCTTGTTTTGCTTGTCTTCCCCCTTTTCTTTGGGTTTTTTAATATCCCTTCCCCCCGGCTTTTTTGTTTTCCTGGTGGGAACCCCCCTTGGGCGAAGCAATTAGCGGCGATTTTTTAATTGCATATTTATATTGCAGCTGGGGAGCGAGACCCCGGCAGCGGGCAAGGGGGAAGCAGGAAGACGCCGCGCTCCCGACCTTGTTTGCTTTTCAGCCGGGATTAAGCGCTTTTAATTGTCCTGGAGATCACAGATTGCGGCCGGGGGGGATAATTAGGCTGAATACAGGGTTTTCTGGTTCATTCCCCCCAGGAATTTATATTTCTAAGGGCATAAAAAAAGTAGAAAAGCTTCGGGAACGCCTCGGGTTGTGGAGGGGCACGAGGCTGGGCACAACGCGTTGCACGAGTGGGTCTCACCGTCACAACAAATTAATTTATCACCTGTTACCTGCTGGAAACGGGATGTTTTGGGGAGTCACAGGTACGTTTCCCCCTCCCCAGGGTGCTTCAGGGGCTGTCGTGCTCCGCCGTGGTCTCGAGCCTTTGCCGGGCTTCGTTATCCCACGCGAGTTTATTTTCAACCCTAATTTTTAGGGGTTTTTGTTTGGTTTTGTTTGTTTGTTCGTTCGTTTGGGTTTTTTTGTTTTGGGTTTTTGTTTTTTTTTTTTAACTCCGTAGAGGGGATTATTTTCCGCTTTCGGGGTCCGGGAGGGGGGGAAATTGGAGGGGGATGAAAGGTCTGTGCTGCGCTGTGGCCGGGTGAGGGGGGGGCTGTGCCGGGAGCGGGGCCCTGAAAGCGCCCTTTGTGCGGCCCCGCCGGGGACCCGGCGCGCTCGGAGGCACCGGAGCGTGGCAAATCCTAAAACCAACAGCACAGCCGGGGCGGGCGGCCGGGGGGCTTCTGCCCCCTCCTCATCCCGAATTCATGGCGCTCCGGCGGGCACGCGGGGGTCCCTCGGCCTCCCCGCGGCATCCCGGGAGCGGGGTTTGGGATGCGCGGTTAGGGATGTGCTGGGGGATGCAGGAGGGGAGGGTTCAGGATCCAGAGCGTAGGGTTTAGGATGTAAGTACAGGATTTGAGGGATGGAGGATTTAGGGTTTAGATAGGGATGTGGGATTTAGGATGGAGATGCAGGGTGAGGGACGGAGAACTTGGGATGCAAATGAGAGACACAGGATTTGGGATGGAGATGCAGGATGGAGGATTTAGGATGTACATGCTGGATGCAGGATTTGGGATGGAGATGCAGGATGGAGGATTTAGGATGTACATGCTGGATGCAGGATTTGGGATGTAGATGCAGGATGGATTTAGGATGTAGATGCTGGATGCAGGATGCAGGATTTGGAATGTGGATGCAGGATTTGGGATGTAGATGCAGGATGGATTTAGGATGTAGATGCAGGATGGAGGATTTAGGATGTAGATGCTGGATACAGGATTTGGGATGTAGGTGGAGGATGGAGGATTTAGGATGTAGATGCTGGATGGAGGATTTGGGATGTAGATGCAGGATGGAGGATTTGGGATGTAGATGCAGGATGGAGGATTTGGGATGTAGATGCAGGATGGAGGATTTAGGATGTAGATGCTGGGTGCAGGATTTAGGATGTCAATGCAGGATAGGTGAACTTAAAATGCAAATATGGGACATAGGATTTGGGATGTGGATGGAGGATAGAGGATTTAGGATGTTGATGGGGGATGCAGGACTTGGGATGTAGATGCAGGATGGAGGATTTCAGATGTTGATGCAGGATGGGTGAAGTTGGGATGCAGATATGGGACAGGATTTAGATGCAGGATGGAGCATTTAGGATGCAGATGGGGACATAGGATTTGAGATATAGATAAAGGATGGAGGATTTAGGATGCAGATGTGGGATGTAGGATTTAGGACAGATGCAGAGTGGGGGATGAAGGATTTAGGATCTAGATGGGGACGTAGGATTTAGGATGTAGATGCAGGATAGAGGATTTAGGATGTAGATGCAGGATGTGGGACAAAGAACTTGGGATGCAAGTGTGGGAATCCAAATAGGATTTGGGATGTAGATGCAGGATTTAGGGTGCAGGATTAAGGATGCAGATGTGGGATGTAGGATGTAGAATGGAGGATTCACAAGATGCAGATGCAGGCTGGAGAGCTTAGGATGCAGATGTGGGAGATAGGAATGGGAATGTAAATGCAGGATGCGGAATAGAGGTTTTGGGATGCAGGTGGGGGACTTAGGGTTTAGGATGTCAATGCAGGACACAGAATGGAGAATCCAGGATGCACATATAGGATGGAGCATTTGGGATTTAAATGGAGATGTAGGATTTAGGATGCAGATGTAGGACACAGGATTTAGGACATAGAGGACAGAGGGGAGAGAGGATTTAGGATGTAGATGCAGGACACAGGGTGAAGGATTCAGGATGCAAATGTGGGACACAGAATTTGGGATGCAGCTGCAGGGTGCCAGATGCAGGACACAACAGAGGGGCTGCAGAAGAAGGATTTAGGCTGCAGATGCATTTAGGATGTGGGATGCAGGATTCAGGATGCAGACACGGGATTTAGGGGGGAAAAAATAGAGCGTTTAGGAAGCAGATAGAGGATTTAGGATGCAGACACAGGTTCCCAGATGCAGGATGGAGGATTTAGGATGTAGATGCAGGTTTCCAGACGCAGGATGCGTGACAGGGATGCAGGATGCAGGAGAGGGGATGCAGATGTGGGATGCAAAACACAGGACATGGGATGATGCAGGATTTGGGATGCAGATACAGAGCATGGGGTACGGGAGCAGAATTTAGGATGCAGAGGTGGGGATACAGGACAGATGAGGAGGGAAATGGAATTTAAGATGCAGAGGAAAGATGCCAGGCACGGGGCATGGGTTGCAGAAGTGGGATTTGGGACGCAGAGGAGGGATGTAAGACACAGGAGGTGGGATGTGGATGCAGGACGTGGAATGCAGCAGTGGGATTCAGGGTGCAGATGCAGATACGGGATGGAGGTGCAGGACAAGGGATGCTCCACCCCCAGAGCACCGCGGCGCAGCGCCAGCTGTGCACAGGGATCTTGCGGCACCCCCGGCGATGGGGAGTGCGTGCAACGAGCCGGGAAATGCAGATTTCTAAGGGAAAATTATCGCTTTCCAGTCCTATACAGGGATTCGCAACTCGTGCCCCATCTGGGAGGCAGAGCCCGGTCGTGTGGCCACATCTGCCCGCCAGATGTGCCGGGGAGGGGAACGGAGCCCCCGCGGATGGGAAACCTCCCCGCCCCCCCACCCCGCGCGGGCCAGGTTGGGAATGCTGCTCTCCCAAATCACACCTGCTCTGGAAAAACGCCTGGATGGGAGCAGGGAGGAGCGGGAAGGAGGGATTGGATGGGACCAACCCGGCCTCGCAAATGATTTTCCCATCAGATAAGCTTTTGTGCTGTGGCTGGGGGAGGGTGGGGATGAGGCACAGCCAGGGTGCAGCTCCAGGGGGCACAGCCCAGTATAGCCCAGTATGGACCAGTAAGGACCCTGGGCCCTGGGACACAAGGGCCTGGGAGGGGTGGGGGTCCCTGGTGAGGCCGCTCAGACCATCAGGGTTTGTTGGTGCCCTCGGGGTCCTGGCAGCAGGACAGGGATGTGGATGGGAGGTGGGATGAAGATGTGGGATGAAGATGTGGGATGCAGGAGGTTGGAATGGAAATGTTGGGTGCAGGAGATAGGATGAAGATGTGGGATGGAGATGCAGGATGCAGGAGGCTGAATGGAGATGTGGGATGCAGGAGGTGGGATGGAAATGCAAGATGGAGATGTGGGATGCAGGAGGTGGGATGGAGATGTGGGATGCAGGAGGTTGGATGGAGATGTGGGATGCAGGAGGTGGGATGGAGATGTGAGATGCAGGATCTGGGAAGGGGATGCAGGATGCAAATGCAGGGTTTGGGTTGCAGGCTCGGGACATGGGATGGTGCAAGGTGCAGGTTTAGGAGGGGGAGGCAGGATGTGGGTGGAGATGGAGGACGTGGGATGAAGGGTGTGGATGCAGGACATGATGCAGCTGCAGGATTTGGGATGCAGATGTGGCATGCAAGAATTGGGATGCACATGCAGGATGCAAGTAGTGGGATGCACAGGCCAGGACGTGAGATGAAGGGTCAGATACAGGACACGGGGGGCAGGGCTCAGGGTGCAGGTGAAGGATTTGGGATGCAGGATGAAGCTGCAGGATGCAGATCCGTGGGATGGGCATGGGATACAGGTGTAGGATGCAGATGTGAGATGCAAAAGTAGGATGCACTGGAGGGTGCAGACTGGGGATATGAGAAGTGGAGTGAAGAATCCAGGGTGCACATGTGGGATGAGATGGCAACGTGGGGTGCCAGATACGGACGTGGGGTGCAGGAGGCAGATGGGGGGTGCAGGAGGCAGATGTGGGATGCAGGATGGAGATGTGGGGTGCCAATGCATCCCCAGGATGGTGATCCACCACTTTGAGCAGAGAAAAATGTCAGAGGCATTTCCCATCTGTTTTTTAAGGGGCAAATTTGGAATTTTCCCCCTAGCATCAGCTTTTTGGGGTCTGGAAATCCAACAGGTTTCCAGAAGCACTTTTATTTTTTGAACTACCCCCATCAGCTTTAGGTCTCCAGGACAGAAATATGCATTTGAGAAAAAAACCCTTAAGCTGGAGAAATTCCATCCAAAAACACCCAAATCCAGCATTTCCCTTTGCAAATCGGTGTCTCCCTCCTTTCTGCACAGCATTTCCCACTGTGAAGGTGCCCCAGGGGCTGGATTTGTTGGATTTTTAACTCGGGAGATGTTTTAGCTCTCGCAAAAGCATCGCAGCAGCCTCGGGAATGCCGCCACATTAATAAAAGCAAAAATGCAGAGGAGTCTGTTAAGGAAACTCCTGCAAAAATCCCTTCCAGAAACATCGTGGGCAACGCCGGCTCTCAGTTTGGGCTTTTTTCCCCCTTTTATTTCGTTGGGAAAATGAGTTTTGCAGGTCGTTGAGTGCCCCGAGGATGGTGCAAGGTGGGTTTTTGCAGCGGGTTTGGCCCCTGGATCCTCCTGTATCAGTGTTGGGGAGAGAGACTGCGGGGAAAAACCTGGAATTTACAGCTTAAACCTGGAATTTGCAGGTTAAAAGCTACAAATATCCCCCTAAATCGGGGGATTGGCACCGTGGATGCAGCCTGGCAGTGATGCCAGGGACACGGGTGAGGCCCCAGCGGTGCCTCTTGCCTGGCAGGCAGGAGAGGGAGAAAAATGCTTTAAAAAGTTAAAAAATAAAAAAGCTCCAAAGCAGGAGGCTGAGGTCATTTTCTTGGCGAGGAAGTCGGCTCCTTCCAAATGCCTCCGGGTCGGGTTTAATATCAGCAGAAACATTCTTGGGCAGGGTGGGGAGAAAGCGCTGCTCTCACCATCAAGAGCAGACCCTCAACCCCCAAAACACCCTAAAAACCCCTCAAAACACAACCATCCCCCCCCAAAATAAGCCCCCAAATCCCCCAGACTGCTGCTTTGCAATGCCCAGGCATGGAGTAACTGAGCACTGGGGTAAGAGAAGTGTGAAACCAGCTCATGGAAGAGGGAAAGACTCCCTCCTGGGAGTGGAGAATTGTGTCTCTAAGTGGGTTTTGAGCATCATTTGGCCCCTGCTGGGGTTTTTGGGATGTGGAGAGGAGGAAAGCAAGGGAATCTGGCAGGGAAAATGCCATTTTCCCCATTGTCCTGGAGGGTTTTATTGTCACTTCATTCCCTTGACTGAGCATCGTCTTGCCTGGCTCAGAACCCACCAACAACCCCCTTGGGCAAAGGGACCTGGGTGCAAGGAATATCCTGCTGGAAAATGCATCAAAAAGGAGGGAAAAAGATTAGATTGTATCTACCTTGCTCTGCTCAGAGGGCTGAGCAGCTCAGGGACATGTCAGTGTCTGGTATAAGCCTTCGGCTGCCCTGTGGAGCTGTTGTGGCTTTTCCAGGGATTCTCCACATTAAGAGGGGTGGTTTGGCTAAACCTCACCAAAACCCAAACCAGAGCTCAGGGGGAGGAGGAGGTGGGAGATGTAGGGAAAGGTTATTAAAAAAATAGGGGAAAACTCTAAAAAACAGGAGCAGAAGGGGGGAAAGGAGTTTGGGACTGCAGCAGGGCAGGGATGTGGCATTGGCAGGGATGCTGCAGGAAGCAGGGATGTGGTGGGAAACAGGGATGCTGCACCTCACTAGGGATGTGCATCCCACCAAAATCGTCAGATAAAACAATTCCCCAGGAGAATTGGCAGGATAAGCAGCATCAGCAGGGCTCTGAGCCTGCTGTGAGGGAGGCTGTGAGGCGATGCTTTGGCTGGGAAGGGGATTTTTCCTCCAGGCTTGCACATTCCTCCCGTCAGCAGTATTTACACGACGGCACCAGGAGAAATCCCAGGTCAGCCAGACCATCTCCCACCAGGTATCGCCCAGTGCCACCACCCCACAGCCCCTTGCTCCTTCATCCTAGGTTTTTCTCCCTGATCCATCTGCACCCCATAGTTCCAATCCCCCCGTGCAAAAGTTCTGCTCCAGACTCCCAGAGTGGTCCCTTCCAAAATTATCCCCATCCTAGTACCCACAGGTTCCCCTTCAGCCTTTTATGGGGCCAGGGTTGCTGTGGGGATGCTCCTGGGTGCTGGATTTGGGAGGGATTCCATGGGGTTGCTCCATCTCCAGGCAGTGCTGGAAAGACCCAGGAGCAAGGTCTTCTCCTGGTACAGGCACTGGGAAGAACTGCAGTGTGCAGGTATTTGCAGGAATGTGGGGATGCAGCACACAGGGATGCTGGCAATGCACAGGGATGTTTGTGGGATACAGGGATGCAGCACACAGGGATGTTTATGGGATGCAGGGAGGCAGCACACAGGGATGTTTATGGGATGCAGGGAGGCAGCACACAGGGATGTTTGTGGGATGCAGGGATGCAGCATGCAGGGATGTTTGTGGGATGCAGGGAGGCAGCACACAGGGATGTTTGTGGATGCAGGGATGCAGCACACAGGAATGCCTGTGGGATGCAGGGATGCTGGCAATGCACAGGGATGTTTGTGGATGCAGGGATGCAGCACACAGGGATGTTTATGGGATGCAGGGAGGCAGCACACAGGGATGCTGGCAATGCACAGGGATGTTTGCAGGATGCAGAGATGCAACACACAGGAACGCAGCACACAGGGATGTTGGCAATGCACAGGCATGTTTGCAGGATCCAAGGCTGTTTGCAGCAGCATGCAGGGATGTTTGCAGCCCACGGGAACGTTCAGAGCATGTGGGATGCCAGGGATATTGGCAGTGCCCGGGGCTGTTCGTGGCGCTCTGCAGTAACCAGGAAAACACCTGCAGCAGCTTTCCAGGCTTTCCATGCCTCAGTTCCCCCTTCCTCGGGAGCGAGGGCCGCGTGTCTGCTCCGGGCTCAGCCCCTCGGGGAGACCTGGCCGTGCCGCGGGAGCCGGGCTGGCGGCTCCGCGCTCGGCGCTTGGCGGGCGGCCAGGGCGGCGCTGGGGGCCCGCTGCTCGCCAGATGCGATAAGGAAAGGTTTGGATGGGGCTGGGAAGGAAAAAAAAAAAAAAAAAAAAAGAAAGGAAAAGAGGAGCGGGGCGGGGGGTGGGGGAAGAGAAAAAAAGGGAAAATAAAAAAGCAAAAGCAAAGCAAATTCCTTGGCAAATCAAAGCGAAATTCTCTCGCGCGCGCAGCCTTGCGTCCAGCCATCGGTCTTGATAAGGGGCTCCGGGGAGGAGGAGGAGGAGGAGGAGGAGGTGAGGCGACACAGGGGACCCGACAGCAATCGCTCTTCATGGCAAAAACCCCATCAGATTTCCCAGTGCCAGGTCACAAGCGGGCAGGGAGCCCACGTGCCTCAGTTTCCCCCACCCTGTGCGTGCAGGGGTGGGGGAGAGGGGCTCAAACTGCCTTGGAGGGGTTAAACGGGGAGATTTTCTGCCGGGTTTTATCCAAAACATATGTTTTCGCCACTATTCGAGTTATCTGGGATATTTCCTGCGTGTTTGCTCCTATGGCAACCGGCCCAGCATGAAAGACCTATTTACTGGGCCCGGGGATAAGGAGCAGCCATATGGTGTCAATTTTGAAGGCGCTCCATCCCCTCCACCCGTCTGCTGTTCTCCCTCCACCACGGCCTTGGCCCCTCCAGAGGAGTCCACGGCGAGCAGGGTCCAGTGGGGTCGGGGATGGGCTCTGTCAGCAAGGGGAGGTGGTGGGTTGGGTTTGGGGAGCTCAGAGAAGGTGGTGATGGGCTGCAGCGGTGGCCTGAGATCCTTCAGGATCCTTCAGAAGATAGGGATGCACTGAAGGTACCTTCAGGATCCTCCTGAGATCCTTCAGGAGGTAGGGATGGAGTGAAGGTACCTGCAGAATCAGTCTGAGGTCCTTCAGGAGATAGGGATGGAGACAAGGGATCTACAACACTGATCTGGGATTCGTCAGGAAGATGAGGTTGGGGACAAGGTACCTGCAACACTGAGGTCTGTCCAGGAGAGAAGGCTGAGGACAAGCTGCCTGCATCATGGGCCAGAGGTGTGTTCAGAAAACAGGGCTGGAGACCTGCAGTGTCATCCTGAGGCCCATCCAGCAGACCAGGCTGGAGACAACCTACAGCAAGGCTCACTCCAGCTTGTCCTGGGGCAGAGAGGTGCCGGGGAGGTCCCATGGGCCATGGAGACTTCTCATCACCCCAGAACCCACTGCAGGGGTGCAGGGAGGTCTGTCCCACCCTCAGTAGGTCCAGGTTCCTCACAGAGGTAACCCCAGTGCCCTGAGAAACCCAACAAACACTGCACAGGGACATTTCTTTGCTCCTTCCTAAAGGCTGGGGCAATTTTGGACCCGGTGCCCAATGGAGTTAAATGACCAAAATACAGGGAAATGGGGCAAAACTGCCCTCTAGTCTGCTGCAAAAAAAAAAAAATTAAAGAAAAAAGAATACTTTCTAATAATTCTAATTTTCTTTTGTTGCCACTGGGCATTTGCTGCAGGGGAGATGATAAAGCTGGGCAGGACCAGGCATGGCATGGGACAGGGGATTTTGGGAATGATTCACTCCCAAAGCCTCCCACAGAGGTATTTCAGATGCAAAACAAAAACAAGTGAAAAAAACACAAAAAAACCCCCCAAACCAAAACAAACAAACAAACAAAAAACAAAACAAAACAACCAACCAACCAACAAACAAAACAAACAAAAAAAAATACCAACCAGCCAGGTTTGTTTTTTAAGAAAAAAAGAAGTTTTACAAAAGTGACCCTTCCCACCAACCTCACCATTTTTCTTTTTATTAAGGGAAAAAAGAAAAGGCTTTCAGCCAAAGTAAACATTTGCAATGAAAGCGCGTGTTTGGGTCAAAAAACCACTTTTCACTGGGGGAGAAAATAAACCAACAAAAAGAAAACCCTGTCCAACGCATGAAGTGATGAGTTGGCAGAGATCACAGGGAGACAGAGCTTCTTTGGAGCCAACATCTCTCCTTCTTCTCCTCTACCTCCTCCTTTTTTTCCTCCATCTCCTCCTCCTTCCCCCTTCTCCTCCTCCTTTCCTTTCCTTCTGTTGTCTCATCTTTTCTCTCCTCATCATTTTCATCTTGTCTTGCCTCTTTCCATCTCTTCATCTTCTCTTTCCAGGTGATGTGTTTCCACACATGCTCCACCTCGACACCCTTCCAGCCCTCGTGCCCCGTTCCTGCTCTGTGCCTCAGTTTACCCACTCAACACACACGAGCAGCTCCAGCAGCTGATCCCACCCAATGTCATCTCCAGGGTACCAGGCTGGGACCTGCTGTCCCCTGCCCAAAAAGGACCCACAAACCTTCCCCTGACAGAGATCACTGGGTGTTGATGGGCAATGGGGGCCTGGCTGGGAGACATGGGGACTGGGACAAGGGATATGGGACTGGGACAAGGGATGTGGGACTGGGATAAGGGACATGGGAGTGGGATAAGGGACATGGGAGTGTGACAAGGCACCTGCTGGGGACTGGGCTGGGTTGATGGGACCAGGGCAAGGTCATGGGGAGTGGGATAGGGTGACAGGGACAGGGACAGATGATGGGAACTGGGATGAGAAATCTGATGGGGACTGGGATGGGGTGATGGGACCTCTCACTCATGCCAGGTGACTATTAACTGGCATGAGGCACCTGCTGGGAACAGGATGATGGGAACCAGGACAAGGAACATATTGAGGATGTGGGAACTGGAATGAGGTACCTGCTGGGAACAGGATAATGGGGGCCAGGACGAGGTACCTGGCGGGGACAAAGCAAAGGAACCAGGACAAGGAACCCAGTGGAGCCCAGCATGGGGTGACAGTGACCACCCCATGGTGAATCATAGAATCAGAGAATCAACTGGGTTGGAAAAGACCTCCAAGATCACCAAGTCCAACTCTTGATCCAACCTCGCCGTTGTTCCCAGCCCATGGCACTGATGCCACATCCAGTCTCACCTTAAACACCTCCAGGGATGGTGACTCCACCCCCTCCCTGGGCAGCCCATTCCAATGGCTGAGCACTCTCTCTGGAAAGAATTTCTTCCTGATATCCAACCTAAACCTCCCCTGGCACAGCTGAACACCCAGCCCTCTTGTCCTACTGCTGGTTCCTGGGAGCAGAGACCAACCCCCTCCTGGCTCCCCCCTCCTGTCAGGGAGTTGCAGAGAGTCAGGAGGTCTCCCCTGAACCTCCTCTTCTCCAGGCTGAGCCCCCCCAGCTCCCCCAGCCTCTCCTCACAGCACTTGTGCTCCAGTCCCTTCCCCAGCTCTGTTCCCTTCCCTGTACCTGCTCCAGCCCCTCCATGTCCTTCCTGAGCTGAGGGCCCAGAGCTGGACACAGCACTCCAGGGGTGGCCTCACCAGCGCTCAGTCCAGGGGAACATCTCCCACCCTCATCCCCTCCACCCTGGCCCCGAGCTCGGCACCCAGCCCCGCAGTGGTGGGGTGAGGACGGGAGTCCCCACCTCGCTCATCCCCAAACCGCGGCGGGGCCGGGCGGCTCCCGCGGGGTTGGGAGCGCCGAGGGCCGGAGCGCCGGGAGCTGCCGGCTCAATGCCGGGGCCTCGCTCCCACGAGCGGATGAAAGGCTCCCTGTCCAAACGGCATTAGACGCGCTGCGAAGGCTCATTCCCGATCGGTCACGCTCCGAGGCGCAGCTGCAAAACCCCCTCCGGGAGCCCGGGATGCTCCGGGGGCTTTGTTCGGAGCAGCCCCGCTTCCTGGGGAACCGTGACAAGACGATGGGATTACGGGGCAGGAGAAATAAAATAAAATAAAAATCAACCTCGGCTTGGGCCGCGCTGGCTGGGCGGAAAAACAAAGGGGATCCTCGAATTCCCCCGTGCTCCTGCCGGGAATGATGGCCCCTCTGGGCTTGGGGAAGGGGCACAGAAAGGGCTTGAGGGTCCCCAAGGAGGGAGGATGGATTTTTGGTGGTGTTCTTCCCCAGTTTCTGCTCCCAAATCCTAGCACGGAGTGAGCAAGGAAAAGGAGAAAAAACAAGGAAGTAGACTTGACGAGGAGGGAAAACCTTGTGGGGAAGGAAACTTCAAAAGGAGGAAAACCTTGAAAGGAGGTAAAGCCTTGCAAGGAAGGAAACCTCCAAGGAGCAAAATCTTGCAAGGAGGAAAACTTTACATGGAAGAAAAACTTTGGATGCAGGAAAATCTCGCAAAGAAGGAAAACCTTGCAAGGAGATCAAACCTTGCAAGGAGGAAAGCCTTGGGCAAGGAAGGAAATCTTGCAAGGAGGAAAGTACTTGAAGGGGGAAAACCTTGCAAGGAAGTAAAACCTTGCAAGCAGGAGAAATCTTGTGAAGAAGGAAACCTTGCATAGAGGAAATCCTTCCAAGGAAGGAAACCTCCCCAGGAGGAAAACCTTTCATGGAGGAAAAATTGCAGACATAAGAAAAACCTCATATGGAGGAAAATCTTACAAGGAGGAAAACCTTTGATAAGGAAGGAAATCCTACAAGGAGGAAAACCTTGGGAGGAGAAAAACCATGCAAGGAAACAATGCCTTGCAAAGCAGGAAAAGCCATGCCAGGAAATACTGCATGGAGGAAAACCTTGCAAGGAAGGAAACCCTGTGAGGAAGGAAATGCTGCAAGGAGGAAAAACCTGGAAGGAGGAAAACCTTCCAAGGAAGGAAACCTCTCAAGGAGGAGATTCTTGGAAGGAGGAAGGGAGCAGGTTGAAGGGAGTGGTTCTGCACCTTCCTCCCCCCGGCACAAAGCCCGGCACGGTTTGGCCGAGGTTAATTGGGTTAGCACGGCTAAAGGGCGTAGCTTGTCCAGGCGCCTGCTCCCTAATGAGCATCTCATTTGAATCTATGCAAAATAGCAGGGAGCATGGAGACATGCTAATTAAAGCGATTGCTGTTCGCTAATTAAGCAGCAATTCCCCTGCCTGAGAGGGTATTCTCATGCAAATAGCGCCCGAGGAGGGGGAAAATCGCCCCAAAAACTGTGCAGGGAGGAATCTCAATTTGGCACCACCCCACGTCTGTGGAGCACCTTTGTTATAACCCTCATTTTGAGTATTTTTACCCCCAAAAAGCAGACTTGGTCTTTACTGTGTTGCGAGTGATCTTCAAGCCCTCGGCCTTTCCAGTGGCTGCCACAAATCAAGTGATTTAATGCCCGGGCTGAGCCATCCCCGATTTTGATTCATTTTGGGGCGTTTTCTTCAGATTACGAGATTTCTAATCCGCCAAGGATTTTTCTACTCTTCGTTTTCTTTTTTTTTTTTACCCTTTTACACTTGTGGAAATAATGACGTCCTACAGGAAACCTCCTGAGGGATAAAATTAGGGCTGGTAAACACAGGGTAGTGCAGTGTATTGGTCTTGCAGGTTTGTCCGAAAACCAAGAGATTTTGTTCCAAGTCTGTTTCTCTTTTTTTCCTAAACCTATTTCTCCTTTATTTTTAAACACAGGAACTGTATTTCTTTGCAGCCTGCTCCGTGTGTCGCTGAAGCCTTTCCAGGCAAAACCCTCCTCAGGATAAATCCCTTTCCAGTCACCGTGTGTGGATGCGACCAAAATATAGCAAATTCTCCCCTCTCCCCCCCCCAAAAAAAAGGCATGTTGGTCATATTTTGGGTGTATTTTGAGCCTTTTGGAAGGCCCACATGCACGGGTGTGTGCTTGCACAGCTCTGTGGGTGCAGAGCTGCCAGGGGCTCAGTGATCCAAGGGAAATTTTCCTCCAGAAGCCATTTGCTTCACCTTGGGCTCTTGGGCTTTGCTGGACACCTGTGGAGCACCCTGAGGTTCCTTCTCTCCACATTTCCTGTCCCAACCTCCGTGTTCTCTGTGTCTGTGGAAATGTCTTGCTTAAAACTTAGGGAATTGGGGCTTGGAGCAACACGGTCTAGTGGGAGGTGTCCCTGCACACGGCAGAGGGGTTGGACCTGGACAGTCTTTCCAGTCCCTTCCAACCCAAACCATTCCGGGATTCCACGATGGAGACACCCGCTTTTGATGGGATGATCTCCACCACCGTGGAAAAAACAGCTCCTGTTTTCCACCTGAATCCCGCTCAGCTGACCAGGAGCCGTGTCAGCGACCTCCCTTTATCCCAGGGCTGGGTGGGCCCACGGTCGCAGGGCTGCAGAGGTGCAGGTCCCGCAGATGCAGTGCCTGCAGGGGACACAGCTGTGGGGTGCGGGGCGGCGTGGGCTCCTGCTCCCGGGGGTGTCTGGAGCACGCATTCCCTGTCCTGCGTGGTCCCAGTCCTGGTTTGTTCGGGTGCCCGATCCTGCTGTGCCCGGTCCCGTTTGTTCGTGTGCCCTGTCCCGCCTGTTCCCTGTTTGTTCACGTGCCCTGTCCCGCGTGTTCCCGATCCTGCGTGTCCCCGGTCCCAGTTTGCTCGGGTGCTCCGTCCCGCGTGTTCCCGATCCCGCGTGTCCCCGGTGCCGGCGCAGGGACCCCTCGGCGCCCCGCGCGCACGTGCAACCCCCCCCCGCCCCGCTCCCCTTAAAGGGCCCGCACCGCCGCTCCCGCCGCCCGCTCCCCCCCCCTCCGCAGCGCGGTGGGCCCGCCCGCCGGAGCACCCGCGCTCGCTCCCCCCCCTCCGCCCGGCGGTGGTTCGCTCCGCGGGGCGGGGCGCGGCGGCGGCTCCGCCCCCGACACGGGGCGCCGGTGGGAGCGGGGCGGGGAGGGCGGCGGGGCGGGGGGGGAGATAAGCGGCGCCGGGCGGCCGGGCGGCGCTGGATGGAGGCTCCCGCCCGCCGGGACGCCCGCCCCAGCCTGGAATGTCCTGGCGAGCCGCCGCCGCCGGCGAGCGGGACCGGCACCGGCACCAGCAGGACCGGGACCAGGGAGGGGGCGCGGCGCAGAGGTAACGAGCGCGCGCGCTTCCCGCCGCCGGCGCGCGAGTGATGGGGGGGGGGGAAGGCTCCCGGGAATCCGTGCGGGGCTCCCGGGAATCCGTGCGGGGCTCCCGCGGCTCCTCCGGCGCGCCCGCAGGTGTCGGCTCCTGTCGCCCCCCGCGCACCGCCCGGCTGCGCTCCCCGGTGCCGAGCGGGGCGAGCCCCCCGAGCCGCCGCCGCGCTCTGATTTACGGTCTCGTTTCTCCGCTTGAAGGAGGTGCCGCAGAGGGGCACATCCAGCCTTCTTGACCGCCTTAAGAGTGTTGGCCTCGGTGCTTTTAACCTGTAAAGGTCACTCTCCTCCGCAATTAGGGCGGTGGAAAGTCGGTCCCCGAGGCGGGAGGTGGTGTGCGATGCCCGAGGACTGCGGCTGTAAAGCATTCTGGCATCTTATCTCTAATTATTGCTGTTATTGCGTTAAGCTGCCTCCGTCCTTAGAGCCACACGAATCTTGAATTTTAAATGATTTTAAATGATTTTCCCGTGCTTCGTCTGTCTCTTTGCCAAAAAAAAAAAATATATATAAATTATACAGTTCCTGACTTCTAGTGGAAGAACTTTCCAGCCGTCTATCCCATACTTTCAATACTGATGTTTTTTAAACCAAGAGAGACGTGTTTTTTGCTGCTGGGCAGAAAACAGGCAATGTTTATTTTGCCCCCACCTCGCAACTGTGTAAAGGATTGGTGAAGGGGGTGAAGTGATGGCTCAATGTAGCTTTTTCTTTTTAATTATTATTTTACTGCTTTCCCCAGCTGTTTTGCTGCCTCTGGTCAGGAGTAGCTGTGCCGAGCCTGGGGCTGTAAAGCTGTCAGCTCTTGAGGGGCTGTTTACTCAGCGAGTTCTGTCTTTCACACATGCACCAGAAATACAGTTTACCAACCCAAACACCAGCCAGGGTTACCCAGGAGCGCGGAAACTTCGGTTGTCCGGGGTTTTATCCTCCGGGGCCCAGCATTTGCCTCGAACAAAGCAGGTAATCCCAGGGTGCTGCTGCCTGGAACCCGGAGGCTTTTCTGCTCATCTGGGAGTTTTGACAGTTGCGATTTATGGGATGTGCAGGGGAAAAAAGTGCTCTTGTGGTGGTGGTTGCTGAGGGCGGCAGCCCGCTCCTTCTGTGTTACAAAAACTCGCGGCGAGCGTTTCCCGGCACGGTTTCTTGATGCTTTCCTGTTAAACTCGATATTATTTGCCCTTAATTACACCCGGCGTGCTTTTGTTCCCCCAAATTGAAACGGGCGGCGAGCGCCGCGTGTGAGTCGAACGCGTCGACACCAAACCCTGCTCTTTCGAAGCAGTTGCAAGCCTGTCTCGTGGGGGGGGCTTGGTAACGAAGTGATTAGAAAGAAATAAACATTTTTGTCCTGTAGTTACCACCACCACCCCCAAAAGAAGAGGGAAGCTTCTGCCTGGCTTAGTTCTGCATCCCAGAAAACCCGCAGGTTTATGGAGAAACCCATGACTTGCCCAAAGCTATTTAAAGTGGACTTACAGATAAAAGTACCAAGGTGGGATCCACTGGGTTACCTATTGTGTTAAAAGGGACTTTTTTTTTTCTCCTCAAGGGGTAGGAAGTGAGATGGGCTCTGGTGTGGATTAGTAACTCACCCGAGGATGAGTGTGGTGGCTTTGTCGCTTGGATTAATGTGATTTACACCCTTAAGGTGCCCCAAGTGCCCCTAAACAGCCATGCCTGTGTGTGCAAGGTGAAGTGTGGGAGGGCAAGCTCAGATACACCACGGGAAGCAGCTTGCAGGGTTGGTTTTTGCCATCCTTCATGCAGTCTTGGTGATCTTTCATCCTTTTTCTGTGGTGGGACACCAGCTCTGCATTCTTTGCCCACCAGCCCCTTGGGATGCTGGTGGTGGGGTTTGGTCCGGGGCCCCTTTGTGTGCTCCCTCTGCTGGCTTGCTGGGCTGCACTGGTGCTAAACTTTGTGGGTTTTACCCCAAAACTGAGGAGGGGGATGAAAAAACGTGCAAGGAGAGGCCTGACTGTGCTGGGGTGAGTCCCTCCAGCACTTTCATTATCTCAAGGTGTGCTGTAAGCCCATAAACCGAGGCTCCTGCTTACTTTGGCTCGCTGGTGTGTCAGAGGAATAAGGCAGCTGTGCTCTGACTTCAGGTGATGTCACTTGAGGATTTTAACTGTCAGAGCTTAAAAATACCCTGGCTTGTTTAAAGACTGCTTCTGCAGATGTGGGAACGGGGGAGCAAGGCAGTGGATTGGCCCGTGTGAGTGCACAGCCGCTCTGGGGTCCGGCATCTCATAAATCCCCCTCTGCTGTCCCCCAGCAGACCTGCTCTGCCTGACGAGGCCTCGGGCGTGCCACCACTGTGACATTAATTGGTGGCTGCTGGAGGTAAGGCACACTGCTCTGAAGTGTAAGACCAGCAAGGCTTCGGTGCTGAAAAGCTAACTGCGAGGCGTGTGATGATTAAATAATTTTGGGAATGAAGCCGCTTTCTGGTGCGATGGTGCGGTCAGCAGCGCCTTCTCCCACGTGGCTGTTGGGGTTGTTGGTGTGACTGGGTGTGTGAAGGACCAGCTACTGTGATTTTGGGTTGTTTGCAGGGCTGGGTGTGAGGGGCTGTGGGTTCTGAGCTGGTCTCTGAGTGTTTGTACGTGCACGTGTCTCTCTTTGCTGCACAACAGGCTTTGTGGAAAAGGTTTATGCAGGTTGTGTGAGCTGTTTCTGGTTCTGTATGAGAAAAGGCATTGAACTTCACATGGGTTTCCTGTATCTCCCACTAAAGCTGCTTTTCACACCTTCTCCAAGAGTTCCTTTACCTCTTCTCATTTTGCCAGGCCTCTTAGCCTGTGCTGGAAAACCTCCTGCTGTGCATCTTGCTCATTCCCGTGCCCACAGTTGTGACTCTTGAGGGGTTTCATTGCTGTGCTCTGGTCTTGGCACACAGTCTTAAGCAAAACAACTTGGAAATGGTGGTGAACCTGCTGCTGAACCTGGTTCCACGAGGCTTTGAAACCTTTGATTTAGTACCAGAAGCCCTGAGATTTGAGCGAGTCTTCACTCCCAAAGCTGCTGGGATCGGGTTACCTCAGGTGATGTTTCCTGTGGAGTCGCTTCCAATCGGCATCTCGGAAATTGACTGAACGAGTTTCGTTTGGCAACATTTTATTTGTTTATAAATATAAGTTACTTGATATACTGTAAACTTGACCTGTGTGTGTGTAGAGTCAGGTTTTGTCTCCTACTTTGCTTATGATCTCTTAACTAGTGAGGGGCTCCCTTGAGCCGAGTCCTGCCCCTTCCTCACTGCAGTGGTTTGCTGTCAGTTCTCTGGTTTTTGGTGTTTCAATGGGCTGGGGACCTTCAGAGCCAGTTCCTGTCTGCAGCTGGGGTGAGCAAAAAACCTTGTATCAAGTGGAATTGGTCAAATTTCCTCTTTAAATGGGAATTTGCAGCTTGCCCTGCAATTCTGACTCTTAAACTGGTACATGGGCAACAAACTGGGTTGTCTGTCCGCTATTTTTGCTATTCTGAGCTATTTTGTTAACAGGTGAGCTGGTACTCAGTCTGTTCTTCAGGCATTTTTCTTTTTCTGCTCACTTTCTGCTCTCCTGGAGGCCTCCCTGAGCAAACCCTGCTATTGTGTGTCCCTTTCTCCTACACCACTTGCTCTGGGATAGTGTTTGTCCTTGGTAAAATAAGCAAAAACCTCTTTTCTGTATTACTTTGGCTGGCAAGAGGTCTCCAGCTACCCTGGCTCAAGAATTTCTAGACAAGATAGTTTCTCTGTGTGTGTGTGTATGTATATATATATATAAACTTTTTTTCAGTTGAGTGTTCTTCCAGTAATTTCCTTGGTAGATGGCTCAGTAAAACTTCCAGGGCTGAGTGTGTCAGAGTTTTCCACTCACTTTCCCCAGCTCACTTTTCCCTTTCCGGTGGGGATGATGATTCTCCAGTGACAGTGATCACTTTAGGGGAAATGCTTGTTCAGCCCTGTGAGGGATTGAGCCTTGTGCATCGAGACCACCTGCCTTTCCCATTAAGCCCCTGCTTGCTCTTTCTGTGCGTGAAATATCTGCTGTCTTTCAACAGGAGGGAAAACAATCATGTAAGGTGGGTTGTTTTCCCATTTCCCATACCTACGAGATGTCTTGAAGCTCTTCTAGCCAGGTGGGATTCTGCTTTTTTCTTTTTTTTTTTTTTTTTTTCCCCTTTTTCCCCCCTCCCCAGTTCCTTGGGCGCAGTTTCACGTTACAGCTCCATCTGAGGACTCGCTGCTGCAGGAGGTGGCAGGTACATTCCTGCCTCTTCCCCTGCTGTGGGAATCCAGCAGTGGAGCAGCCGCAGGGGAGTGACTCCAGCTAACCCTTCAAAAAAAAAAAAAAAAGGAAAAAAGAAAAAATACCCAAGCCCCAAACTTTCCTGGATCTTGCCCCGCAGTTAGAGTTGTTAAATCTTCCACTCGGATGACTGGGGAGGCCCCGGGGGGCTGGGGGTGAGGGGGAGATGGCCCCTTTTGGCAGCAGTGGCTTTTCAATTGGCTTTGCTGTCTTCTAAACCTGCTCGCTCTGCTGCCGAGCCGAGGGCCGGGTGCCCTCCATCTCCTGCCTCTGGAAATGCCCAACTGAACCGGTTCAGCTCGTGGAAACGGCAAGGAAAAGGATAAAATCGGCCCCCAAAGCCCGGAGCGAGCGAGGCCAGCTCGGCTGGGACGTTCCCTCCGCCTGGCAGCGGGAGGGAGCTGGGGCGGGGAAGGGAGACCATCCCTCTGGCAGCGGCCGGGAGGCTGAAAGGTGAAACCGCACCCTCGGCCTCACCTGTCTGTCTGATCGTGCCTTTGATTTATACCCCGGGTTCTGCTGTTTAGCTTTCCCCGCAGACTCCAACCATTGGATCTGATAACGAACCAAGTGGTTGAGCCTTATTTGTTTAATTCAAAGAGGAGTTTAATATTTCCTACCTCGCAGCGTGCGGAGGCTCTGCCTCGCAGCCCGTGGTTTTCCTTGCAGGGAACCTGTGAAGTGCCAAGACAAGGGCGAAAGGGCTCAAGCTGTGAGCAGCCCCTTGTTGGAACAGTCTTGGCAAAGAGGCCAGGCACCACTAGTTTACATTTCTGGCGGTGTTTTGTCTCTGCAAAGGTGGCTGAGGTTTGTGCTGCCTGTGAAGTGTTGTTTCCTTCCAGCTCACCTTCCATGTGCTGGTGAGCCCCGGGTGCTCATGGAAGGGAGCTGTGGGGACCTTCTTGGCCCACCTTAATCTTAAATGAAGAACAGATGGGTCCCAAATGCCTCTATAATCACACTGCAGCATCTGCTGGAGCACTGAAGGACAAGCAGGTGCTGGAGACGTCCAACCTCCTGGAATTTTATTTTGTGTAGGCACCTTGTGTTGGAGACATCCTGCTCTAGCTGGAGATGCTCCTGTTCCTGGAGGGGCCTGGCACCAGGGGTTTCCTTTCCCAGTCCTCAGTGAGTAAAACCAAGCACTTATCTGGGTAAAAGGCTTCGCTCTAAAGAATCTCACAAGAAAATAATCTTTTTTTCCATGCCACTTTGGAAGGTAACCCCCAGGTAACTGTTATTCTGCTGGGGAACAGCAGAAGGGGACAATGTGGCCCCTTCTGAAACAAGCTGAAGGTGTTTGTTCCAAGTTGAAATCCCCTGCTTGCTGCCAGGTCAATCCATCCTGTGATCAGGTGGTATGTTTTCGGTTTAAAATATTTTTCCTTTTTTTTTTTCTTTTTTTTTTTTTGCTTGTTGTTAGTTGAGAGCTGATAGATCGGCCCAAATAAGGCCATGAGAAAGGCTGGCCATTTCCAGGAGGATCCACAGACAGTCAGTGCATGACTTGTTGCCTTTATCTCTGAGATCAGGAGATTCCTTTGCAGTGATGGATTAATCCACTCCTGAGTGAATAATATAACCGAGAACAAGTAGGAGCCAGCGCTCCAAACAGATGATTTGTTCAGTACGTGTGTGCCTCCCTTCCCCTCCCCCTCTGAAAAGTGTCTTTCTTCACTGTTTCATTCAGCCTGTTGAAACCTCTCAGCAACCTGTGCCTGCGCCAGCCCCCGGCCCGACGGAGGGTGAGGATGGGGCTGTGCCAAAGGCCTCTGCTCCCAGGTGCAGGAGCAGATAAACCACAGCCCCAACGAGCCCAGGATGGAGAGGAGGTGCCCGTGGGCTGCTGGGGCTGTGTTGTCACCTGTCTGCACGTTCTCCTCACTGTAGGTAGAGGTGTTGATGCTGGCACCTGCCCAGGGTGAGCTCGCAGGGCTCCGGTCCCTCGGCAGCAATGGCTCTGCCCCAACATGAGGCTCTTTGTCTGGGAAAAGTTGTGTGTATGGGAACTGGAACATTGGGCTTGGGGGAGTGAACTCACTGGGCACAAGGGGATGGCAGTGGATGGCTTCAAACAGGGATATGATGTTTAGGAAGGTGGTTCTTCAGTTGTGCCAGGGTGGATCTGCCAGGCTGGTACCTCACTGGCAGAGCCACAGCCCCTGGAGCTGCTCGGGAGTGTCCTGGAGCTGTGCACCAAAGGCCTCCCAGTGACAGTCCTTGTTAGCACACATCCAGTAGGGTGCAAGGCCGGGAAGGGAGTTGCACAGCTACGAGCAGTGGAATTCACGCAGTGAAATCGGTTACTGTCCCCATGGATGTACTGGAATAACTCTTTGGCAGCTCATAGGCTGTGTCTTCTTGCTTTAACATCTTGGAACGCATCAAGGGCTGATCCTGTTGAGAGGCTCAAACAGGCTGTGAGATGCCTGGGGAGGTCCTCCCTCTTCTTGGGGCCCCCCAAGGCTATCACAGCCCTACTGGGAAAAGCTCCAATAGCTCAAAGTCAGGTTGGTGAAAGTCCCCAGCTTTGGCTTTCCTTGTGTCATGAGTGCTGGTAGCCTTGCCTTGATCCCATGCACTTGGCCTATGGGATTGGAAGCACTAGTGGAAGCTTTCATCTGCATTTTGGAGAATTTCTGTGCTGCGTGGGGCAAAGGCAACATCTTTAAAATGGCATTTTCCCTTTGGAGAATGGGCTTTGCTGCTGTTGGCTGTATGTAATTTCTGGGAGCTGAGGAGTTTTGCTGCGTAATGTTCCAACTCCATGTAGATTAAATGTATTGCGGAGTCAAACTAAACAATAGCATGTGGTTTTCCTTTGTTCCCCCCTTCCCCACGATAAGAGTTCACAAAAGTTCCCGAATTAGGGCTCTGTGTGCATGTGCTGGAGCGTAGGCTCAGATTTTCATAAAGCTTGCTGAGGGCTGTTACTGCCGAGGAACTGTTCACGTTTGCGATCCCTCCGGGAAATCTCTTTGTTTCTCAGGAGCCTTTTCCGAAGGTGTGTTCCAGTGTAACACTCAGTTACTTGTTGCCTTAAATACTTTGCAGTGACAGCGTATCACAGCTTGATGGAGATTTGAGACTCCTCTAATAAAATGCAAGGGAAGGAGGAAAACCCCGAGGGTTTTTTGGAACAGAAGATGTTTTCTGTTCCTGCCACTAATCTCTGTTGCAGAATGAAATAGGAATGTATACTTTAAATCTTTGTCAGGGTGTAGAAGGAAGCTGGCAACGGATGTAATCAAAAATGTTATTATCAAAACTCTCTAAATATGTTGAAATTTCAAGCTTAATGATATAATTTTAAATGCAGCTATTCAGACTGAGGCATGTTTTTGGGGTGCAGATTGCACTTCCAAATTGCTGTGTGTTGGGATGGGCCAGAGAGGAGTTAGGAACAGACTGCAGATGGTGGGTACTGCAGAGGTGTGGCTGGAGTCTCTTCAGCCCTCTCATTTCCAGTGCACTGGTAAATTGGGGCATGCTTTTCTAAATTATTGGCTTTGGGGCTGAGCACTTTAAAAATGGTCCATTTCCAAGTTAGCATTTTTCCTAATTAGTGCATTTCTCGTGGCTTGTAAGTAACTGGCACACATGGAAAGTGTGTGTGTGTTCAGAGTTTGTCTGAAACAGCTCTGGGCACAGCAAAACACAAGGAAGCCACACCAGAATCAATGCACAGTAGCACAGACTCAACCCAGTGCAACAGGAGACAGAAAGCTTCCAGCCTTAAACTGCTTGGAATAAGGGAACTGGGAGTAACCTTCACCCTTCTGACCATTCCTTGAGCGGAGAGGCTGCAGGTTGAGGACACAGGAGAAGCTGAAGTCCTTCTCTGAGCCAAAGGTGTGAAGCTGTTTATTTTCACTGGGGCAATGTATATATTGCAGGAGGCAGATGCTTGCCTGCTCAGCCCAAGCACTCGCTGCCTCTCTGGGCTCTGGCGAGTGTACAAGTGTTGTCCCTTCTAATCCCTCAACATTAAACAGTCCAGGCACCTTTCCCTGGCTGAGCCTGGGACTGCTTTACAAAACACACAGAGAGAAGCCAACAAAAAAGAAACATTTGCTTTCTTTGCCAAGTTTAAATGAAGAGTAATGCCGTGGTGCTGCTTAATCTTGTTTTTCTTGCTATCTGATGGATGCTAACGTGGGATGGAATCAATCCCGGCAGCCGGTTATCTTTGCAGGGCCTCCATGTTGCTGAGCTCGGCATTAAAGTCTTGTGGGGGAGTTGATGTGCTATGAGGAGTCTGGAACCTTCTTCCTGCGTGGCAAAGCCACGGCAGCAGTTTCCCATCTTCCTTTGGGAAGGTTTCTCACGGAATTGCCGGTCTGCCGTTGGACATCCAAACAGAAATCCTGTTCGGCAGAGCAGGATGAGTCTGTGCGAGTGAGAACAGGGCACAGTCAGGTGAACCTGGCGGAAACTTCTCCCTGGTTCCCGTGATGAAACTTAACTCCTTTCCTATCAGTTGCTCGTGTTCGAACTGGTTCTGCTGGGAACAGCTGCCGTGGCCCCGATCCTCGGGAGGAGGTTTGGGCTCTGACTCACGGCCTGCCGCCGTGTGCCGGTGCTGCCCCGGGCAGGGGTCTCTGCTGCTGGCAGGGTTGAGCTGGCACTGCAGCAGCGGCTCAGAGCTCGGCTGCAGTGCGTGAGGCAGCAGGGCTGGAGAAGAGGAACCCTTGGGCCACAGCTCCGTGGTCACTGCTGCCTCCCTCCTCTGGATCGAAGCTCTCCTTCGGCTCCGCTGGCACGAGGAAGGAGGCGGGAAGCTCCGGCCGGTGCTCAGTTGCGCAACACCGCTGAGCAAATCCAACCCAAAACCTCCCTCTCCTTCCCCCCCGTGTTCCACTGCCCCTCTCCTCGCCCGGGAGCCCGGTCGATTTGTTGTAGCAAACCTGGCCTGACCAAGGCAATTTTCTCATTTATTTTTCTGCCTAGCTGCTGCTTTTATCTGGGCCCGAGGCGAAGGGGCTTGTTTTGCTAAGGAATATTGTCAGTCGTGTCAGGATTCCTTCCCTCGAGGTGAAGAAGCGCAGAAGTGTGTGTTTGCCGGAGAGTTTGGACTTCAGTTTTGAAACCAGGTTTGGTCTTTCGAGTGTGGGGGAAGGGAGGGGAGAAGAGCAGTAAAATTGAATTACTGTAAGGCTGGAGGATGGATTGTGCACAGGCTTGTTCCAGTTGGGGGAGGAAAGACCGGGGTCTTTCCTGCTCTCTCCCTCAGCTGTCCCTGGTTAACCAGTTTGATTTTAATAAGCATTGTTCTGCCGGGAGCCTGGGTCCAGCAGCAGGGAGTGTTGGCATTGCCTGGGATAGCATGTGGATGTAACAGGAGGGGAAGCAGTGATCTGGAGTGGAGGGCAGCACTTTTGTTTAGCAAACAGAGTCAAAATGGGTCTGTTGCTCCGTTCTGTGCCCGATTCCAGCCGTCTGCAGGCCCAGTGAGTTCTGGAGGTGACTAACGACTGTAACACAGGCTTGGCTCTCCGGTTCCAGCGCGCCTCCCATATCCTGCAGCCATGAGTTCACAGGCTCCTAATTGCCTATGATGTAAGACAGCAGTAGATGAGGTTGCTATAAATTCTGGCTGCAGGTGTGGATTTAATGGTTGTGCTTCCCTTTAAGGGCTCACGGATAGCATGGATCCCTGCAAGTTACAACAGCCCGAGTTGGACTCGGGCTAAGGCAGCTAAAAGAACCCATTTGTCTGCGTTTTTTAGAGCTGTTGCTTGCTGGAGGCTACCAAAGGACGAGGTGTCAGCATTCATCTGGAATCGCCTCAGGAATGAGCCCGCTGTCCTCTAGCAGAGCTCAGCCGTGGTTCCAATTCTTTTCATCAACCTTCTCCCGCAGCAAAACTTCCCAGGCATGAGAGTGCTGCTGGAAGTGGACCTTTAGGCAGCCTGTGTGGACACAAGGGCCTTTGTCTGAGTCTGACAGGTTTTTTTTTTTGATGACCAGAACAAGGCTGTGGTTCTGGTCTTTTCTACTTTTTTTTTTTTTGAATTCATGCTTAATTCTGATTATAGGACCCATGAAGATATAATCATGGGTGATTGTCCTTGACATGCAAAATGCAGGCTTTTTGGAGGGGAAAAGACCCCCCCTGGGGCAATAGTGCAGCTTGCTGTGATGTGTGCACCTGTAGCTCGGGTAATTAGGCCAGCGAGTTCCCCAGCTCCCTTGAGAAAATGGGCATGGCTCACTTGGAGTTGGGGTTTGTATATTTTTCTTCATTTTTACGCACATTCTTGCAGTCCAGGGTTTATTAAACATACTGGGGTGGTGCTTCATGAGTCGATCTGAGGCCTCACGCTGTTCAAGTGCAAAGTTCCCATTCTTGGATGTCCTTTCCCAGCCCCTCCTTTGGGCCGGTGCTCCAGGACTGCAAGGGGAGCTGAAACTGCTCCCTCATCCAGGTGAAAACCGAATCTCATTTTTTTCTCTGGCTGAGTTTTCAGCTGGATCTGCCAGCAGCTCTGACTCACTCACTGGCCGCGGGATCCTCGGTGCAGATTGGAGAATGCAAGCCAGGTCCTGAAGGAAGGTGTTGCTGCCCTCCTCGGCAGCGGCCCCTCTTTAAATTGGCTGAAAAACTGGTTACGAAATCTCCTTCTCGGTAAAAATCAGGGTTGGAAAAGCAAAGCAGGCGCCTCGCTCCGAGGCTCGGGCCAGCCCTGGGGAAGGAGCAGTGAGGGGGTGTTGGCAGAAGGACCCTTGGAGACACGGCTGAAGGGGAGCAGGGCTGTCACAGGTGTCTGTAGGTATTTATGTGCAGCACAGTCTGCACAGGTGTGGAGCTGAATGTGGGGAAGAAAACGGGAGTAAGAGGTGAAGCACTGCCTGGGTAGGAGATAAGGAGAAGGGGGAGGTCTGGGGGGCCTCAAAGAGCAAAGGGTGAGAACTTTGTATGTATTTGGCCTACAGTTACTGTGATGGAACTGTTAAACTAATGATACCCTCAGCTCCCTTGGGGGCTGAAAGCCCTGATTTAGGCATTTAAGCATAATTGCAGCCCAGCAGAACTGTATATCAGGCTAATGCTCTGTTCTCTTGCTTCCCCCGAGGCCAGAGGAGGCAGGAACCATTCCCACTTCATTAGCGTGGCAGCAGGGGGACTGTCTCAGCTCTTTTGCTGAAGTTAATAATAAAATTAACCTAATTGTTATGCCTGTTTGTGGGGAAGAAAGTGTGGCTTCTGTGGTGATTTATTTATTTTTCTCCTGATGTCTGTCTTGCTGGATGGGAACCCCAGGTCTCCCCCCTCAGAGCAGGGATGTGTGTCGGGAGCAGACCCGTGACTTTTGTGTTTTTTGGAGTGTTTTTGGCTGTGTGTGCCGAGGCACAGTACACAAACTGTTAAATTTCCTTCCCCAGGCTCCCCCAAATCCATTTCTCCAGTCCATGCCAAAGCATGCGTTCTTCTATCAAGACCATATGTACGCCAAGACCGAGGTTCTAAAGTCAAGGTGTTTTTGAAATATTGGAGTGCAAATTAAGGATCTGAGTAATCTTAACTGTCTTCTTTAAAAAAAAAAGAAAATTCTCTATCAGCCTCACATATAACTCAAAGGATTAATGGAAAGCTAAACTTTGATCCGAGTCCAACAGCTGATACCAACCGTGAGACTTTCCAGGCCTGAAAGCAAAATAGAAAAATCCAGTGAAAAATATCTGCTGCTCCATCTTTGAGGCATGCAGCCTCTTGGCCATGCTTTGGGCTAATACTGCTATTTTTTACTTAACCTCTTCTTGTGTCACCTCTGTGCTGTGCCACTGGACCTTACCTGTAACGGGTTGAGTAAGTTACTGACATTATTTAGGGTGTGTAGGAAACATATCTGCCTGATTATTAAGGAAGGCCATCAGGGCTTGGGAGTCCCCTGTCCTTGCTGGGACTCAGTCACTGTCTGGTTTGCTCAGCACTGTTTGTTTTTCCTGCCATCTGCCACCCGAGCAAACACTCGTTCTATATTTTGACAAAAATAGCAACTTTTAGGTCTTTAAGGTCCCTTCCAACCCAAGCCATTCTATGAAAATTAGAGTGCTATTAGTGCTACACAATTGATAAAGGATTTTAGCCCCCAAAATTGCTCTTGGGATTCATCTCTGATTCATGGGGGGTTTAAATCATCTGGAGCAAGAAAAAAGCTCCATGCGAGGCTGCTTATAAAAATAAATGTTGCATTAAAAGGAGTAAAAATACCAATTGAATCATTAAGTGGGAATCCACATCGGAAACACTTGGATGTGACTTAGCACCGATGGATTTGGGTGCCAGGCATGGGTCTAGGCAAAAGAAGTGGAGGCATTAATGAAATCTGAGGGTTGCAAAGGTTGAGCAACTGTAATTTTTCTCCCTTTATTCAGGAGATCCTTATCCTTCTGATAAGGATCTGGAAGGTGCACTTTCATTTGTTTAAAGTGTAATAAATAAATATGAACAGAACATCAAAGGATGCTTTTTCTTGTAATTTTTAACTGCCTCCCCAGTCGGGGTGTTTCTGTGAACGCCTCGGAGGGCATTTGGCCCATTCGTGTCTCTCACACTTGGTTTATGGGGTCACTGTCAGCAAGCTGGTTTTTTGTAGGGTTTTCCCTTTTTTGGGGATGGAGAAACTCCCAGGCGTGCAGGGCTGCTCGGCAGAGTTCAATGCGTTTCCTAAAAGCGCCCGCAAAACCCCTTTGAAGAACGTAATTTTATTACTTACACCCATGAAATCCTCTCTTTGGTGATGCCATAATTCCAACACAAATGCCTAATTACGGTGGTTTTTCTTACAGAATCCCCAACCCTCCTGTAACCGCCTGGCTCCTTATCTCCAGCGCTCGGCTTCCTGTGATTTAGTAACGCGCAGGCTGCAGCTCCAGAGGTGGAGAAGAGTAAAACGGGAGCGCTTGAATTTTTTCCTTGCCCGAGCTGTGATTACAGCCCTGGCGTTTCCCGGTGCTCCAGCCCTCTCTTCGAAGCGTAATTAGGAACACATTGATTCTTATTGCAGCTGGCAGCTGCTCGCTATTGCCTTTTTCAGCTTCTGACCCCCATAGTCCCGCTGACCTTTCCTGGGGTTAGTCGTAGGCCCTTTTCATTGTGATGGGCTCGAAGTGGCTCATGTGGAGTTGATTATTTCCTTGCTTGTCTGGCCTTTTTGGTGCCATAACTCCAAGTCACTTCCATTTTCTTCCCCTGCTTTTGGCTGACCACAGTGAAAGGAAATGCTTTTGCTGGCGACAGGATCGGTTTGCACGCTTGACTGACTCGATTGAGACCCTGAAAAGGGGGGGAGGGGGAGGGTAATGAACACTGTAGGTGCTGCATTTGCTTTTTAAAGGTTGATGTTAATGATTGAGTGGTCATTAAGCATTCATAAAAACGGGGGGCTTCGGCCGGCTCCGTGTCCTTTTGGCAATCTCAAACCCGTGGGTTGGCATCAGAAATCCCCCCGCCCCATCCTGGATGGCAGCGGTGGCTGCGGGAGCCACACGGAGCAGGTCTGTGGCGTGTGGCGAGCGCGCCGCTGTCAAACAGCTCGGGAATACCTGGAGGTTCTCCCAGCCACTGGAAGACTCCGGGAATAAACCTGGGAGGTTGCTCCGTGAGGCCGCCGGGCAGGCTGCCGGTTGCTCCCGGGCTGTAACCCGCTCCTCCCAGCCCAGAAAGCTAATGAAGTCTATGTGCCAGCTGTTACACTCATTTTGCCAGACCCCAGGAGGACAGCATGAAGACAGTCAGTGATCAAAGGCTCTGGAGATCACTGAGGAGCCGAGCGGCAGGAATGTCTGATTGCTTTCTCTTGGAATGCCACAGGCTTCAATACCTCCTTTTTTTCCTCTTTTTTTTTTTTTTTTTTTTTTTTAAGGTGTCTTGGTGTGAGATTTAATGATCTAACTCGGGCTTGCTCCTGCTAAAGCCAGAGTGTTTTAGTTAATTTTGGGGGAATTTGTTTGCTCTAAATTTAGGTGGTTTGAAAACCTGCGACTTTTCTTGCACTGGTGGCAAGTTAAAAAGGCATTTTTCTTGGTAACTAATGAGTGACCTAGGGGAAAAACCAACTTGCTGTGCTTTGGGTGTTAAATCACATATAATATGATAAAGTGAGGTGGGATTAATCAATTTTGAGTTACTGCTGTTTAGGAAAAATGGGAAATCTTTGGTATCCAAATCCTTTACTCCCAGATGGCTGTCACGATGCAGCCGCCCTTGAGGCAGCAGCACTCAGTCACTTTTTCCTTGGGCTGCTCAGCAAAGGCCCGTCAGCTCCTGGAGGTGGAGTGGGCAACTTGAATAACTCCCTCTGTTCCCGAGGTGCCTGTTTCCTTCCTCCTCCTCCTCCTCTTTCTGCTTTACTCCAGCGTTTATGGGACCTGGTGTGTTGAGGCAGTGCAGAAACCCTTCCTCATTTAGCTCCAGCGTGCTGTAATGGCTCGCTGAAGGTTGGAAGCGTGTTGGAGGGGACTGCTGGAGTGGGAGTGCAGTAACAGACTGAGGTGGAGTGGTGGCTGTTGGGAAGGGAGGTCCCGGTGTTGTCGTGCCAGCTGGTCTGAGATGGCAGGAAGATGATTCAGGGAGCTCAACCAAAATGGGGATGAGATAATGCTGTTTTTGAAGTGACTCTGCCCTCAGCTGCGAGGGTGGAGAGGAGAAGTTCAGGGCCCAGTAAATCAGCAGGGCAGGATCTCGGCTGTGTTTGGAAGGACACAGGGTCCTCTGGAGCTTAGCACCATGGGAATGCATGGAAACCAGCATTTTGTCATCTTTTAGAGAGTGAAACCCTTTTTTTGGGGCAAGCAGGGGTAGGAGTGAGTTAATATGGAGGTGAGGGTTAAGTTACAGTGACAGGACCAGGTCTGTGGAGCCCTACATTGAAGACCACTGGTTTCTGGAGAAACAGGGACAAATGTGAAGCTTTGGGAAGAGAGGAGAGGGTCACTGCCAGGGCTGCTGAGACCCTGGATGGTCTGGTGCCTGTGTCTTGCCATCTTGGCTGAGTAGAACACTTCAGTAAGCCCATGGGCTGGTCCCTGGTCCGGGATGGCCCGTGTCCATCCTGGTGAGGTCCTCAGGCCTTGAAAGCCAGGTGATGATGTGCCCTGCAGCATCCTGAGCGTGCCAGGGCTGATGTGCCCTTCTGGCAGTGGGGGCAGCCCTGCTCCTGTGCTGGGAAACCACCAGTGCTCCTAAATGGAAAGTTAAACTGTCCCTTCCCCTCTGTTTGGACTCAGTGCTGATGGTTTATTTTCCTCCCTGTGTCCGGCATTCCGAAGGTCGTGGGGCTGAAACTGGGACCTGCCAGACAGCCTGTCCCCACGGCTCTGGGCTGAGGGGTCCCTTTTGTAAAGGGGCTGTGACAAATGAGGTGCACAGCCAGAATTATGTCGTCTGCGGAAGTGCTTCATCTTGCTAATTACCTCCAGAAGTACCAGCCCCAGGTTTCTGGGTGCCCCTGCATGTGCAGTGTGCTTCCCAGGGGCAGACATCCAAAGGAATGGTCGGGATGGCCCCTCCCCCTGACACAAGTCTGTTATCTTCCTTGTTTCCCGTGATCCATGAGCAACAAGCTACTTTAGAGCTGACAAGGAGGTCAAGTGCTGGTTGAAGATAACTGGAGGATGACTTTAGGTGGAGATGTCTGGGTGGAAGTAGGAGAAGTGCGGCCTTTGCCGTGCTGTGCCTTTCTGATGGGCTGGAGGAATGGCCAGTGCAAGTGAAAAGTACATTCTCCTTGATCCACTAAAACCATGTCCATCTCTATTCAACCTTGAATATTATTCATATCCTCTTATTACTGTTTTAGTTTAAAATGCTCAGATAGTGACACCTCTTGCTTCGATATAACTTTGACTCCGATCCACAAGTGATGGACATTCGTCCTCCCAAGTAAGGAACAATGAACAGTGGAGAGAGTTGTTCTGGGTTGAGCTCATCTTGGAGTCTGGGACACTTAAATGGAGCCACATCTAACCAAGGTGCTCCTTTTTCTGATCCTAGTGGGACCCCAGTGGCTGGTACTTGCTGTCAAAATGGGAGCTCAGGTTTATTGAAATGATGGCAAAGGGGAAGAGTCATGTTTTTCTATCCCTAAGGCTTTTTAATGTGATATGAAAGAGGCAAAGTTTCTCCACAGGATTTCTAAAGACCCTAAAACTACGAGCTGTGGTCTCGCCCTCTTCTCTGTGCTTAGCAAGGGGCTTCTGGAGTGTCACCATCTGCAGAAGAAAAAGAAAGAAGTATTTCTGGGTTGGGCTGCATTGCTGGGGCTCATCTCCCCCCAGTGTTCCCATATTTACCAGCGAGGAAGATGTTTCTGCCGTCCCTTCAGAAACAGATGTTGGAGAAACTTCATTCAGATGCCCCAGTGTTGATGCTGAACAATCCTAGCCCAGTTAAAGCCAATATTTTCCCCCTTTTTTTTTTTTTTTTCCCTCCAGTCAAAGAACTTTGGTCTTTGTGGCTCGCTGTGTGTACTCACTGCTTTGCAGTTGATCTTACCACTCTGCAAGCCCGCGAAAGCCAAACTGGTAGGTCAAAAGAGGAGTAGCTGTTGACACTGGCAGTAAGGAACATGTAAGGAGAAAGATAAACAGAGGGAAATCAGAGCCTGGATAAAGTAGATCTCCAAAGATAAAGTTTAGTTAAAGATAATGAGCTGGCCTTGTTTAAAAAGACAGCTGCAAAATAACCCAGTAGCTCCATGTGCTGGGGTTAAAGTTGACCCAGAATATACGTTTCATTGCTTTTGATAAATAAATAGTGGAGGGAAGATTTGGCAAAAAGCAACATTGCCCCCAGCCCTCTTCAGCAAAGTGTTTGATGTTAACAAGTTCTCTGGGTGTTTACTTTGTCCTCCGCGCGCGCTGGCGGAGCGGCGCTCCTGCCCTTGAACCGAGGGAGAACTCAAATAAACCAACCCCTTCGGCACAGCTGGGCTCCTCTGCCATCTGTGGCTTCCCAAAACAGCCCCGGCTCGCCTTGGGAACCAGCCTGGGCCGCAGGATTGCCGGGTCTTCCCAACAGCTGAAGTAAATTTGTCGGATCGGATAAAACTGCCCAGAAACGGGAGCAGAACTCGGCAGCGTTTCTTCCCGCCCACTCAAGCTGTCAGTGGGACCCAGAGTGCAGTTTGCAGGCAGAGGTGGCAGAGAGCAAATAGCCCCATAAAATCCAGAGTGATTCTATTACAACTGGAGGCTTTTCCTGATGCTCAATTTGCATATGTATTTTACAGTGATGCTCCGATGACAAAACACTGTTATTTTAAAATGAACCACAGGAATAATTTTGCTGTTTATATCTGCATCCAGCTTCTTAGAAAGCAAATGGCTCCACGAACACTCAATAAACTGGGACTTATTCCTCTCAGGCATGTGTGTTGCTGCACTTGTTTCTGTGCTCCAGGAAAGCTCCCAGTTATTGTGTGTGTTGGATACGTGTTTATGTACACGGCTGATAGATGAGATGTTTAGAGTATATGTTGAGTGTTATCAGCGGCTGAATTGTATGGCCAGGCTGATAAATGAAGTAACTGTGCTAAACGAGCTCAGATCTTATTTATCATAATGTTATGCAAGGCCAATAGGACATTTAAGTGAACGACAGCTGCAGATTTATGGTTTTCTTGGGGAAATGAGCATTTGATAGAGACCGGGAGTGTCACAAACACCATTCCTGAGACTCACCTCGGGGCAAGTTTGGTTGCTGATTCCATGATTTAGTTTGTATTTTGCTCGTTTAACCATTTATCACAGAATCACTTAGGCTGGAAAAGACCTCTGGGATCATATTTATGATTTATTTGTGTTTTGCTGGTTTAATGACGCAGTTTGTATTTTTTGATGGTGAAAGCTGTATATAGGAGGGAGCATCACTGGTTTGGGAATATAAACGAGATCAAGACTGATATTGGTGTTTTCTTCAGTGGCACAGTTTGCCTGTAAAGCCCAGCAGAAGGAGCCAGCAGATGACAGGTCTTGGGAAGCAGATTTAGAGCAATTGTGAGTGGCAGCAGCATCACAGCAGTAGATTCATAAAAACTTGTAAAACAAGCGCGGCCTGGTGATAGATGGTCAAATGATTATTGTTTGCAAACAATATTATCTCCAACAGATAAGCTGTTTACTTTGGACTCCAGCTCCTCTGGGTGGAAAGCAGTCTTAATTCATCAGGGCAGCGGTTCGATGGGGATGCCTCATGCCCCAGCTGTGGAAGAACTCTTACATTGAGAATAGTACTTGGAAGCACAGTGAAGTTCAGCTCTAACTCACTTTTACAGATGGTTCCTATATTGCAAAGAATATTGGCTGTTTCCTGGTTGTGCCTTTTTTTTTTTTTTTTTTTTTTTTTTTTTTTAAAACACTTTGTTGTGAGAGAGTTAAAAGAGGGGACTCCTGAAACTCACAGTAGACATCTGTTTGTTTGTTTTGTAGCTGTTTCCGTGCCTCGTCTTAGTCCGGAGCCTTGGGCTTTCAACTTGGATAATCTGGCGCTATGCATCCAGCCCCCGGGCGCTTCCAGGCACTGCTGCTCATCGCCGGCCTCGTCGCTGCCACCAGCCCAGGTGAGGCCTCACCCCATCCAGGGGGACTGGCTGGGAGGTTTTGGGGTCGAGCCCAAACTTCTGAACAACGAGCGCGTTTCCGAGTGGCCGCCTTTCGTGGACGTTGTCAATAATCTGCTTTTAAGGGAGCATGGAGCACTGAAATGCAGCCTCACGCCGAATACATGGCTTTGCTCGTGAAAACTTGGCTCAGAGCGAGCGCCAGAACGTGGAGGACGCTGGGTTACGTGGGTTTGTTCCTTGGGGTCTCCGTGGATTTAGCTGGACGCCGATTCTGCTGCGTGCAGTGCATCCTGTGTTCCCAGGGGTCGGGAGGGGCTTGGATTTGCAGCAGGAGAGGGGAACCAGCTCTTTGAAACGTGGAGGCTGATGCGTGGCTGCAGTTGGAACAGCTCTGGCGCTAAAAAGAAGAAGAGGGATGGTTTTAATTGACACATCTGCTCTGTGTAGTCAGCTTGTCTTAACGTAACCACACGAAAAAGAAGCTTTTACTACTTTTAGCACTTCATAGCCAGTCGTTATAAGCAAATGGGATAAATTTTATTTTTCAAGCAGCCATAGGAGATAAATTCCAGCTGCAGGGTCACTGCTACCAATTTTGCCTTTTACGCGGAGCACAAAGTGTTGGTGTCAGAAGTGAGGGCAGGGGCGAAGATGAAAGTAGCAGTGTGATTTCATACAATTGGAGCGAGCAAACTGAAAGGTCAGTGCTTCCCTCTTATCCCTGGAAATTCAGACTGAACTAATAGGAAAAACAGTTTTCTAATTAAAAGCTAAAAACGGACATCTGGAGTCCTGTGAAATGCTTGGATACCATTTTTATGGATTTCATCCTTTTTTGTTAAGTGAAGCCACACTTTAATTTCCAGTTTTATTTTATGTTTATGCAGATAGTTTATGGTTCTGTTAAAAATGTGCAGTTTCTCATCTGAAACTCATAACCAGAGCTGGGATGGACTGACTTGAGAAGAAAAGCATGAGCCCAGGGCCCCACCTACAAGAAAACTGTCTCTGACTTGGATGTCATTTAATATCATCTTGACCCATACTATCTGGAATTCCTTAGCTCCTTTACAAACTAGGAATTGTTTTTTCCCAGTTGATGTGTCTATTTTTAATTTTGTTTTTTCTCCTAATTTGTATTACTAACCAAATAAGTGTTAGTGGTGCCAATTGCCTTTTGCTTGCTCCCTTCATGCAAAAATCTTTAGTGGAGAATTTCATAGAAAACAAATGGAAATAATTCCCAGTGTTTCACTGGCCAGGATAGGAAAAAAAATCTCCTCCAACAAGCAGGAATTTTCTTCTGGCAAATAAATGGATTCTCATAACCAAGTTCTGTGGAATTGAACCTTTTATTTATTAGCAGCTCTTCCTGTTTCTGTTCATCTTTGCTCAGTAAAGATAATGGATGCCCAATTCATCATCCTTGTCCTGATGAAGTCCATGTATTTGGAATTAGCCAGAGCCTTTGCTGTTCGTCCAGCTTTTTTTATCCTGCTATTTTTAATTAGTTCTGCAGACTCAGAGACGGTTCTGTATAAATACCTGGCAGGCTCCTGCCATTTCTAACATTTTACAAGTCACGTCCGGGCCCGCTTCATATGGGACAGATCAGCTGCAGCTGCGTGTTCCCTGCTCCGGCTCTTCAGGTGACGGCTGCCCTTTCCCTCTGGATAAATCCAGTGGGATTGCAGTTTTTGCTGGCCCTGGCAAGCGTGTTGCCTTTGCCTTGGGAATCTGTCATCCCCTACGCTGCACCTAACTCTGTTTAATTACTGTCACCCCCTTTGTGGGGTTCAAATCTTGGAGTTTTCCCGGTGTTTGAGAGTGAGCAGGAATCTCTCCTGAGCTCCTCTTACCAAGGAAAAGGCAACACCTGCTTGAGTATCATTTGCAGCTTGGGGCTTAGAGACCCTCTATATGCTCAGTCTTTCATACCAGTTTACCTTATCACTTGTGCCCGTGCAAAATGCTGGTCTCTAACCCAATATTTATATTTCCTTTCAGATTTAACTCCGCGTTTCATTTCTGAGCCCTCCTCTGCCGTCCAGAAGTCCGGCGAGCCCGTCCAGCTCCGCTGCTCTGCCGAGCCCTCCACAGCTCACCTGTCTTGGCTGTTTAATGGGGAGCCCCTGGACAGCAGGGCAGGAGAAGTGGAAATCCAGGCGGGATCTTTGACAATCGTGTCCCTCAGCCCGGCGACGTGCGGCCGCTATCAGTGCGTGGCGAGGAGCGGCGTGGGTGCCGTGCTGAGCCGGCCTGCCTCGGTGTCCATGGGCAGTAAGTGCATTCTCATTCCTGCCCTTTGCTCCTTGCAAACCCTGTAGACCTCAGCTGGCTCGTGTGGTTTGTTCTTCTTTGACTTTTAGGAAAACACCCAGCCTTTTTTTTTTTAATTATATCATCTGGGACCTGTCAGGTGATGCAGCCCCTGGAACAGATTCCCCAGAGAGCTTGAGGATCCCCACCCTTGGAGGCCATACCAAACCACACCTGATGGATTTTACCTCATTTTGAGCTGAAGGACCTCAAAAATCTTTTTCAGCAAACGCAAATATTATTCAGCAAAATAACATTAGTTTCCATGAATTGGCCTGAAAGTACAAGATTCCCAAACACTTCCCTTCACGTATGATGTTGAAAGGGCAGCTGATCTGCCACACTGTTGCAGAAGCGTGCTTGAGAGTTGAGGAGAAATGAGTGAGAATTGTTGCCTAGGAAATAAGTGGGAGAGGCAGATTTTCCTTTTCATCTGATTTGATCAAACCAACGTAGATGTTCTGCAGGTGGGGACAGTCTTCTGTCCATTTGGGGACAGTTTCCCTTCTCTCAGTTTCACGGTTCCTCTGATCAGCCTTTGCCTTGGTGCTTGATCTGTAAATTATTTGATCTCAAGGGACTTCAGAAGAGGAAGGGGCAATGTTTTCCACATGGAAAGGATGATGTGATGCTGAGAATGGGAATACAATATTCCTGCATGAGCATGATTTGTCTGCTTGGGATCTCGGGGCTGTCTGAATCAGGCCTTTGTCAAGCAGGGTTTGAGTGATTTCTCTGGAAGGGTACCTCATCTATGGAGCATGTCCAAAATCCCCCTGGGAGGAAAATCTCTTATAAGTGAGAGAAGTAAGTGTTTTGGTAAAGTACTGACCCATGGCCAGACCCTCTCAAGAGAGCTCTAAGGGTGGCTAACATAGAAAAACTTCACAACCTCGAAGATGCTTTGAACATGAAGGGAGTAGAAGAGCAGCTTCCACACTTCCCTCCTGCCTTGGAGGTTTTGGCAGCATGTGGGGAGGTGCTGGGAGCTGGGGGCTCTCTCCTAGGGAAGGTGCTGGGAGCTGAGGGCTCTCTCCTAGGGAAGGTGCTGGGAGCTGAGAGCTCTCTTCTAGGGAAGGTGCTGGGAGCTCTCTCCTTGCCTCAAGGCTAGTGGCAGCAAGAGGGAGGCACTGCTGCACTCACTGCTGTGTTCATTGTCATCACAGAGACAATTCCATGTTTTTAGGGACAGGCTTCCTGCTGTCAGTGTGAATTGTCTCCTGTAGTGCCTGCAGACCCCCTAAGGGAGCCCTGCAGCCTTTCCAGTGTCTCTGCTTGCTTTTCCAGGAGCAGTTGAGGGAACATAGGAATTATTTTTTCTCACTATTCCCATGTAAAAGCTGGTGCTTTTTGTAGTGAGGAGGTGGGTAAGGAGGGTTTGTGCTGTTATGGGCTGCAGGATAGACCATGCCTGTTGATGTGAATGTCCAAATGCTGCACCAAAGACAATCAGGATGAAGCCAGCTGTGTTTTGAACACAAATACTGAGCTTACTGCCCTTCCTCTCTCCCAGGCCATGGCTGCTCTTACACTTTTCCCAAATCTCTCCAGGTTTAGGTGACTTTGATGCCTCGGTGACAGCTGCCATTGCAGCAGAGGAAGGAGGCTCAGCTCTCATTGGGTGCAAGGTGCCAGAAAGTCACCCCAAAGCACAAGTTCGCTTCCAAGTGCGGGGGAAATGGCTGGAACAATCAAGAGGTGAGATTTTTTTTTTGTGCAATATAAGTAACCAACAAAAGTTTGCCCAGAGTTTTTTCTTAGAACCTACAGGAAAAAGTCCTCGTGAAACTTGCAGAACTTCCTGTGCATGACTGTCTAAAGCTGTCTTTGGAAATGAATCTTCTTGGAGTGGTGATCTCTTTGTGATCCTATGTTTAGGGTAGATTAGTATAGCTGAAAAGTTAATGAAAAACTAAAAAGAGGAAGCCTTTTCTTGAAACTACATTAAATATAATCTTCTTTTTTCCTTCCCCACTTCTTTAGACAACTACCTAATTCTTCCATCTGGAAACCTGCAGATTTTGAATGTATCTTTAGAAGACAAAGGATCCTACAAATGTGCAGTGTACAACCCAGTCACTCATGATCTCAGAGTAGAACTCACTGGACGTAAGCTCACAGTCACACGTGAGTATCCTGTTCAGCTTCCCAGAATTCACACACCTCAAACTCAATAAATAACATCCCCAGGGGTTTTTGGCATGGGCATATCAGTGTCTCCAGTACTGTGTAATGTAAAATCTGTCCTGCATTCTTTGCACATTCAGTTCTTATTTCCCCTCTCTGCGGAGGAGCAGCATAACTGCTTCTCAAATCCCAGGAAGACACAGCACTCAGCCCTTGGAAAGGGGATATTGTGTACACTTCTGTCCCCAAACCTGTTTTGGAGCAGGACTTCTTGAAGAGAGCATCACAGCATCGTGCTTAGTCCCAAGTGCAGACACATGTGTTTGAAAGGCATGGAGGAGGACTGGGGAACAGGATGGGAGGTGTAAAAGCTTGATTGGTGTCAAGATTATAGTGCTGGAGCACCTCTGCTGTGAGGAAAGGCTGAGAGAAATGGGATTGTTCAGCCTGGAAAAGAGAAGGCTTAGGGGTAATGTAATTGTGGCCTTCCAGTACCTGAAAGAAGCCCACAAGAGAGCTGGAGAGGGACTTTTTACAGGAGCATGGAGTGACAGGACAAGGGGGAATGGCTTCCCACTGACAGAGAGTAGGTTTAGATTAGATATCAGAAAGAAATTCTTCCCAGTGAGGGTACTGAGGCCCTGGCACAGGTTGCCCAGAGAAACTGTGGCTGCCCCATCCCTAGAAGTGTCCAAGGCCAGGTTGGAGGGGGCTTGGAGCAACCTGGGCTAGTGGAAGGTGTCCCTGCCTGTGACCAGGGCTTGGAGCGGGATGAGCTTTAAGGTCCCGTCCAGCCCAAACCACTCTATGATTCTATTCTACAATTCATCTCCTTTCTTCCAGGCCCTTCCTCAGGTGGCTCCCACATCCTTCACCCTCTGGCTCCCCAGACTCTGGCAGTGCCCCAGCACAGTGCCCTGACACTGGAGTGTGTGGTCAGCGGGGCGACTCCCTCCGTCCGCTGGGTCAAGGACGGCCGGGACGCGCTGGGCCGAGGCCGGTGGGAACTGCTGCACTCCCACCTGGTGACGGACAGGCTGGAGGCATCAGATGCTGGGAACTACTCCTGCCTGGTGGGAGCTGACTCCGGAGCAGTGAAATACGTTAACTATTCACTTACTGTACTTGGTAAGAAAAAAAGATGTTTTGGATGTCCAGGCAGTGAACATTTCCTTCATGTACGTGCTGGTTTTGGCATCTGCTCCCAAACAGCATCACATTCCTTCTCAGTCTTAAGCATATTAAAATAAAGAGCACAGATCTGTTCATAACGATCATGTCCTATCATCTCTTCCAAGTTAAAATCCATAATTATTTATCTCTTCAAATCCTGTGCAGTCTGAAGTAATGAAACAGTGAAGGATAACAAACTCCAAGGGAGGAACTGATCCATTTATTTTCCTGTGGAATGCCAGTGTCAGTGGTATGCCAGGGATCAGATGTGCCTCTCTTGAGGTTGTACATGAGCAAAAGGCTGGTGAGGGGAGGTGAGATGTTTGGATGAGGACACAAACAAAAGCAAAAGAAACATATTCATATATTTGGCCTCTTTTGTGTGGCTGCAATTTCTTCCTCATTTTCCTTTTCCATTGTAGCAGATATTCCTGGTGTTTGAGGTTTCTGCATCCTTGGCTGGTTTTGTTTGGGTTTGGAAATGTGTATATTGAAGTTACTCAGAAAACAGGGTGTTGACACACAACATGCCTTTTGTTTTGGGGTTGTCGCTAGCAAATTATTTTGAAAATAAAGGTGTTTTATTTACGGAATTAATGCAAACATGTGGCTGTTTGGGACAGAAGGGAGAAACCATTCAAATAAACCCATGTGTGGGAAAACCAGCCTTGGGCTGTGCAGAACCAGCAGCGTGTGGTGACGTGATGAGCCTGTGGGACATTTCACAGCAGTTTTTTCAGGGCTTAGTCGAAGATCAGCAGACGGTGGTTTATGTAAAATCACTTCCCTTTCCAGAACCTGCCTCGCTCTCCAAGGGGCTCCAGGATGAAACCGTGGCCGCCGGGGCGACTGTGCATTTCTGGTGTGACGTCCGTGGCAGCCCCGCTCCAGCCCTCACCTGGCTCCACAACGCCGCTCCCCTCCGGGCCTCCCCGCGGCACTTCCCGACGGGAAACCACCTCTGGATCTGCGGGGTCACCCCAGGGGACTCTGGCTTGTACCAGTGTGTGGCAGACAATGGGATTGGGGTCGTGCAGTCCACGGGGAGGCTCCGTGTCCAGCCAGGTAGGAGCACTCGCAGCCCTCAAGGAATCACATTAAGCATTTGTGCTTCAGGCTTTATTCTGGTTTGACTTTTCCCCTTTGGATTATGTATTAATTTGTTTCTGACCACTAATCTTGCAAAGAAGGTGCTTTCAGTTGGATTTTAAGAGACTTTTGGGGTTGTGTGGTTACTTAAACCTAGATTACCAGTTGCAATTAAATCAGCTTATGACTGAATTTGACATGATTTGTGCTCAAATAGAGTCTGGGTCCTGTTGTGCTGGATGAGCTGGTACTCTTAGCAGTATTGGCTGATGAGTAGTTATGCCTGTTCCATACTCTAATTTGCAAAACAATCCTCAGGCTGGGGGTTGATGCACACCTCCCCTTTATCAGATTGGCAGGATCAGGCACCAGGAGTCATCTAGATCACTTTTCAGTCTAAGATACTTTCTAATGCCCAGAGAACTTGATTTTTGCTAGCACAATGATGTTGGCAAGACCACTGCTGTCCCTGTTCTCTCCCTGTCATGTGTAGCTGAAGCTTTGAACCTTCTCAGTACCAGTAATGATCCCTGTGAGCTGTGCAGAGCCTGGCTGAGCAGAGATTTTGTGGCCTGCTTGTGTGTGGAGTGCCTAAGCCAGTCTTGCCTGCAGTGTTTTCTTCACTGACAGTCAAGTCTTCGTCATTTAGAGAAGCTGAAGTGTGGTTTGAATTTCTCTCAGCCTCCTCTAAGCAGTCTCAGCTGATCTCTCCAGTCTGGAAAGGAAGCCTGGAGATGCTGTGTGGAGAAGAAAAAACTGTTAAAATGGTTATAAAGAACCACGTGCGACTTTTTTAATTGTACTGACTGACTTGGGCATTAAGTGTCATATTCCTTAGTCAGACTCATCGTTTGCATTTCCCCCAGGCACAGGCTCTGTCCCTGTCATAGTCTCTTCCCCCGGGAGCGTCACCGTGGTGGCTGGTGGGGATGTGACGCTGTCCTGCAACGCCACCGGGCTGCCCGCGCCCACCGTCCACTGGTACGACAGCAGGGGCCTGGTGACCACCCACCCTGCCCAGGTGCTGCATCCCAAGGTGCAGAGGCCTCCTCCAGAAGGGCCAGAGCCCTCCTGCCTCTCCGTGTCCCAGGTGGGCTGGAGCTCCCTGCGCCTGCGGAACGTGACTCCGGAGCGCGCCGGAGAGCTCAGGTGCGAAGCCGTCAACGAGCACGGCTCTGCCGTGTCCAGAGCCTTCCTCACGGTCGGTAAGTGAAGCCCAAAACCATCCCATTGACTCCCTGGTTTGGGTGAGAAATGCCTCAAAATAAGAGGGTGGGGTGGGATCTGGGGGAAACGAAGCAGAGGAGTCTCCGTTGTCTCCATGGACCAGTTCCTCCCTCCCCCTTTTAAGCAAAGAAGTGCTGTGTGCATTGCATGGACATCTTACATGTGCTGAAACGTATCCAAGGGTGGGGTTTTTTATTTATGGTTTGAAATTACTACTAGAAAAGACAGTTCTTATACTAAAGGCAGGGTGGAAAAGAGCCATTTCCTTTCCTCACACTGGAATATTATGTGACATTAGTAGAAGGTTTAAGCCCCCCCAGGTTTCCTTCACAAGAACTTAGATACAGATTTTTAGTTACATGAAGTGACTTAAGTTTCTTAGCTCTTTCAGCACCTTGCCTTAGTTAATTCAGCTGAATGCCAGGGAGATTTCGGGTTGGTGGGATTTAATAAGTGGCCCCATGTTTAAAGTTCTTTGGTTAGAGTTTAAAACTCCCGTAAATAACTTGAAAAGCTGCATAAAGGTTCACTTAGAGAAAAAAAGAAAGAAGAAACCTCAAGAAAGTGATCCCATCATGTAGTTTTATAAATCAGTTATTGTTGGACCTTGCTGAGTGGAAACACGAAACTAAATATCATCCCCGAATTCAGTCTGTGTCAAAGAGAAAAATCCCTCTGCTTTGCCTTGGAATTTTATGGCAGTAAGTTCAATTTTAATGCTTTGTTTATTAACTTTTATCGGTTTCTAATATGTTGTACTGGCTGCTGATTATGGTGCAGAGGGTGGTTAAGGCATTTGGTTTTGATATAAAAGTCCCTGAGGAGTTTCTGGGAGCTGTTAGGGCTTTAGAGCAGCTCCCAGCCATGCCGAAGGCATGCCCAGACATTCAGCTGTCTGATGAAGAACTCGTGCCAGGTAACACTTCCGAAGCACCTGAATGACTTCAGCTGGGATTCCAGCGTGTTTCTTCGGTAGCAGGATCAGCTTAAGCTCCTCTCAGCCTTGTCCCAGCACACAGTAAGAGAGCTCATTTGGCTGAAAAATGTATCTTTCTTTTTTTTTTTCCTTGTGCTGGACCTGTTCCAGGCCGTGATTCATTGCACGGTCTTACAGCGGGCAGGACAACTTCAGCTGCCACCAGAGTGAGAAACCACCAAAATGTAAAACGATGCCTCGGGATCCTGTACCCACGGCCCTCCCTTCTTTTGTGTCTTTTTTAGACAGTTGTGGGGTTCGCCTGCATGGCAGCAGCTTCCCAGAGCTAGGGAAAGAACACAAGGTTAATTCTCCAACATAACTTCATCTAATGGAAATGAAGGAGAAAAATACACTCCAGGCGGTTTGAGTAGCAGGAGAGTGAGTGTAAAACACAAGAAGGAGCATTTGGTGTAGGCAGGTGGGTGATTCAGGGGCGAGAGGCTGAAGTTGCTCCCACAGAAGCCTCATAGAACCTCTGAGAAGTCCTAAGGCGATTTGAAACTCTTGCCAGGTGTGGGTGACCTCACTGATGTGCTGCATTCAGGTTTTCAGGGGGCTTTCCCAGCCCGTGCTGAGGTACTTGCAGAGTGGGGCAGATCCTGTGGCTATTTAAGAGGCAGGGAAGCAGTGCCTGGGAATGTGATCTGTTTGCACAGCAGAGACAAACCCCAGAGCTGCTGTGCAGCCAAGGCACAGGCTGAGATCTGCCCCTGGGTGCACCTCTGTGAGGAGGCTGGAAAGGTGAGGGCTCTTTGCCCTCAGAATGAAGCAGTCGAAGGGGAGAAACAACAACAAACTACAAAGTGCTGGGTATTATGGAGAGTGTGAATCACAGCTCTGGAGACAGGCTGGGAGAGCTGGGGGTGTTCACCTGGAGAAGAGGAGGCTTTGGGGACACCTGAGAGCCCCTTCCAGTGCCTAAAGGGGCTCCAAGAGAGCTGGACAGGGACTTGAGACAAGGGCCTGGAGGGACAGGACACAAGGGGGAATGGCTTCCCACTGCCAGAGAGCAGGGTTAGACGTGATATTGGGAAGGAATTCTTGGCTGTGAGGGTGGGGAGGCCCTCGCACAGGTTGCCCAGAGAAACTGTGGCTGCTCCATCTCTGGAAGTGTCCAAGGCCAGGTTGGACAGGTCTTGGAGCAACCTGGGCTAGTGGAAGGTGTCCTTGCCCATGGCAGGGGGTAGAACAAAATGAACTGTATGGTCCCTTCCAACCCAAACCATTCTAAGATTTTATGAGTACATTCCTTTAATGCCCAAATTCGGGACATTTAGTCCTCTGATTGCTGTTGGAGGCAGGGTTTTGGGGACATGCAGCCTTTGGTCTGACCCAGCTCAGGGCTGCTGGTGTTCTGCAGTGGGGTTGGGAAGCTGAGGCAGAAAAGTCTCCGTGGCTGAAGGGAAAGGGATGGCACTGAGAGCAACAGCCAAAAAAAGTTGCATAATGACACAGCAGCAGAGAGAAACCTGATGTGCTGGGTTATGTGGGTAGCAATTATGCCAGAAACTTCTCAAATAGAGCTTAGATCTGAATTGCTTAATGGGAATTGTTACCCAGGGGTTGTTTTCTGAAGCAAAAATACGAACAGCTCGGTGGCTGTTGACGACTCCCCCCTGCAGCAATAAACACAGCGCTGGCTGCGGGTCTGCTGTCACCAGCTGAAACCACAACTCATTCTCCACTCCAAGAGCCCGTGTCCCCAGTGCCAGCAGGCGTCAAACCAAGCTGTGCCCACCCACACATCCTCAGGGTCCACCACGGTGCCGTGGGCCTTCCGCCTCCTCCCATTTGTTTCCAATATCGGGCCCTTCCCGCTGCTCCGCTGACAGCGGAGACACCCCTTTCACTCGGGGGCTGTTCTGGGGGTGTCTGACATTTTAGGACCATCTGGCTTCGGGGACATCCTCCCCGCATTGTTCCCTTCTTCCTGTCTCCGAATTTTGTGGCGTTGCTAGATAAATGAGAAGAAACAAACAAGGAATGCTTGCCGAGAGCGTGTCTTCAATTTGAAAAGAGAACTTTCCTCCCCAGCTTTTTAGAAAGTGGCCAAAAATAGCAGCCACACTTGCTGCTGGTATTTTAATGGAGGTTTGGAGGAATCTGAGTCAGCCAGGCTAACACTGCCTAGGCTTTACATTACCAAGGAATTTGTTTGTTTTGTAAACCAAGTTCCCTTCATTCCCTTCCCCTTCCAGACCCCAGCACGTAACATAAACCTACACAAATCTGAGAGGACGGACAGGGCTCCGAACATCTGGCAGTCCCAGCACTGCCATGTGCAACCTTGAGGAGCTGCACTGCTTCCCAAAACTCCTTGCTTTAAGCACTGACGTTTTCTTGTCCTGGATAATCTCAGATGTCCAACCTGCCATCCCTTTCCTGCCTGGAATGCTGACGAGCCCTGCATTGGCTGAACAGGGCTTTTTTTTTTGCCTCTTTCGAGCTAATATTATATATATTTTTCTTTTCATGCCAGGAAACATAAATAGGATGGAGGAGGCTGGAGAAGGATTTCTAGAAATGTGTTGGTATTAAATTGCATGTTAGATCTGCCTGTAAACTGAGTTTATTCTCAGCATAAATTTTCAAATGAAGTAGTTGAGTCGTGCAGCTTTCAAAGCTTCTCGAAATTACAGCTAAAACCTCAGAAACTGAGGTAGGAGAATGTCCTCTTGTGTGCATGCCAGTGCAGGCCATGAAAAGTTCCTTGTACAAGGGCGATTAATTTAAAATTGCTCCATTTGTGTCACAAGTGTAGCTATATATATTTATTTATTTCTTTTAACATGCATTGCCACAACTGAATTTAGAGGAGATACAGTCAAACTGTGCCTGCAGACCTCGAGTTTCAGGTTTTCTCTCTTTGCTACTGTGAAAAAAACACTAAACCAAATAAAACAAACCAAACCCCACTGCTGTGCCCTGGAAAAACACTGAGGCCACAGCTTGGCACCGGGCTCAGGTCTGTGTGGGTACCTCTGGACCTGGAGCTTTGCAGCAGGGCTTGTTTGGAAATGTCACTCCGAAATGATTTAGTGTCCCGTGGGCGCGGGGCGAACGTACGTCATCGTGGGGATGTAACCAGACCCTCCCTTTGCAGTTCCTCCAGCAACTGGCACGAGAGCAGGAGAAACAGCTCCTCTGGAGCTTGCCCAGAGCGATGAGAGCGGGGGTGATTTCGGTGCAGAGGCGGCGTTTTCCAGCTCCCCTCCGACCAAAGGGCCTCCGGACGCGGCTGCGATGGACAAAGCGCCGAGCGCGGCCGCCCCGCCCGAGGCCCCCATCATCCTGAGCCCCCCCCAGACACCAAAACCAGACACCTACAGCCTGGTGTGGCGGCCAGGCCGGGCCGGGGGGCTGCCCATCAACGCCTACTTCGTCAAATACCGCAAGGTACCGTCTCCTGTCCCCCTGGCACGGGTGGATCGCGGCACGTTGGGTTCCTCAGGGAACCAACTGTGCTGGTGTTGACCAGGCCATGAGGCTCAGGCCAGAGAGAACATAGGATTTAGTTGAAGCACAGCGTGCCCACAACTCATTTTAGGGATGGCTGATGTTGTCACAAATACACTGTTCTGTCTGGTTTGAAGTGAGAGTTATGCAACCAGCAGTAGGGCAAGAGGGCACAGTATCAAGCTGTGCCAGGGGAGGTTTAGGTTGGACATCAGGAAGAAATTCTTTCCAGAGAGAGTGACCAGACATTGGAATGGGCTGCCCAGGGAGGGGGTGGAGTCACCGTCCCTGGAGGTGTTTAAGGTGAGACTGGATGTGGCATCAGTGCCATGGTCTGGGTGACAAGGTGGTGTTCAGTCATGGGTTGGACTAAATGATCTCAGAGGTCTTTTCCAACGTAGTTGACTGTGTGATTATCCAGGCTTTTATGTCTTTTACAGTGTCATTATGGGCAACGGGGCTCCAGGGCATACTCTGTGCAATGTCAGTGGTGTTAAAAATGCATTTGTGTGAGCAAGCTTGAATCTGTGTGTGAGAGCAGAAGGGAAGCTGGGTTTTACCCCAGTATGTCAGAGTTTGCTGTTCTGCATCCCAAAGGGACTCAATTAAACTAAAGTTACCAAATACGAAGGTGAATTAAAATTTGCTGGGCAGGTACCTACCATGTCCCTAAAAATGGTGTGTCAACACCAAACTCTTTTGCCTAAAATCACATGGTGGGATCTTTGGGGCTGTCCTGTGCAGAGCCAGGAGCTGGACTTGGTGATCCTAGAGGACCTCTTCCAACTCAGGAGGTTCTGTGATTCTCAAATCAGAACCAAGCAATGCCTGGTTCTTCCAAGCAAACTTCTTCCAAGCAAAATCTGTTCTTCCAAGCAAACACTTTTCTGCATGGCAAAGCTGTTTGATTTATTTTTCCTAAGCTTTTTAATCCCCTACATCCTGATCTTGTCTTAGCCTGGAGGGAATGCCTAGATTTTTGACCTGTTGGTTCCCGAAAACCTAGTGCCAGAGTCTGCTGATGATAATTTCTCATCCAAAGGCAGTTGGTTCACCTAAGCCCTGGAAGCTTTGGATGCTTTTTTGACCTTTTTGATGCTCACCCTTCACTTACACCAGTCCTTTCCACACTAAATGTGCTCACTCACGAGTTTCTCAGCAGGGAGTTTACCCTGGTTTTTAGGGTGGTGCTCTCTTTGTGTCATTAAATTATTTTATTGATTTCCCTCTTTTAATAGAGGGGGGGGAAAAAAAGATGGGGGAATAAAAGACTTGGAGTGGTTGCTGCAGAAGAAAATAGTTGAACAAAGACCTCTGGCATAACCTTTGATAATCCACAGCGTTTAGATCTGCCTCCAATGTTTTATTAAAGTCTTATGTTGTTTAGTAGTTTATTTTTGGTGGAATCTTTGTCTTTTCCTTTGGGATTTGGGGTAATGTTTTCCTGGATAGGTCAAGCATTAAGAGACTACCCTGAATCTCTTTTCTTTTCTTAAGTGGAGCTGATGGTTTCACTGCTAACTTAAAAAGTGTTTTGGTTTTTGTTTTTAAAAAAAGGAAACATGCATTAATAAACTGAAATCTTTCATCTCCCTGCTGACATTTTTCCAGGCTTGAGGAGTAACAAAGGCATAACCTTTGTTGCCCATTTCAGGCAGTAAATACTTAAAAATGCTGAAGTACAGCGAAAGCTGGGCTAGTTCAGGGAACATCTCTCCCATTAGGGTGTTGGGTCCAGCCCTTTAGTGGCACACACTGCCAGCTGAAGGCTGAGCAAAGGCTTGGAAACCATTTGGGCTCTTGTAGTTTTAACCACGAGTGAAAATGGAAAAACAAAAAGGGTCAAAACCACGTGTGTGTGTGTGTGTGTGTGTGTGTGTGTGTGTGTGTGCACGGAGAGGGAAAGTAAGTTGAGTTCATCCCAGGAGTGCTGTGAAAGTGGTTGCAAGAGTGGTGGTTTGTGGTAGAAGCACCTGGAGACAAACCATGGGTAGATGTAGGAAAACAGGAGGAGTTTTGGCAAGGGGCAGAGGTCGCTTGGGTGCTTGTGCATGGAAGCGGTGCGGGATTTGAGGGTCCCCTCGGGCTCCTGACGCTGAGTTTGTGTCCCTGTCGTGTGCAGCTGGAGGACAGCGTGAGTGCAGCGGGCAGCTGGCACACCGTGCGTGTCCCCGGCAGCGAGAACGAGCTGCGGCTCACGGAGCTGGAGCCCTCCAGCCTCTACGAGGTGCTGATGGTGGCCCGGAGCGCCGCCGGCGAGGGCCAGCCGGCCATGCTGACCTTCCGCACCAGCAAGGGTAGGTGCAGCACCACGTGCCCTCTGCCCCACCTCCCAGGGACACTTGTTTAGTGACATCAGCCACGTGCTGTCTGCTAAGCCACATGTGAAATATTCCACAATTTACTTTAGCCTCAACGGCTAAAATAGCTGTAAAGGCAAACCTCCCTGAGCGTTACCAGGGCTGTTGGTAAGTAGAAGCTATTAAAAGCTTGATAATGTTGGTTTTGGGGTGATTATTAAGATTTCTGCTGTGAGGTTCCTCTTGCTTAAGGACGTGAAATCAAGGGACAGCCCGTCCTTGTTGAGGCTTTTCAGAGAACCACAAAAGAAACTCTGCATCATCGAGTTTTCGTGTATCAACAAAGCTGCTCCTGGTTTGCTTTGCAGACACCTCAGTCACAATCTCTGCTGACCACGAGCCAGCTGTTCTGATAGTTGTGTGCAGACAGCAATAAGCACAAGAACATTCCTCCTAATCAGACCATTCTTTTTCTTTCAAGTTTGGACGCTGGTGGCTGTGCTCTTTAGCATGCAAACAATTAGATATTTTTCATACTATAGTCCAAGAATGGCTTTAAAGTGACAGAGGGCAGGGTTAGATGGGATATTAGGAAGAAATTCTTCCCAGGGAGGGTGGTGAGGCCCTGGCACAGATTGCTCAGAGAAGAAGCTCTGGTTGTCCCATCCCTGGAAATATCCAAGGCCAGGTTGGATGGGGCTTGGAGCAACCTGGGCTAGTGGAAGGTGTTGCTGCCCATGGCAGGGGATGGAAGGAGATGGACTTTAAGGTCCCAACCTCCCAGACCATTCTGGGATTCTATGCAGGACAGACTGGCTTAAAATTTTATTAAGAATGTGATGTATTCATGAAATCTCTGAAAACTACTTGGGATCCTTTGCCCTATGCATCCTTATCATTGTTCTATCAACAAACAGATCCAAAACTGATAGCCCCCAATCTCTGGAAATGTTACCCCCTGCTAAAAAAAAGTCAACAACTCCCTCATTGTGACCTACCCACGCCCTGAAACATCTCTCCCTGATGAAACTTTGGGTCCCTCCCAGGCATCTGCCTGATAACACAAATTCTGACTGACCTCCTACTCGCCCTACACGTCACAGCAGACACAGCCCCAGCTGCCACTGCCCTCACCCAGACACACAGAAATGTTCACTATGGCTGATTGATCCCTAAGCTGCTCCAAGTGGAGCCTCATTCTTCTTCACCTGCATCCATCAGCACGTTGAATGAGGATTCTGCTACAGCTCCTACTTATACAAAGAAACCTGCTCACCCTGATAGCAGCCCCCTTCGTAGGCTGTGTGCTGCCATGAGGCCAGGTACCCTTCTGAGGGGCCACAGTCATCACTGGCCTGTTCTCAGCCTTCCCCTACCTTGGACAGACCCTTGTAGAATGAGCCTGAGGAGGATTCTCCATAGAAAACCCCACACTTACCTGAATTTTTGCCCCACATTTCCTCCCTTTATAATCACAGGCCCCACATTCCTCCACCCCACCTTCCACCCCGAGTCAGGCTCCAACAACCCCCAGGGTGTGGTATCAAACGGTGGCAGAATCCCATTCCACCCATACTTTTCCATAAAAGACATCCTAGGATTCATGCTCATGTTCCTCCCACTTCTAACCCTCCCAGCTTACTGGGGGACCGAGAAAGCTTCACACCAGCAAACCCACTTGTCACACCCCATTGTATTAAACCCCAGTGATGCTTCCTGTTTGCTGTCCTGTGCTCAATCCCCAGAAAACTCAGAGGAGTCAGTGCTGCTACCCCTACCCTGCTCTGTACTGTGCTGCCATACCTACTGCCACAAACCAAAAACCCACTCAACCTGTGGCTGTGCCACAGCAAGTGACCTTCTAGAGGTCACTAGAAGGTCACTTCTAGAGGGGGTAGAGGGGGTCAGTGAGCAGCATTTCCTTATCCAGTCCCTGAGCTGATGTATTGTCTGTCAAATCTTTCTTAGAAAGAACATCATCCTTGAAAAACACTCAGGCTCCATCACCACCCATGGGCATCCCTAAACAACCCGTTGTTCATGAAGGCACAAATAATTTTGGTGTTGTCCTTCCAGACCTGTCTCGCCACAGCGGAGGTAGGAGTGGGGATGGTTTGTGATCCAGGTGCTAAAGGTTGTGTTGCAAAGATCTGTGTTTGACTTAACCTGTGTTCACCCTGCTTCGGGTGCTTGTATTGCCTCTTCCATTTCCTGTCTGTCCCAAGGCTGCTCTGTTGCACAGGGTATTTCCAAGGATGATGTTACCTGCATGTGTGGCTCTCAAAAAATAAGAGAATTTTCACTTACAACCCACTTTCCTGCTGCTCATTTTTAAACCTGCGGTTGCTTTTTGCAAAATACTCTGGTTTTTTCTCCCCTTCCACTGTAAAAGAGCCAGAGGAAGAAGGGAAGTGGGAAATGGCTGTGTCAGAGGTTTAAGTTCTCAAAGTGGATGATATCTGTTCTGAATGTCTTCCTGTGGCTTCCCAGGCATGGGCTTATTTCTGATGGCGAGGAGATACAAGCACTTCCCAGTAGGTGTGACTTTTACTCTGCTTTCCAGTGAAAACAGCATGTTTGTAGTCCTTTTTCTCACCCGCCCCAGCCTTTGAACCCTTGGCCTGATTCAGGCAGATTTCCTCAGGGCCTGAGATCTCAGGGCCTGAGATCTCAAAGGTATCAAAAATTTGGGGTGAAGCCAAAGGTGAGCAGAGTGACGCAGGCAGGGAGCTGAGCACTGCACACTTGTGGCAGCACTGAATGTCAGAGGAGCCACACAGGGGCCTTGCTTGTGTCTGCCTGCAAACGCTCAGCTGCTTCATGCCCCAGAGCTGCCAGCCTGCTGTTCCTTGCTCTGTTCCCCTCCTCAGTGTTCACAAATCCAGGCTGCTTCAGTAAAGCCTCACAGCTCTTACAACCAGATTTACTAACACCCCTCTTTCCCTTCTCTCTGTCCCACTGCTGCCTGTAACTTCAGTGAGTTCCGTAAGTACATCCTAGTACATACTTTATTTGTTCTTTCTTCTCCTTTCTCCAGCACTCCAGTTACTGTGGATGGGTTGACATTTCATTGGCTCTGAGGGAATTTGGGGGGTTTGAAAATAATAATCACATTTTTCCTGTTCACTTAATGTATGTGTCTGTTTCCATGTAAAGGTGGTCAGGGTAGTGCAATACTATATGATTTTTTAATATTTTATTGAGAAGATATTCTTCTGTTGTCTGCTGGTCATCCAGCATTACAGGAGGATTTAAGATTCTCCTTGTTAATGTGTGAAGTCCAACTTAATCACCAGCAATGAGCCTAATCGGTCGTTACAGAAAATGAAGTTCCAGCTGACTCTAATCGTCTTGTAACCGAAATTTCCAGTTCCAGAAGCTCCAGACCGACCCACCATCTCCACAGCATCGGAATCATCCGTCTACGTCACGTGGATCCCCCGGGCCAACGGGGGCTCCCCCATCACAGCCTTCAAAGTGGAGTACAAGCGCCTGGGTCGCAACAGCGACTGGCTCGTCGCAGCTGACAACATCTCTCCCTCCAAGCTGTCCGTGGAAGTTCGGAACCTGGAGCCAGGTATTAGAAATGATCTTCCAATGCTGCAGCTCTCCGGTTGTTTCATTTTAACTTCTGCTTGGATTATCCCGTTTCTGCCTGATTGGGTTTGGGGTTTGTGTGTGTGGCCTAGGAGCTCGTTACATGAATTCAAGTTGGTTTCTGGCTTTCCAAGTGGATAAAAACCCCCACCATAATTTAATACTTGTTCATGTGGAAAGGAGGGTTGTATATCACCGCTATTTTTAGCTTAATTGTCCTTCTAAGTGAGCACTCAGAATGCAAAGAGAAAAATGCACCGATGGAAAAACGTCTGTCCTGACTTCTCCCGGTATCCAGCCCTGAAAATTCAGGGAAAGAGCACAAGAGAGGCAGTGGATGGTGACAGGGATCCTTTGAAGCATCTTCACAGTACCCACCAGTTTAGGGACTTCCTGAGCTGATGGAGGCATCTCCATCTGTGTGTGGATTTTCCTTGAGTGGCTTTTAGAAGCTGTTTATACTCCTGATCTCCACGTCGGTCCGTGGCAGGGAGCCCTCCGCTTTTCCCAACTGGACGTCGCGCGAGAAAAGCGCCTCCTAATCTTGTTTAGTCTCTCCTCGAATCCCCCTTTCTAGCACTCATTTTGCTACCGGTGGCTCCTTTCTTTTCCCTTAAAAGGAGAAATGTACAGGTTCCGCGTGATCGCCGTCAACAACTACGGGGAGAGCCCGCGCAGCGCCGCGTCCCGCCCGTACCAGGTCGCCGGGTTCACCAGCCGCTTCTCCAGCCGCCCCATCGCGGGACCCCACATCGCCTACACCGAGGCCATCAGCGACACCCAGATCATGCTGAAGTGGACGGTGGGTACCGCGGTGTGTCCCGGCCCTCCCGCGGTTTTGTGCTGTTAGAAGTCGAGGATTAGGAGCTGTGAGTGGTGGTTTCCCCCCTTGCCCGAGGCTCGGGGGTGATGGTGTTCCTCCTTCGTGCCCGTGTGGTGGAACTGGGGGAGCTGCCGGGCCATGTGCCTCTCAAGCCCTTTGCCCCCATTTCCAGACCCTTTTTCCCCCTCGGAGGCAGGCCTGTCAGTTGTCTGCTGCATTTGCACCATCTCCCCCCCACCCCACTCCTCTTCCAGCCCCCCGGGGACACCACACAACCTCCTCGGGTTACGCCAGATGTGACCCAACTGGCAGCTCCAGTGAGGGGCTGCAGCCGCCGAGTCCACCTGCTCTGGCACAGACATATCAGAGGCACCAGTGGGCTTAACTCTGTCCCAAGCCCTGTTCATGCCATGAGTTGTGAGCAAGTTGGCTCCGTTTCCTGCAATTCCTGCTGCTTTTGTCAATCCAGGCTGGGGTGGCTGGGAGCATTTCAAACCCTCCGTCTTCCCTCACATCCAGTGGAGGTTTCATGTCAGAGAAACGTTTTCCTTTCCCCTGTTACCTCGTCTATTGTAAACAAGTACTTTAAAGTCCTTATTGAAACCCACAGAAATTCTTTGCTCTTGTTTTGAAATCTAACCCCCTGGTATACTTTGGAGGATTTAATGTGTAGAGTTCCCAGTGTTAGTTTGCTCTGCTAGCTCAGCCTTAAGAGATGTTAAGGATAATAAACTTAAAATAACCTCTGATTCCTCAGGAGGCTGCATAACTTAAAGTAAAAGATTCTTGAGCTGATTTTTAGAGTGACCTTAACTCTTTCTGAAGTAAAAATGGTTTTTAACTTTTCCATTTCCATTAATCACGAAAATTTTCAGGCCGTTCATGGTCAAACCCTAATTGGGGGTTTGGAAAGTGGTGTGGGAGGAAAGTGTCAGCCCCAGTCAGTCTCTTATCCCCATCCCACACTCCTTTTTTTCAGCTGCTCTGAGGAGATCGGTCACCTTTACTTGTACAACCATATTAAGAATATTCGCATTTCCAGGGGATGAGACACTCGACAATGACAGCAGGGCTCAGTTAAAATTCTTCTTCTCTAATGCAGCCCTTTCAAATTCTCTTTGCAGTACATTACATCCAGCAACAACAACACGCCCATCCAAGGATTTTACATCTATTACCGGCCCACGGACAGTGACAACGACAGCGACTACAAGCGGGACATTGTGGAAGGTACGGGGCCAGGCCCGGGGTAAAACACCCCTCCAGGGGAGGGACACCCTGCAGCCTCGCTGGCTGTGTTTATACGGAATCTAAACTGCTGTTCCCAGGCGCAGTCTTTGCCATATGTCTCGCAGAAGGAGCTCTCTCAACTACCTAACGTCAGGTCCTGCCCACACATGAGCTGGTTTCTTCCTTCTGAAGCTGCTTCGATGCGGGAACTCGAGAACTAAACGCTGGGTTTAGGTTTGGGTTGTTGTACTGCTGCACATCCTTCGTGCAGGTCTGTTTAAACTGGTGTAGCTTCAAGTTGTGTAAAGAGAAAGCAGTGTAAATGGGGTTTAACCCAGGGTAAAAACATCTGGGTTACAGACTGTGCTAATAACTAGCAGGCTTTTAAAATTATTTGCCCCAGCACAGACTTTCTAAGCTGGTAGTACCTTGTGTGTAATTGCCCTGCTCTCCTCTTACCTCACCTAATCACTTCTCCTGCTATAAGGAAGTTGCTTTTAGCCCCAAGTGCTGTAGCACGCTGCAAATGCAGGTATGTTTGTACCTCATTTTGCCTTTTAATCAAGTTATTTTTTTCCCCTGTGCATATTAGATCATCATTTTCCTGGAAGAAGTTATTAGATAATGTCTATATTAGTCCAGAAGTGGAAAACCCTTTTAAAAATATTTTATTTAATGTCCTTATTGCTCGGGCTGAGCAAACGCAGTGATCTCATTCTGGCCCAATGACGTTAATTATTTTTTTCCCCCTCATTTATTTCAGTTACAAGAGGAATGGGCCTTTATTTTGAAAATTTTCCCCTGCCAGACAATTCTGCACATAGTACTTTGATGCATGACATAAGCTTTTGCACACTATAAAGCTATTAAAGATCCAGAGTTTGGGCTCAGAGGCTTTAAAGAACCTTATGCAGGCTGCACCTTCATCTGCAAATGTATTTTAGCCTTTGCTGCACAGAACTTGTGTGTTTATAAGTCTTATACACTGAGCAGTTAGTTGTTTAAGTGGGCTCCACTGTGCTGTGAAATTAGCTTGTTTCGGATTTTTTTCCGAGCGTGTGTGTATTGAACTCTTTGTGGCAGTCTGAAACCATTAGCAGCTGCTCCACTCTGCCAGAGCCTGCAACAGAAATCACTCGGTGGAAAGATTTAAACCTCATCTTTTCTTTACTGTGCTCCCCTAAATTAGCTTTTCGGGGGGAGGGAAAAAAGAAAAAAAAGAGACAGAACTATTTTCAATTAAAGTGCGATTGGAAGCGCTTGATGTGAAATATGTAGAGGAACATGTGACTTAAGGTATTTTTGCCATAAATCACTTGTCCTTCACTTTTTTTTTCCCCCCTCTGTTACCTTTGAATTAATCTGTCTGTTTTTTGACAGGGAATTTTATCTTGAAATGACTGCATGAGTTGTGGAAAAAGTGTTGTGATGCCTGTGTTAGCTAAGTGCTTGCCTCAGGCTTTCCTCACCGCTTCCTGTTAAGTCTTGTCTTTCGAGACATTCAAAACTCTGCAGAAAACTTTTTTTTTTCCATATAAATGCCGCTACAGGCAAAATCAGATTTTATTTGAAGAAAAAAAAAAAAAAACACAAGCAAAAAGCTTGGCTCTGGTGGCTCCTTGGTATCTCTTTTTAAGCAAAAGCAAAGCAAAATCAACCCTGTCCTGCATCGATGATCTGAATTTCTCTGTTTCTGGTCAGAATTTCTCTGTTTTGAGGGTCCTGGAGATTGAATTTTAAATGTAAATGCAGTCTGATGTCAGTTGTTTAAATGTTTTCCCTTGCTAATGGTGCAAGAAGAGGACAGTTAAAAGTGCCTGTACTGATTCCAGTTCCACTAATGGTTTGAAGCGGAAACCTAAAACCTGGTGTAGTAATTACCGAAAGGAATGCTTGGGGGTGGGGGCGCCGGGAAAACCGAGCCTGAATCTTGGGAAAACGTGCGATTTAGGGAAAGGCGGATTCCAGCTTCAGCCAGGGCTTGTCTGCCCTCACTGGAACGCTCAGCGAGGGCTGAGCTCCGACCACATCTCATCTCCTGCCCTTGTGGGGCCGGGAGGGGGGTCCTGGACCTGGGCGGGGGTCCCGGAGGAGTTGGAGCAGTGTCACGGTGACAGCCCCCGCCCGCCGAGCACGCTCGGTTCTTTTTATTCCTGCTTAAATCAGTAGGTGGTATGACAGTTCCTTAGAAACAGGGGAAACAGTTCAAGGGGGTATTTTCCAAGAGGGATTAGGAGCACTCAAACAGTTAATTAAACTCCTTAAAAATAAAAAAAATAAATAAATAAAAAAAAAAAAAAAAAAAAAAAAGGGTTGCTGTTTATTAAAATTTGTCACAAGCCCGTGAAAGTAAAAACTGGGAATGATTTATCCTGAAGTGCTCAGTACTTCAGGAGGGTGTCTAAATGAAATGCTGGCCGGGGGCCAGAGATGACAAAACGGTCCTATTAGAGAAGAGTGCTTGGCTCGGGCTCAGGCTCTGCTGGGGCAGCGGCACCGGGACAGCCTCGCTGGGTTCCCAGGATGGTTAATAAAATGCACATTTTGGCCAAGTTGAGCGACCCAGATGTGTCCTTCCTGCGAGACACGGGCGGCTGCAGTCGTACCTCGCACCTCGAGCACTGCAGGCTGGGAGAGGGTCTTACCACAGCCAAGTTTTTCCACTATCTCAAGTTTTCTGTGCCAGTTTCCCTTGTTATTTGCCCAGTGTACTGTAAATTGCCAGCATAACCCACCCTAAACCCATCTGTGCAGCAGTTCCATGTTTAGGCTGCTGTTGAATTTAAATGCACAGATGTGGACACTTGGATGTCTGTTTTTTGAGTTTAGTGAGTTCTGGCTTTTGTAGAGAAGGATTTTTTTTTTATTAAATCAATTGCCAATAGTGAAAAAGACTCACTTTTATTCATCAAAAGGTTCTTCTAATTCTCAATTTCGCAAGATAACGTGAATCTCATAGAACCATGGAATGGGTTGGGTTAGAAGGTACCTTAAGGAACATCTAGTTCCAACCCCCTGCCGTGGGCAGGGATGCCACTCATACATCATGGTTTCAGCTAAGTCCATAAACAGTTACTAAAGACTTCTGTGCTAACAGAAGAAGCTGCACTGGGTAGAGAAGGACCCTGCAATACACTCCTCCCTAATTCTGGCTCACGGGAGTAACTGATCTGCAGTTGATTTATTTTTTTCTCCCCCCCCCCAGGTACGAAGCAGTGGCACCTGATAAATCACCTGCAGCCTGAAACTTCTTATGACATTAAGATGCAGTGCTATAACGAGGGAGGGGAGAGCGAGTACAGCAACGTGATGATCTGCGAGACCAAAGGTGAGGCCGCGGGGCTGAGCCGAGGTGGCGTTTGGGGCGCGAAGTGCCCGCCACGGGGAATTCTTTGGGCAGCTCTGGAGTCAGCTGCGATGATGACTGCGATTTTCTGGAATGTTTCGGAGGATTGTTTTGTCTTCCGAAGCCGGGATTGTTTTGAACATATGGAAAGTGATCCCTTGCACTCCTCCCGAGGCTCTCGGCGGAGCTGTGCAGCTCTGCCTGCCCTCGGAGATAGCGCCGGCTCTGGGGTGCTGATGGCCTCTCCTCAGGAGACAACCATGCGCCTGAAGATGACAGAATTGATTTGTACGTCTGTTTTATGTCTTCGGGGCTCTGTGACACGTTGTATAAGTGCAGACCACAGCAATTGATGGTTGTGTTGGCTGCCTCCATCCCTAATCCTGCATGCCTCTGGCACAAAGTTTGTACTGTTCTTGGGAAGTGTCAGATATGGCAGTCACATTTATTTTGCGAAGGATTCCTGTCTCCTTTAATCTCTAAAACCAAGTAAGGCTGTAAAGGGAAAATGCAGACAGTAAACTTCAAATGCAGTGCTATGAAAAAATGTCTTTAAAAAAAAAAAAAAGAAAAAAGCCCTCTGGGAGCGGAAGCATCAAAATTCAGCGAAGTGAGTAGTGAAACCTTTGAAGGAAGGAGTAGGAGCTGCAGGGCTTCAAGACTGTGTGCACAGTTGTTCTCCCTCCTGCAGGGAATATAACTTTCTTCTCTAATTTTAAAACTGACAAGATGTATCTGTCATTCACGCTGCCTCTTCCTTAAAATGCACCTCCCCCAGGCTTATAGGGGTGATCCAGTTTATCCAACATACCTCCAATGGAGGTGCTTTTGTCTCTCTGACCAGCTTCACTCCTAAACCAGGCACCTCTTTTAGGTTTTTAGTGTCAAATGAAATGAATCTAAGCTGTGGTGTGCTGGAAACTAATGTAAATATAATTCCTGGGTTAAACTACCATCTCGTTTTTAGGGATTTTCTGCTCAGCTCTTGGTGAGGTTTGGAAACAGGGTTAGGAGGGTTCACATCAGATAAAAGTAGGTCATCTGGCAGAGGCTGGGCGAGAGAAATGCGTGTTGTGGTTTTTCCTGACCTCAGAAGTGGAAAGATTTGCGCTCTTTCAAGTTGGGAGTTAGAGCAGTTGTAGCCACGCGGACCCCGAGCGGCTCATTAAAGTTTCAGTGACCTCAAAGAGGGGGTGAGCAGGCAGGATAATCACCATTTTCCAAGGCAAATAGCTATTACCCAACAGCAGTTGGCCTTCTCCTTGTAGGATTTAATATTGACTTGGAAGTTTTCTTTGCGAGGCATTAGGACTTGAACTCGGCGGCGATTATTTTAGTTTCATAATGAAAAAGAGTGTTGGGTGAGTGTGCCCATGCCTGTCTCTCTGCCCATCCAGTGAAACGCACGCCGGGAGCGTCGGAGTACCCGGTGAGGGACCTGAGCACGCCGCCGAGCCCCCCGGAGCGGGCAGGGGGCGGCGGGGCCGGGCCTGCCAGCGGCCCCGTGCGCAGCAGTGACATGCTCTACCTGATCGTGGGCTGCGTCCTGGGTGTCATGGTCCTCATCCTCATCGTCTTCATCGCCATGTGCCTCTGGAAGAACCGGCAGCAGAGCGCCCTGCAGAGTGAGTGGGGGCCGGCTCCCTTCCGCGGCGAAAATGTTATCAGGAGTGAAATTAGTAACGCTCATGCTGCATTTTATGGGTGGGAAGCGCCTTCCTGTTAGGAGCCAGCTGGCATTTCTGTAGAGTCTTGCACTTCCAAGTGTGCCCTAGGTGCAGATTTGGGTTTTTAAGAGTCTCCATTGCTTTTTGCACTGGTGCTCCCTGCCCTGCTGCATCCCCGGAGGGTCATGCTGCAGTTTCACCCAGAGAATGGTGTGGGAAAGGCCTGGGCAAAGTTTCTGCAGCTTGTGTTTAACTTTAAGCCCCTGCTTAGGTCTCTGCTGATTGCAGATGCAGAGCCTGTGTAATTGTAAGTACTTGTTAAATGTGGAGAGTTAAACCCTGGATCTCTCCTTTTCTTAGGTGTATCTGGAAAGAACAAATGTGCAGCAATAGGACAAGTCCCTTATTACCTCTCAGTCCCTGCACAGTGAGATGGCATTCAATGGCCAGGTCTGTCAGAGAGGTGTTAATCAGGCAAACCTGTTCATTAGCCCCTGGAGCAGGAGCTTTTCAAGGTGCTCTGCGCCAACCAACAACCTGGTGCCAGCAGAATCTCTGGACTGGCCTTTTCTGTTCCTTGTGCATAAATCAGCCTTGCTCTTGCCACGGCTTGTGGTTATTTTTAAATGTCCTTACTCTCTGACAGAGAGAAATGAAACAAAACTTCTTGCAAGATAAGATAGTGCCTTCAGCTGCAGCCCAGAGAGATTTTTGGGAAGCAGCTCATAGTAGATGGCAGTGGGGCTATCGATGATAAAAATGGCCCATTTTTAGGACACTCTCGTAGAGATTGATGTCAGCCAAGTCCTTCCAGACCAACATTCCTGGTCTGCTCTCCAGGATGTGTCTGTTTTCCATGTCTGTACTTGTATACTAAGCACTCGGATATCAGAGTTAGTTCACAAAAGCTGCAGGAAGACAAAATAAGCTTCTTTGGTTTTTAGGGACGCTCCTTTAGCTTCTCATAAAGGTGCTTTCAGTAATAATGTCTTTTGCAGAATACGACCCTCCTGGGTATCTGTACCAGGGGGCGGATATCAACGGGCAGATGATCGAGTACACGACCCTGCCCGGGACGAGCCGCGTCAACGGCAGCATCCACGGGAGCTTCCTCGGCAACGGCCTCGGCAACGGCTGCCCCCACGTCCACCACAAAGTCACCAATGGAGTCAATGGGATCATGAATGGAGGAGCAGGACTGTACCCAGGGCACACCAACTCCCTGTCCAGGACACACGTGGACTATGAACACCCCCACCACCTCGTGAACGTAAGCTCCTGCACCGGGTGGGAGGCTCAGCGCAGACCTTGGGGTTTATTCAGGGGCTGTGCAAGCAGATTTAATTCGGGTGGGGGAATGCTCATCCGTTGATAACAGCCAGTTCCACTGAATCCTTCATCCCAGAGGAAGCAACTGGGCTGATATTTGTGATACAAACATCATGGTTTTCATTTGAGGATATCAGATGACAGCAAGAATTCCACTTACTCTGGGAAATCTGCCTCTACCCTCCTCCTAACAGCATGTAAGCTCTGAGAATGCCTCAGTGCTGGGCTGAGATCCTTTGCTCGTACATATGGTATTTCTCAATCTCCAAGTTAAATAGATTTAATTATAGCTGCTTATTCTGCAGCTTTATGGATCACCCGTTTTTCCCCCACCTGTTTCAGATCTGTAACTCTGAGCAATGCTATTAATTATGGCAAAGCACGAATGGAGCAGGAGGTTCCATGGAATGAAGTGCCCCATACATCTTGAACTGCAGCAGTGCAATAACGCTGCTGATTTTTTTTTTTTTGCAGTCCCCTGTTTGTGACTGTTGAGACAGGCTCGTTTTTTGTTTTGAAATTGAAAATAAAATTAAAAACTAATTTCAGTCTGCGATCCAGCCTTTGTATGCTGTGGAAAAATACTTCATTTGCTGAAACGTGTCCCGTTTCCAAGAGAGAATAATGATTTCATTATTGTCTATGGAAACAGATGGCTTGCATTCAAACTTACTAAACTTACTCAAAACTGTGAACATTGCCCAGGAAAACTGAAAGAAAAAGTTCAAAAGTCTGAATAACCCATGCTGTTTCTGGAGAAAAAAAATGGGCCTATTGTTTGTGTTGGTAATTGAGCACAAGCACTTCTTTTTATTGAACAACAAATTAGCACTTGCACAGTAGTTGCCACTTCAGTTCCCTCCAGTTTCAGCCCAGACCTGTCAGTTTTTCACCTGATTCTGTCCTTGGCCTGCCAGAAGTGCCCATTTTTGGCTGTTTTCAAGAGCACCCGAGGCCCAAACTGGGTTTTTTGGACCTGTCCAACCTCCCAGTGGGTGAAACTCTCCAGAAGTCTCCAAGCCCTCAGGGAGAGAACATTTGTGGTGCTCGAAAGCTCGCCTGTGAGAAAGCCTGGGGGCTTGCATTGATGTTTTGTTCCCTCCTATTTTTATTTTTTGGGGGGCTGGGGGAAAGAAGGAAATACATGTGTGGTGACAGAGGTCTCGGTGCTTGGAGCTCCTCCGTGCCACAGGCTGTCCACACAACGCTGCTGTCTGTAGGTGACGGGGATGAGTTTTTTGTTCCCCACACCCCTCGTTGTAGAAAGTTTGAGTCACAGGATCTCTGCCCACAGAGAAGGCCCTGGAGTGGCACGTGGGCGAGGCAGCGCAGGGGAACAGGATGTTCTCATCCTCGTTAGGCCGCTCTTCATTGTTTCAGTGATTGGGCTAAATGAGGAAGGGAGAAGCTGACCAGGATGGCAATCAAGACTAATTAGGCATTTCCTCAGTGCTCCCCATCCTTCAAAAACTTCAGGGTAAGCCCTGTTTGTGCAAAAATAGGGGTTGTTAGAAGTTCCCTACCACTTGAACTGCCAAAAGCCAGGTGAGTCTTCCCGGCCCGGCTCCCTGGAGCCCGGCACAGCAGCCTGGCTCCCGCATCACTGTCCGCCTGGTCCCTAACAATGAGGTATGTGTTAATCTGGGCATTTCGACTGGCTTGTAATGGCCCCCTCAGCCAAAACCAACAACACAAAATCCCTCGCACCCCGAGTCATTGCTGGCTGAGGAATTACCCCATCTGTACAAATACGAAACGGCTCAAAAATCAGTGTAGCGAAGTAAACTGATCTAATCGGAGTAATTACAGGAAAGTGGGATGGGTTTGTGTGTGACATCAGCCCTCCAAATTTAATCCCCTGTCTCCCCAAACGAGCCCGGTGTGCTAACGAACGGCAATTCGTTTTCGTGTCTGTCATCAGCGTTAAAAATAAACATATTTACAGTGTGTTTATTAAATTAAACCTCAGCATATTAAGCTGAAAACAGACCAGGGAAATGACCACATACTTGTCTAAGCTGCAGTTATTTACTTTTCCCTGACACACACGCTGGCAAAGCCCTCCCCTGGCCTTTGGACAATCGCTCAGTGTTGCTGTGCCGTGTTTGGCCCAGAGCAGGGCATTGATAAGGTGGCTGGACTGGGAAAACCAAGTCAAGGAGCTGAGCTGCCTCCTCAGCGCCTCTCTTAGATGTTCTGATAGTGATCTGATTTCTAAGGATTTACTGTTAATCCTTCCTGCTGCAGGGTGGCGGGATGTACACGGCCGTGCCGCAGGCTGACCCCTCGGAGTGCATCAGCTGCCGGAATTGCCGGAACAATAACAGGTGAGGAATGGCCTTGCACCAAGGCAGGACCTGCACCAAGGCAGGACCTGCACCAAGGCAGGACCTGCACCAAGGCAGGACCTGCCCCGACAGCAGCCCTTGCTCTGTGTGCTGTGGTGGAGCTGGGACTGACAAAAGCCAGGAGCTGGAGTTCTGGCCCAGGGCACGAGGAGCTGCGTGTCAGGGGATGGCTCGGAGAACAGTTGGGAATTGTCCGTGGGATGGCATAAAACAAGCTGTTAAACCCCCCAGAGCTCGCTTTGCTCAACACACTCCTCCGAGGCTCTCTAGGAAGCAAAGCAGGTTGAGCACTGGATTTTTTAAAAATCCTTGTTTCCTGTGTTTTCTTCAGCTTTGAGATAACAAGATCATTCCATGTGGAGTTTGTCAAATGGGATTTAATTGGTCTTCTGCATTTTACACTTCCTGCCATTCCCTTAAGAGCACCGACCAACTGCAGTTGCCCCTTTTCCTTCACAATGCTATTCTTTGTAAAACGTGGGATTTGGGGTTCTTCAAGGCCTTCAGGAGCAGTTTGGCCAGCCACTGTCAGTGTGGGATAGGATTTTTTCATGGGAAAAAGGATTCTTGTATAGAATAAGGGAAAATCTGTCTTCTATGTTGTACCTGGGAGTCAGGAACCTAATGAAAATCATTAGGTTTTTCGCTTTTGGAAGTTTTAATGAATATCCTTCCAGGCTTCTGACTAAATCTCTGGTTATTTTAATGACTATAAATAGGACTGAAAGTCAGACAAGCTGGGCTACTCCGACTGGTAAATTCTGGGCTTTTTTTTCAATCATACTTTGATTTTTCTGTATTGTTAAAATGCTCAGCTGCCTTTAGGTGTACATCTGGAGAAGCTGAGTAGAAATGAATCATTGAATATTCTGAGTTGGACCCACAAATAACGTCGAGTCCAGCTCCTGTTGGACAAATAAGCTGTTGTTGAAGGCAGAAATCGTGTTCACTTTATTTTCACGGGTTTACTTTTTAAATGTCACTTATAATAGGCCTTAAATCCTTCCCCCTTCCATAAATGTATGCGTGATAGTGTAATGCTGACGAGCTGCTGCTTGCACGTGGAGCTGGGCATGCTTTGCCTGGACCAGTGTCCTGACAGGTCTCCAGGGAAGCCCAGCACGTTCCCTCACACACCAGTTGTGTGTTTTCCAGCAGGCTCTGCAGCAGCTCTCACCAGGCTGTCTGTGACTCGCCGTAATTTGGAACATGCCATATGTGTTACGCTGTAATTAAGAGCTTGCGTTCCAGTTTTAAGCACATTTAATTTTTTGCTTGCTCCCTTTTTTTTTCCCCTAAGAAAGCAGGGAGTGGGTTCCATCCTTTGCAACTGCACTGCTCCTCCCAGACGGGTCATCAGCGGGGCCTGAACTTTGAGTTTTCACATCCCCCTTCTATATTTGACTGCTTGACAGAGAAACAACTTGTCCCTTACAGCTGCCTTTCCCCGGAGGGGACCATTAACCTCTGCTCTGGCGCTGGGGGAATGGGAGGAGGACATGGGAGAGGGGAATGGGGACGGACCAGAACGTGCCTGAGCATTCCACCAGGGAGCTGGGTGTATGGCCAGGGCGAGGAGGAGGAGGAGGAGGAAGGCCTGGTGTGTTAGTACAGTCATGTCAGCAGGCTTTGGCAAGTGGGGTTTTGGGGCTGGAGCCTTTTCCTCATTTTTATTTAACCTCGTGGCACAGGTAAGGGCTGTTCCCTCCACCTGGGCTCCTGTTGGTGGAAAGAGAACCTGTTCCTTGTCCCACCCTGGGATCACTGCACCTTTTGTGCTGGAAAAGGCAATTCCCTCTGCAGCCCAGGAGGACAAGGAGGTTCAGGTGGCAGTACCTGTAGCAGGGCAATGTCTCCAGCTCAGGAGCATTGTGGGTGCACGTGGCCTTGGCACCACAAATTCCTCACTGACCCATTTCCACTGGTTTGGGTTGAATTTAGCAGTTATTTGAGTTGTGACCATGTGCAAATGAATCCTAGAGGTTCAATGTATTTCTTAGCTGTTTTCAGCAATAGCCATCTCGGAGCAGGTTTTATTATTCCAGTGCTGAAATCCCTGGATCTTCTGTTTAAATTAGCACTTTATCCCTCCTAACTGCTCGTGGAGGCTTGCCAGAGGGAGAAGCTGCTGAAACCTGGAGACCTGCTTTGCTATTGTGGACAAAGCCTGTGGTTGACAGGATTGAGAACTGATCTTTTTTTCTTCCCTGGTGCTTCTGTGTTAAAACTCTTGAGATACCTGGTGGCTGCAGAGGAATTTACACTTTTGCAGATCCCTCTTTGCAAATCCACTGTGTTTTGACCAGAAATGTGAAATGCATGTTTCAAATGTATCAGTTTGTTTTTCCGGTGTTTTCATCTAAATTGTGCTTTGTTTGGGTTGTGGTTTGGTAGGGGTTTAGCACTGAGAATTGATAGAAAATGTGTTTTCTGCAGCAGGGATTTTACACCACTCTTCCTGCACACTCTGCTCAGGATATCCCCATGGCTAGTTTCCATCAGAGTGTGGTTATTTAAGCTTAAAAAGCTGAACTGCTGTCTGGAAACATCCTTCAAGCCCATACAATAATACAGAGAAATACACCAACCTCTGTATCTTTAAGAAGAACCCCCAGAAACATGTAAACCCGAACATTTTAAATGGGTTTCTCTGAGCTTTTTTTTCCAAATAATAAGTGAGTGCAGTCAAAACCTCTGTGGAGAGAAAGGCAAACTAATAAATGGATTTGTTTGAAGACCAGATGTGTTTCATGTGGATTCTTCAGTGGCTTCTGTGGTATTTTGGTACTTGGAATAATGATTTTGGAGGCAGTTATGGGAGCAGAAGGACAAAATAGGAGAGAGAAGGTTGAAAATGAAGCTTGGTGCTGCTCCATCCTCATGGCTTTTGGGAGGGGAGCAGGCTCTGGAGGGATGCCTCTTGTCCCCTGATTTGGCTTTGCACATGAAGCATCTGCAGGAGGGGGAACTCTCACCAGTTCCTCCTCTAGGAAGTTTTATGTTCTGTTGCTCTTTCAGTTTGGGCAAAACTGATCACGGGTTTTGTTCAGGTTTCAGGTGTGAATTGAAGCTCCGGTAGGGCAGGTCCCTGCAGTGTGATGGTTTTATGCCTTGCACTGACCTTTTTAAAGGCATAAAAGTGGTTTCTGGGACTTGGGCAGGACCTTGCTGTGACTGCCAAGCTTCATGTATCCCAGTTTTAAACCTGTCTGAGCTCAGTGCTGAGGTGCTCAGGGCTCAACTGCTGTTGGAGGTGGCTCTGCTGGCTGCTGCCCTGGCACTGCTGACATTCCAGTTCATATTCCCCTCCTCTTCCAGCCATATTTCATCAGCCCTGCTCAGTTTTGGGCCAGAGTCACTGTGGAGCAGCACACCAAACCAGCACCCAAGCAGCCAGGTCCCAGGGAGCAATTTTTATACTTCCAGATGCCAGGCTCAGGCAGCCCCAGGGATAACCTACAGCACATGCACTGGGCTGGTCCCTGTCAGCAGAGCAGGCAAGGGATGCATTTACACTTGGTAGGAAAGGAGGATGCTCAGAGTTGTACCTGTATCAGCACATAAAAACCTGAAGCCTGTTCAGCCTTTGTGGGGGTGTTTTGGAGGATCTCTGGTGGGTGTGAACGCTCTCCATCCTTATTTCCATGCTTTTATCTGTGGATCCATCTCTGTCTTGCGCCGCACAACAAGGAAGAGTTTTGGGGGGTAGTTTCCCAAAGTTTGTGGCAGCTGTACAAGTAAACCTTTTCCTTTTGGGGTAATTATGGTTTTGTCTAAAACCACACTGAAGTGGAATATTGGGGGAGGGGCTTTCTTATGTAGGAATTATGTATATAAATGTTCCCTGAGGCCACGTTGTCCACATTGCAAACACCGAGGCGTTTTCCCTGCCTGCTGCAGTGGTACATGTATCAAAGTCCTGCTCCTTTTTGGTTAAAGCTTAAATACCTCAGCTGTAACAGTTGATTCACCACTTTAGCTTCAATTCCACAACCTTACAAACATATTACAGGGCCACAACCTGTCTTGCACAGCAGAAGAGGGCGTTACATTTATAATCTTGCATCTATTTTTTTAATTTGCGTTTGCTCTGATAACACTTAGCATTAATTTTCCAAGGTGCTTAAGTTTGCTGCTCGCGTTTCAAAATTTGAGCTCTTTATCTTGGCAGCGAAAATGTGTTTTATGGGGTTGCTTTGATGGAGAAGTGGACTCACAAGTCAGGTCATTGGGTCACAATCGATGGGGGAAAGAACTGAGCGTGTTTTGAGTGTTTTCAGCTGTCTGCTGGGAGAAAAAAAAAACCCACTCGGTGCTTTTCTTAACATCAGGATTGCTCCAAAAATGTATTTAAAACTGATTTTACTTTTGACACGTGGTAAAGCACTTAAAAGTTGCATTTTCTCAAGATAAGGGGTGGGGGGAGAAAGAAGCCACTCTGAGTAACCGGGGCTTCTGTCCTGCCTGCAGGTGCTTCACCAAAACCAACGGCACCTTCGGCAGCGCCGCCCTGCCCGTGGTGCCCCTGGGAGCCCCTTTCCAGCAGGACGGTGTGGAGATGAAGCCCCTGAGCCCCCACGTCATGGTGGCCATGTGCTTGGCCTCTGCTGTCCCGGAGTGCAGTGCCCGGCTGGAGGAGGACGGCAAGGAGGGCTCGGAGCATCCCTCCCCCCAGCACCCCTGCTGCCAGGAGGGCGTGGGCCGGCTCTCCGTGGACTGCATGGACGGTGAGGCAACCCCGGGGAGGACAGCACCTGGCTTTGGGGCCGGGAGTATTCTGTAGGACAGCTGTAGGGTGCTTAATTGATCGTGGAGAAGCTGGTAATTAAGCCCACAAAAGAGCTGGCTCTTTGAGGGAGGTTAAGCGTCCCGCCTTGTGCCTGGTCCTGTCATGTCCTTGTGATTGATGCCTCTAAACGGGGCTCATCCAGCACCTAACGAGGCTGTGACTGATTGATGCTGCCCCCACAGGGCACCAGTGGGCTCCGACACTGCTGAAAAGCTGCCTAATGGAGTTTCCCTTAATGAGCAGGCATTCCTGAGGGCCCAGAGCCATCCTGGAGGCAGGAACAGGCGCAGGGAGGGAGCTGGGCTGACCTCACCAGTGTGAGCTGTTCCATAGCTCTGCCAGTGCCAGGACAGAGCCGATGCCCTGTGCTTGAGCCTGGTACAGTGGGAATGAGCCTGAGCCCAAAGAGCATCACCCACTGGAATTAGGAATTTTGGGGGCGTGTGTGTCTGTTGAGCTGACAGAGAGTATCTGCTGAAAGAAACCACCACCAACCCCCCGCCCTGCTCTTGCTTCGCAGGCGACAGCTGCGTGCACTCGGAGACATCGAACCACATTCTGAGCTGGAGTCCCCTCATTCTGCAGCCTGTTTCCAAGGACTGTAAGGAAAAACCAGGATGGAGTTCATCCGGAGTCACCTTAAACGGTTCTGGGGACCTTCGGCAGCTCCAGCTGCGGGAAACCTGAGGAAGTGACCGTTGTCCCCACTTAACGCCAGGAACTGCCCATGTCGCTGAGAGGGAGTGACGGGGGGATGTTAATTATAACAGAGAGAGTCACTATTTATTTTTTGTAGTAGTGTCATATGAATGTATCTTGGTTTTCAAAATGGTTGCCTTTTTATATTATTTATGCCTTGAAATCCCTTTTTATTTTTTTTTTGTTATTTTTTTTTTTTCCCCCTCACACGCCGCGAAACTAGCCCTGGTTATGTGTATAAAAAAAGAATTGTAATAATATAAAGAACGAGGATGGGAAATGTGGAGTGTGTTTCCGTGGCATGTTACCAGTGTGAGAAGCGCTTCCGAGGAGCCCGGGACGGGGATTTAAGCAGGTCTGATGTGGTGACCAATGGCTGCCACCTCCCTGGCAGCTCGGCGACGTGGTACTCAAACCATCCTTTCCATGAACACATCCCATCCTCTTTTGGTTTCTCTGGGAAGATCTCAATGAGAAAATGAGAAAATAAATAAGAAAAATGAGCCTCAGCTGAGTCCGTCCAGCGCAGCTTGAAGCAGAGATTGGGTCGGTGACTGTGTCTTCAGATGCTTGATAACCCTTGTGTCTGCAGAAGTACAGGTGAAAATCCAGCCTGTCTCACCTTGCCACGCGCAGAAGACAAAATGCAGTTCTACTCTTGGGTTAAGGGAGTACTGACAGCTTGGATAGCTCCGAAATGGAAGCAGTGGTGTCGGAGCAGCTCCTACCGGCCCCGCGCGAGGCTGTCAGGAACCCACCCGCCCCGGACACAGCACGATGGAGGTGTTGCAACCTTAACTGCAGGGTTTGGGTAGGTTTTTTTTTTCTTTTTCCTTTCCAAATTTAATCCCAGAAAATGAAACAACCTTGTGCTTGTAAAGCACTCCCTCCCCCACACAACTCAGGAGCGCATGATCCCAGAAATGAGGTGCATGACTTACGGTTACGGCTGCCCCGGGGAGACGCCTGTGCGGCACCTTTGCACAGAGCAGCATGTTTCTGGCCAGGCTGGAAAAGAAGGAGGCTGTGCTGGCCTGGCTGTGGCTGCTCCAAACCCCTCGGGGACCTCGGGGCTACAGGTGCAGCTTCACCAGTCGGGGGGTTTGGGGAGCAATGCCTGTGTGAGAAGGGAGCCCCTGAGATCTGCTTTGGCAGCGGTGTCTCTGTGGGCTGTTCCAGGTGTTGGGGTGGGCTTTTTCCCTTTCATGGAATCCCAGAAGGGTTTGGGTTGGAAAAGACCTTAAAGCTCATCTCGTTTCAACCCCCTGCCATGGGACACCTCCCACTAACCCAGGTTTCTCCAAGCCCCTTCCAACCTGGCCTTGGACACTTCCAGGGATGGGGCAGCCACAGCTTCTCTGGGCAACCTGTGACAGGACCTCACCACCCTCCCAGGGAAGAATTTCTTCCTGATATCCAATCTAACCCTGCCCCCTCTCAGTGGGAAAACATTCCCCCTTGTCCTGTCACTATCTGCCTGCCTGTATAAAAGCCTTTTATAAGCCCCCTTCAGGTACTGGAAGGTCGAAATGAGCTCTTCCCAAAGCCTTGTCTTCTGTCTTCTCTTTTTTCTCTTTTGTCTTTTCTCCCCTCCCCTCCCTCCCCTCTCCTCTTGCATTATTTATGGTTGTATTTATTTTTTGTGCCTTTTTTTTTAGGGTTTTGGATCCTCCCAGCCGGAGCTGCCTTATTCTGAAGTTCCCTGCAAACCCTGGACCTCACACCCATGGGTTTTGACTGTCATGTACCCTGGAGCCACCACAGAGCCCCCTCCTCCCCCTTTGTTTATCTCCTCCTTGCAGTCTGGACTTTCCCTTCACAGGACCTGCTGTGAAGCTTTCCCCTTTTCCAATGGAGAGGTTGGAGTTCACCTCTGGCTGCTTCATCCTCCCCAGACACTGAGATTTAACCACAGTTTTAAACAATCTTGCTTAAATCCCCCTCTGTATCGTGGGTGTGTTGGATAAAGATGCTCTGTTTTCCAGAGAATCTGTACTATCCCTTTGAAATCTTATGTGTTTGGAAACGATGCTGTTTTGCAGGGGTTTGGGGTAGGGTGTGTATTTTTGGGGGTGATGCTGCCCTTTGGCCAGCATGGGGATTGATGCTCTGTGGGCACTGATTTGAGGTGTCACTCGATACTTCCCAATGGATAATTAACCAAATATAGGACAAATGGCCCAACATGCTCTTGTTTCCACAGACACCAATAGATGAGGGGTTAGGAAGGCTGGGAAGTGCCTGACACTTTCCTTAGACCCTGCCTCCCTCCATGCTTGCATGTGGGGAAAAACCATCACCAGTCACTGTTTTTGTCCTCCTGTGGTTTGGCCTGAAAATGGGGAGCTTGGGGTGAAGATGAGGCCCCTTCCCTGCCCCCCAAATCTTCGTGGCTGTTTTTGCACCACAGAAAATTCAGCACAGTCCCAGAGCAGCATCCCCATCCAACGCCAGCCCTGGGCCTGAGGGCGGCACTTCGACCCTCAGGGATTTTTTCTGCCATCGGTGAGAAACTATTTATTGTAGCCTAAATATTTATTTTAGCTCCAGCGGTAACTGCAGGCCCGAGGCTGAGCCAGAGGGGCTTTCTCCGGGTGCGGCACTCGGAGCCAGCTGCCTCCCAGCCTGACGTGACACAGGTGGGTGGGCGCTGCCGTCCCCTGGTGTGGGACGAGAGGAGCAAAGGGAAATAAAGGGGAAAAAGCCGGAGTGGTCACGGCGTCGCCGTCGCGGTGATGGTGACATCAGCTGGTGGGTCATCGGTGGTGCCTGGCGGTGCCGAGAGCTGCTCTGCAAGGGGTGGGAGAACCCCGGTGCCACCAGGTGTCACCGGGGCGGGTGGCTCAGCCCTCGGCTCGCCCCAGTGTGCGGGTACCTGCTGCTGTGCTGGGGGCAGGCACTTCTCCCGGTGCTGGCGCTGCCTCCTCCTCCCCGCTCGCGGCTGCTTCAGCATCCTCCGGCGTGTCCACGGGTTCCTGGGCGCCAGGACCGGCCCTGGGGGAGGGACATGCGGGGTCTCGCTGGCGCCAGGGCGGGGGAACAGCGGGGCAGAGGGATTTGGGCACTCACGTGCGGAAGAGCAGGTCGTGCAGCCCTGGGGAGACAGAAGAACGTGAGGTGTGGGGGTCAAGGCTCCAGCCCACAACCCCCCCAGGGCTGGCACTCACGTGGGAGAGCCTCCCGGTGGCGGGCGATGCAGCGCACGGCCAGGAGTGACGCTGCGGTGGCCACCAGCATCCCGGCCACCGCCGCCCCCGTCACCGCCGGGTAGGCCTCGAAGGGAGGCTCAGCTGGAAGAGAGCAGAGAGAGTATGGCAGGCAGCAGGGACGGGCAGAGCCCAGAAACGTCAGGGACCGTGAGAGGCTGTGCCTGTTCGCTCTGAAAACCTACTGACGGCTGCTCGCACTCAGCTCCTCAGCTCCACCGGGATGGAAACGTTGCCCTTCTCCACTCAAACCCTGCTCTGCCCCCATGGAACAGCAGCCCCTGCCCACTTCACCTGGCGTCTGCACCTCGGAGGGGTGCCCGGCCGTGCGGTGGTTGACGGCCAGGACGCGGAAAGCATAGAGCACCGCGGGGTCCAGCCCCCCCAGGCGCCGGTCGCGGGAGTGGGGCTCGATGTTGCCAGCGGCCGTTTCCCAGGGGCTGGGCGCCTCTCGGAGGGGTTTCTTGGTTTGGCGCCGCTGCACCACGAAGCCGGTGAGGTTGCCGGTGCCCTGCGTCCGCCACTCCAGCTGCACCTCGGTGCGCGCCCGCGTGTAGCGCAGCTTGCTGATGGTGACGTTGGGGGGGGCCGGGTACCCTGCGGAGAGATGGCACCCGGCAGGAGGGGGCTGACGCCACCAGCCCACCTTGGGGGACCCCCCCTAGCCCTGCTAGGACTCACGATCCACGCGGAGGCGGACGGGGAGGCTGGCGGTGCCCACGGCGTTGGTCGCGGTGCAGCGGTAGATCCCGCCGTCCCCCGGCCACTCGGCATCCAGGACAGTGAGGTTGAGCCACGCTTCTCCCTGCTCCAGCCGGTACTTGGCCAGCCCCTGTGTCACCTCCCGCTCCTTGGGGTCGTACCAAGCCACAGTGGCACTGAGCCTGGCGCTGGTGCCACGTTGCCGGCAGGTCAGCAGCGCCTCGCCGCCCTCCAGCACCGCCACCTCGCTCGCCGCCTCCAGATCGGGGACCTCTGCTCGGCGAGAAGGGAGGACACTGTGGGCAGGGACGTGCCACCCCAACACTCCCGCTGTGGCACGGTGGGAGCACCGGGGACGGGTCTGGCTTACCCAGGCGCAGGCGGCAGTCGGGGCCGGGGGCCCGCAGCGGGTGGGCGGCCGCGCAGACGAACTCCCGGCCCCCAAGGCTGCCCTCGGTGCTCAGCACCAGGACGGCGGTGGAGGGTGTGGGGTCCCCCAGGGCCCGGCCCCCACCGTCCCTCCACTGCAGGGTGACGGGTGGCGTGCCCCCCTCCCACCGGCACTGCAGCATCACGTACTCGTCACCCTTGGTGGCCGCTGCCGCGCAGGTGGGGCTGCCCGGCGGGACCCCTGCGGGATGGAGCGGTGTCGGGGCGGGGCACTGCCAAAAAGCAGATACCACCCCCCCCTCCCAAGGGCATGGGGGGCTTTTGCACGGCTTTGCACCCTGAGGACCCCCATTCTGGAGCAAGCTGGGGGTGCTGGATGTCCCAGCAAAGGCAACAGCACCCTGGGGTGCTCATCCCGTGGTGTGGCCATGGCACGGGATCACCACGGCTCTGGGGTGACACGGGGGGTCAGGAAGGGGCTTGGGGGGCAGATGGACACATCGTCACTCACACAGGGTGGTCCCACATGCAGCCCCCTGCGGCAGCGCAGGGTGGGAGGCCAGGCAGGAGAAGGAGCTGCCGTTCCTTGTGGCTGCCCCTGGCTGGATCCTGGTGGCCATGGAAAAACTGGTCCCCATCACCCCCTCTTCCTCCTCCTCCTTCTCCTCCTCAAGGGAGCCCACCCAGCGCAGCTGGGCCAGGGGGAAGCCCCCCAGCCAGCGGCACCGCAGGGCCACATCCTGCAGGTCTCCCGTGGCCAGGGCAGAGCAGCTGGGGCTCCCGGCTGGTGGATCTGCAGGAGACCATCAGCGCTGGGGGAGGCTGGGGGCTCCCCCCCAACCCTCCTCGAACTGCCCCTCGCACCCACATCCTCACCAGGGAGCTGCGTTGGTCCATCTCACCCCGGGGGGCCCCGCTGGCCCCCCCTCCACGGGGTTACTTACAGTACACGGTGAGGACGATGGTGGCCTGGGTGCGGGTCTGCAGGTGGGTGTTCTCGGCCAGGCAGGTGTAGGTGCCCGCCTGGGCGCGGGCGATGGCGGCGATGACGTAGGTCTGGCCAACGTGCACCTGGGTCCCGTTGTGCAGCCAGACGTAGCGGCTGGGGGGGTTGGAGGGAGCCAGGCAGCTCAGCACCACATCCTCCCACTCGCCCGCGGAGAAGCCCCCCTGTTCGGGGGAGAAGGGCTCCACGCTGATGGCCGGCTCGTCGGGGCCGTCTGCGGGCACACAGGGGTCCTTTAGCCACGGGGTTGTCCCAACAGAGGGGACACAGCCCTCCCCGGGGCATCCTCCTCTTGGTGGGAAACGGGGCAGCGAAGCCTCCCTAGAAAGGGCCCACTTATGGGGGTTGGTGGCCAGGGACATACTATGGTGCTTGGTGGCCACGGATGTGCCATGGTGGCCTGGGAGGTATGGAGGTAGCAAGGTGCATAGTTGTCATGGACATGCCTTGGTAGCATGGCACGCGGTGGTCACACAGTGGCCATGGTGGCCATGGACAGGCTATGGTGGCCATGGAGGTATCATGGTGGTGGGGCGTACACTGGCCATGAATACATCACGGTGGCAACATGCCACACCATGGTAGCCATAGACACATTATGGTGGCCATGGAGGCATCCCAGTACATGATGTCCATGGATGCACCATAGTGGTTATGGATGCACCACGGTAGCTATGGATGTGCCACGGTGGCAGGGTGCTTGGTGGCCATGGCCATGCCATGGACATACCATGGAAGCATCATGATGGCCACAGACATGCCATGGATGTGCCATGTTGGCATCCCCAGCCCTGAAGATGCCCCCCCAGCTGGTGGCTGAGGCCCCCCACGAGGGTGGTGCCTGGGGCACTCACAGACGATGTCCAGGTAGACGGGCTCGCTGGTGTGGCTGTTGACCTCGTTGCTCGCGGTGCAGAGGTACCAGCCTGTGTGGCTGCGGTTGGCGGGTGTCAGGCTCAGCTCTGCCCCGGAGCCCCTCAGCCCCACGGGGGACACTGAGGGACCCCCCCGGGGCTCCTGGTGCTGCCAGGAGAAGCTCAGCGGCTCCGTCCCCTCCCGCACAGTGCACGTCAGGGCCACCGCCGCCCCCTCTGCCGCCGCCGCCGCCGTCGGCCGCACGAAGGGCTTGGAGACGGGCACTGGGGACACTGAGCTGTGAGCAGCCCCCACAGACAGAAGGGCCCCTTCAGGGCCCTCCTGTCCCCCCCTCCCAGACCGGATGATTGAACAACTGGTGCTGCAGCAGCCAGTAGGATGGCTAGTGAGGACACCTATGGGCTAGTGAGGGGCATTCCTGGCTGTGGGCGTGGGGACTGGGTGGAGTGGCTACCGAGACCAGTTAAGGGTGGTGGGCTGCTGGGGTGGCCAGGGCAAGGAAATGGGGGTGGCTAGTGGGCTGCTACATTGGCTAGTTGGGGTTTACACTGGCTGGGGGCAAGGGGGATGCACTATTCACTGGCAAGTGGTGTGCTGGGCTGGCTAGTTGGGCTCTGGGTTGGCTAATGGGCTCTTGGTTGGCTGGTGGGTGCTATGTTGGCTGATGTTGAGCTACCTTGGCTGGATGCTATATTGGCTAGTGGGGTGCTATGTTGGCTATTGAGGGGCTTTGCTGACTAGTGGCAGACTACAGTGGCAAACAGGGTACTCCGCTGACTAGTGGGGTGCTTTTTTGGCAAGTGGGGTGCTACACTTGCTAGTGAGCCACCTTGTTGGCTAGTGGGGCTCTCCATTGGCTAGTGGGGCCCTTCATTGGCTAGTGGGGTACTATGCTGACTAGTGCTATGCTTTACTGACTGGTGGAGCCCTTTGTTGGCTAGTGGGGTGTTCCACTGGCCAGTGGACAGTTCTGCTGGCTACTGGGCGAGGGGCTGCTTGATCGTGGTGCAGGGGGGCACGATGCCAGCCACTGATGGCCAGCAGGGCCCCTCAGGGTGGCCACGGTGGGGGCTTACCCAGGACACGCAGGAGGACGGCGGCGTATCCCACGCGGAGCCGGCCCCGCTCCGGGAAGAGCCCCTGGCAGAGGAAGCGGCCCTGGGCAGCCACGCGCAGCTCCCGCAGCTCCAGCGTCCCGTTGCGCAGCGTCACCCGGCCCAGCGTCCCCGTGCCGGGGGCCACGACCACGTCCCGGCCCGAGCCCACGGCCACGGCCCGTGGTGGCCCCTCTCCCCGCGGTGTGAAGCTCCAGAACACCACGGCCGGCGGGGCCGCGGCCACCAGCCCACAGCTCATCTCCACCGCCCGGCCTCGCACGCCCGTCACCTGCCACTCCTCGTAGGCCGCCTCGCCGGCCACCAGCGGCTGCCCTGCCCCGGGGCACCGTGTCCATCAGGTCAGGCCTCTGCCTGCCCCCCAACCTAGGAATGCGGGGAGGGGTCCCTGCTCACCCCCTGCCAGCGCTGGCAGCAGGCACAGGATCCAGGGCCCCCTCCAAGGCGGCGGCACTGCCCGGCCACGCTCCATGGCGCCATGTCCGGCACCGGCACTGCCTGAAGCAGGGCTGTGCTCTCCGGCCCCATCTCCTCTCCGGTTACTCTCAGGTAATTAGGCCCAGCCCTGATTAACCGTTAATTATTTATCAACCTGGCGGTGCAGGGGGGAACCCGACGCTGCTGCTGCCACCTCAGCCCCTGCAATCTCGGGGCTGAGGACAGCTGTGCTCACGGCAGCAATGGCAGCATCCTCGCCTTCCCCGTGTGGGGGAATCGAATTCCTGAGTCCTCCCTTTCCCCACCCAATTTTTTTTGGCTAAAGCAGGGGGAAGATACACTGCCACCCCACCGCGATCGAAGGCGGGGGGTTTGGAGCCAGGGAAGCCGGGCCAGGAGTGGGGTTTGATATTTCATCTCCCGCTCCCTGCCGAGCCCCGGCCCATCAAACATTCATGGGGGCGGCCGCGCCGTAACGCAATGCCGGGGGGCCTGAGAGCCCCGGAGGGGGGATTTCTGGGTGCACGTGGGGGAGGGATCTGGCAACACCCAGGAAAGTCTGGAAAATGACCCACCATCTCTCATCCCCTCCCCGATTCTTTAACTAGAATTGTTCATTACCACAATTACACTGTTAACACTGAATGTGAGATTTCCCACAAAGAGGTTTCAGGCCTTGAAATGCCCCAAAGGGGTTAAAGCTGGTGGTGAGGGGCTGCAGAGCCAGGGCCCCCCTCCCGCTGCCACGTGCCTCCTGTTTTGTGCTCCTGCAGGTCAGGCTTGGGAAGAAATTTGGATGAGGGGAGTGGAGGGCAGTGGCCGATCTGGGAAACGTCACCATTGTCAACACAACCCTCCCTCCAGAGGTGATAAATTTCAGGGGATTTTGCTAAGGAAGGAGCCACCCCGAGGATTACAAACCATTTATTTATTAAAGATTAACAAAAGCACAAACACCCCTGGGCTGGGGACAGGCCCCTCCCAGGGTCCAACCTCTTTCCCTACACTGCTGGGACCCCAAATGCTTGGATTTTGGGACCCCAGGGTCCAACAACTCTCTCCGCACTGCTGGGACCCCGAACACTTGGATTTCAGACCTCCAGGGGTCCAATCTCGCTCCCTGCCCCACCAGGACCCCAAACACTTGGATATCGGCCCCGGGATTGGGGATGGCAGCGGTGGATTCCTGCTGCCATCTAGCGGGATGAGGTCTGCCCCAGCATCTCCTCAGGCAACAACGAAACTCAACAGCTTCAGAACACGAGAGAACCGGGAAGTTTTCCCCTGTAACTTTTCCTCCTGTCATGAACCAGAACTCGGATTCCCCAGTGAATCCCCACTCCTCACTCAGCTGCAAGCCTCTCGAGCTCATCCATGTCGTATGGGTCCAGCTGCTTGATCGTGGTCTCTGTAGGAAGGAAAGAGCTGTTGTCAGGAGGTGAGAGCAGAGCTTGTGCCCCCTGAGCTGGTGCCCCGTGCCACCTGGGAAGCTCCTGGAGTGCTCGCTGCAGCATCTCCCTCCACTGGGAAATCAGCCAGGAGGAAGTGGGGAGGGAACTGGATCAGTGGGGAAATCAGCTGGGAGGAAGCCCGAGGGGAACAGAGTCAGGGCAGCAGCTGAGGCATGGCAGCAAGAGCGAGAGGTGGCCCTGCAGCACCAGCACACCAGGCTCAGCCTGGGGATGTGCTCCCGCTCCCTGCTCCCACCTCCGCAGCCACGCGGGACAGGGAAGGTTCGTGTCCTCGAATCCCAACATCATGATGTGAAAAAGCACAAGTCAGATCGCCAGGAGTCCATCCCATTTGATTTTCATCCTCACACTGCGCTCCTTTGGCTCGTTCTGGCCATGGCTGTGGTCGGGCTCATGCACATCCCAGTTATTCCAGCTGCTCATTGCTTCTACTGCTTGGGAACAACCTCCGTTGGACTATTTGGCTCGTGTATTCCCTGCCTGGTGTCCACCACAGGCTCGCTTGGTGTTTAAAGGACAAGTGGAAATTTAAAGGAACCAAGAGGGTTGAGCAGCTCCAAGGACGGAGCTGAGGAAGGAACAGCACTTTCTGCCCTCCAAAAGGTTTCCATAACTCTTTTTTTCCCCTAAAAATCACAGGGACGTCAGGCACTGGGATTCAAAAAGCAATTGGTACAGCCACGGCATCTGGCAAATCCCATGAAAATCCTCTTGATGTTGACAAGTGACAATCTATTTCCACTCAGGAAGGATTTCCACAGCTGCCAGCTCCTGTCCCACAGCCAGGGCTAAGCTGAGCCGCAGCACCAGGTCCCCTGGGACAAGGATTTGCAGGGAAAGGCAGAAAAAATGCCTGAAGGAGGGGAAAAATAGGAGGTTCTAAGGCATCCTGGGTGTTAGTAACATCCCCTGTGAGTTGCACACAATCTGTGGGGCTGTTTCTCGGAAAATTTGGCTGCTGGGGAGCAAAAAATCACCCTAAAAGCTGCATCTGTCACCTGTTGCCAGTGGGATGAGCCCTGGGCAGAGGAGCAGCCCCGCACGGTTCGAGGGGGAGGATCACAGTCCCAGCCCAGCCTCCCAGAGCAGTGGATCCACATGGATACTCACGGAAATGCTCCTCTATCTTGTGCACGAGCTCCACGGTCTCGTTCTCCACCATGCTGAAGGCGATGCCGCGGTGCCCGAAGCGTCCCGCCCTCCCAATCCGGTGCAGGTAGGTCTCAAAATCCGGCTCTCCATCCAAATCCCTGGGGAGGCCGAAGTTCACCACGGTGGTGACCTGCTGCACATCGATCCCTGGAAGAAAGGGAAAGGGGCTGTGGAAAGGGATCGCCTCGTCCCACGGCATCCAGGCGGAAGAACCGCAGGCCTGGTGTGTTTCGAGGGATGCTGGGTTTCCCAGGATACCTCTGGCACAGACGTTGGTGGCGATGAGGACCTTCTCCTTGCCCTCACGGAAGCGCTGGATGACGCTGGCCCGCTGGACCACCGTCAGCTCTGCCGTCAGCGTGGCCACTTGGTGCCCATCCCGGCTCATCTTCTCTGACAGCCAGTCTGCAAGCCTCCGGGTCTGGGCACGCGGGGAGAGGCTGAGGCCCAGAACTGCCCCCCCTCCCAAATCCCCTGCTCCTTCTGAGGGAGCTCCCAGCAAATTTCAACACCCCCCTGGGGTCTTGTCTCCACACCACAGAAGGACCCATTCCTGCCATCCCCAAGGGCCAGTGTGGGGCTCTCCTGGGCAGGGACATTACCTGGCAGAAGATCATGACCTGGCCGATGGTGAAGCTGCCGTAGAGGTTGCAGAGGGCCTTGTACTGCTCTTCTGAGTTCTGGCACACCATGAAGTACTGCCTGATGTTGCTCAGCGTGAGCTCCTCCTCGCGCAGCTTGATCACGATGGGGTCGGGGATGATCCGCTCGGCAAAGGCCCGCACGGGTTCCTTGAAGGTGGCTGAGAACAGCAGCACTTGGCAGTTCTTGGGAAGAGCCCTGTGACAGGAGAGAGGCCTCCTCAGTCCCAGTGAGTGGCTTCTGTCCAGAAGGACATAAACTCTAAGCTGATTTTGTGTGGCCTGCGATGGAAAGGGAAGCCAAGGGGGCATATGAAAAAGATGGAGAAGGACTTTTTACAAGAGCCCGGAGTGACAGGACAAGGGAGAATGGCTTCACACTGAAAGTGAAGAGGTTTAGATTGGATCTGAGGAGGAAGTTCTTTGCTGTGAGGGTGGTGAGGCATTGGAACAGGTTGCCCAGAGAAGCTATGGCTGCTCTATCCCTGGAAGTGTCCAAGGCCAGCTTGGATGGGACTTGAAGCAAGCTGGTCTAGTGGAAGACATTGTGCCTCTGGCAGGGGGATTGGAATGAGATGGGCTTTAAGGTTCCTTCCAGCCCAGGCCATTCCACGATTCTCCAAGCTGCAACAGCTCAAAGGAAAGGTAAGGAAGGTAAAAGTCTTGCCATGTGTCCAGCAGATGTGGTTTTAGGGGAACCTGGACCTGGACCCCTCTACAAGCCCCCTCAGCACCATGTCTGAAAGCAGGGAAGCGGGATGCCAGCCGTCAGGGATACTCACCTGTGGATGCGGATGCTCTGGCAGGAGAGGCCCTGCGTGTCGATCATGATGTCGGCCTCATCCAGCACGAACAAGGAGATCTTCGTCAGGTCCAGGATGCGGTGCTTGAAGCACCAGTCCAGCGTGGTGCCCGGCGTCCCGATGATGATCTGCTCCTCTAGCACCGTGCCCTTCGGAACTGCGAGAGGGAAAAACGCACCTGGCTGCCTCCAGGCACGGAGCTCTCTGCTGCTCCCCTCGGCTCAGTCAGACTCTGGCTGCTCAGTGATGCCTTCCAGGGGTCATCACGACACTTCCCTGCAGCCTTTGGGGTGGGACCAGCCCTATGTGGGAAGGGGGAGTCTAGAGCAGCCAGAGATGGTGGAAAAGCCTCCTCAGCAGGCGAGGGGGACACAGACACTGCTTTATTGGCCTTCATGGAGATCTGGCTGGTCCCTGGTAGCTCCAGGCTCTAAGAGGGGATCCCCATGCTCCCTTCCCACTCCTGGGGCAGTCCCAGTAGCTGTGCTGGGCTGGACTCACTTCGGTTTCCCCGGACAGCGTAGTTCACCTTGATGTCAGTGCAAAACTTCCCAATGGCCCGGACCACCTGCCCGATCTGCAGGGCCAGCTCGTAGGTGGGAGCCAGGCAGAGGCACTGGTGGGAGAGGAGAGGAGGGAGCTGTCAGGCCCGGGATGGGACACGCTGGGCTGGCAACGAGGGCAGGGACAGCAAGAGGAGCACAGCAGCATTGCAGAGCACTGAGGCACAGGTGATTGGGCAGCCGGGCATGGCTGGAGGTCTGGAAGCTGGCCTGTGTTCTCAGCTCCAGCCATGGGGGCAGAAAGAAGCCACTGTTGCTGTTTTTGAGGAGGAAATTCCCCTCTGGAAGCATGGCACAGCTCGTTCCTGCGCCCTGGTTCAGTCACCCCATGCACATGAGAGGAGATGTAACATGGCAGGAACCAGCAGGCAAAGCTGATTCTGCGCTCAGAGAGGGGACTGGGGGCGTTTGAGCCACCAGAAAACCAACAGTGTCTACAGCTGGTCCTCAAAATTTAAATTCCAGGGCAAATGAAGCCTGGGTTGATCCGCTTTGGCAAGTCAAAGTGCCTCCCTGGGGCAGGCATTGTGCCTTCAGTCCTACCTGCCACTGTGACAGCCCCTGGGGGTTTGTCATCCCCCTCCAGTGGGTGAAGCCACACAGGGACAGGGACAAAGCCCAGAGCTCTGGCCTCGGCAGTGTTCTGGGCACTTGGGCCAACCCCTCCTGCATCAGCTCTCCCTGTCCTGCGTTACCTGCGGGTATTTCTCGTTGGCACTGGCTCTGCTCAGCATGGCCAAGACAAAAGCTGCTGTTTTCCCTGTCCCTGACTGGCTCTGGGCAATCAGATTTTGGGGCCTGCAAGGCAAAAGCAGCTTAGTGGAGCACAGGGGTCAGAGCACTGGGATGCCACACGGAGCCGGGGTTCTCATTCCTACTCACGGGTATGCCAGCATGAGCGGCAGAGCCTGCTCCTGGATTTTGGATGGTCTGTTGAAGCCCATCATGTAAACCCCCCGCAAGAGGTCCCTCTTCCTGTGGAAATAAAGCATCCCAAGGGCCCGTGTGAGGGCGGCCAGTGGCGATGGCGTTCAGCAAGGCCAGGGGCTGTGGCTACTCACAGGGGCAGCTCCTCGAAGGTCTTGACGGAGAAGAGCGGGGAGCTGGGGTCCCGCTGCAGGATCTCCACGTGCTGGTCAGACTCCACCAGGGACGTGTGGATCAGCTTGTTCATCAGCGAGATCTCCGCCAGCGGCACTGGGGAGAGGCAGCAAGTGGAATAACACAAGTGGAATGGCAGAATCGTTAGGGCTGCGAGGGACCTCTGGAGATTGTGGGAGCAAGCAGAGCCACTCTGCACCTGCATTTAGCTAATTGGAGTTGAAAGGGAGGATCGACCTTGGGTAAGTGCTTCGAAAGAGAGAATGTTGTGTTTCTCAAAGTGGAAAACCACTTTCAATGGTCTGCATGATACGCGTGTGTTTTTCTCTCGTGCCTGAACACAGCCACCACATGATGTGAGCTGAATGTGTGGGATTGAGGCACTGGTTTAGGATGATCCTGGGAATTCTGGTTAACTAAAGAAAAACACCAGGTGCTGTTTACGAGAGAACATGAATAAAAGGGGAACACCGAAAAGGATCAGTGGACAAGTCCTGAAAAACGAACTCTGTGCAGCTCCATTTTCTGTCAGGGCCCCTAGAGACCACCCAGTCCAACCCCCCGTGCCCAGGCAGGGTCACCTGGAGCAGGTGACACGGGTGGGTCTGGAATGTCTCCAGAGAGAATCCACGAGCTCCCTGGGGCCTGTCCCACCCTCCGCGGAAAGAAGTTCTTCCTCGCGCCGAGGCGGAACTTCTGCTGTTTTAGTTTATAACAAAAGGCCTGTGATTTGAACCCTCTCCCCTGCAGCCCCGGGCGGGGGCAATCTGTCCGTGCTCCGCGGGGGGCTCCGGGACCCACCTCTTTCCTCGTCCTCCGCCTCGGCCCCGAGCGCCGGCGGCGCGGGGGGCGCGGGGAAGGGGCCGAGCCCGCGGGCCGGGCCCCGGCCGTGCAGCTGAGGGCAGGCGAGCCCGGCGAAGCGGGAGGGCGGGCGGCGCAGCGGGGCCGCGGGCCAAGGGCAGGGCAGGCCGGGCCCGGGGCCCGCCGGGCCGAACCTGCCGAGCCCGCGCCCCGCCTCCGCCATGGAGCCGCCTCACAGCGCCCGCGGCGCCGGACGGGGCGGGAACATCCGGCACCGGCGGGAGCGGGCACGGCCCCGGGTGCGGAGCGGGGACGGGGACGGGTATGGCACGGGGCACGGGGCACGGGGAACCGGTACGGCACAGGGCACGGGGACGGCACGGGGCATAGGGACGGAGATGGGGAAAGGGGACGGGGAACGGCGGGACTGGGGGAACGAGGGAGCATAGACCCCCGCGTAGGGTGGGGGTCCCTGGGGAGTTGGGGACAGCGACCTCATAGGGCGGGGAGGGTCCCCTGTTGGGACCCCGCAGGGTTTTGGAGGGATATCTGGAGTGCTGGGGCACAGAGACCCCCCCACTCTATCGTGGAGGGTCCCTGGGGAGCTGGGGACAGGGAAGGTTCCCTGCTGCAGACAGGGACCCCATAGAGTTCTGGGAGGATGCCTGGAGTGCTGGGGGACAGAGACCCCTCACTATAAGGTGGCGGGTCCCTGGAGAGTTGTGGGCAGGGGCCCCGTAGGGCAGGGACCTGATAGGTTTTTTGGGGGTGTCCCTGCGGTGCTGGGGGACAGGGACCCCGCCCCACTATAGGGTGGGGGTCCCTGGGGAGTTGGGGACAGCGACCTCATAGGGCAGGGAGGGTCCCCTGTTGCACACAGGCACCCCGTAGAGTTTTGGGAGTGCTGGGAGACAGAGAGCACCCGCTGTAGGGTGGAGGGTCCTGAAGAGTTTAAAGGACCCCGTAGGGCAGGAGGGTTTCCTGCTGTTGCACACAGGCACACTGTAGAGTTTTGGGGGGATGCCTGGAGTGCCGGGGGAGAGAGACCTCCCGCTATAGGGTGGGGGTCCCTGGGGAGCTGGGAACAGGGATTGTGGAGCAGGGAAGGTCCCCTGCTGCAGACAGGGACCCCATAGATTTTTGAGGAGTCCCTGCACTGCTGGGGAATAGGGACTCCCTTGCTATAGGGTGGTCCTTGGGGAGTTGGGGACAGCAATATCATAGAACAGGAAGGGTCCCCTGTTGCAGATAGGGACCCCATAGGGTGCCAGCCCTGGTCCCCATTTTGTTTTGGGGGATCCCTGGGGACAGAGCCTGTCCCATAGGATAGTGGGAGTCCCTGAAGAGTTCGGAACAGGGATGATGGTGCAGGGAAGGTCCCCTGCTGCAGACAGGGACCCCATAGGTTTCTGGGGGGTCCCTGAGGTGTTGGGGACAGGGACACACTCCCTCCCCGAATGCTGGGAACAGGGACACCAAGGGGGGAGGGCTGTCCCCAGGTAGATAGAGATGCAGGGACCCCATAGGTTTTGGGGGCTTCCTGGGGTGTTGGAGGACAGGGAGCCCCCCCATAAGGTAGGGGTCAGCAGCCTATGATCCTATGGTCAGGAGGTGAGGGGTGCCCCAGGGTGATGGAGATGCAGTGATCCCATAGGGTTTTGGGGGGTTCTCTGGGGTGTTGGGGACAGGGACCCCTGCACTGGGTGCTGGAGACAGGGACACCAGAAGGGGAGTGGTATCCCCAGGGTGATGGAGATGCAGGGACCCCATAGGGTTTTGGGGAGTCCCTGGGGTTTTGGGCACAGGAACCATGGAGCAGGGAGGGTCCCCTGCTGCAGACAGAGACCCCATAGGGTTTTATGGGGCGGTCCTTGGGGTGCTGAAAGAGCAGGGACCCTGTAGGGTGAGGGTGCTGTCCCCCATAGGGTTTGGAGGGAAGTCTCTAAGGTTCTGGGAGACAAAACTCCCTTTATAGGTGGATGGGGTCCACAGGGTGCTGGAAAGCCAGGGACCCCAACCCTGGAAGGTCCCTGGGGTGCCAGAACACCCCCAGTGTGGGGTAACCACACAGGCCTGTGTGTTTCCCATCTGGGATCACATTCAGAGGAGGTTTGGTGGGAGCTGGACAGAGAGCTCCAGGCTGCAGCTGTCACCTGTGTCCTGTCCTCCCCGCTCCCTTTTCCAGCCATCCCATTCAGCTTTTGGGGACTTTTTCCTGCGCCAGAACTGCCATGTTTTCAGTCCATCCCTATACCTGGGAAAAAAATTAACGCTAATAATAGTAATAACACTAATACTACCTTACTTTCATCCCAAAGCTCCCTTATTTTAAAAATGAGGTAAAATAAGGCCAAGGGAGCAGAGTTTGGTGGAGCAGGGATAAGTCTGGAATAACAGATGCTGCCTGTGGAGTTTCTAACAAACCCACAGAACGACAAGGAGTGTTTGCAGATGCTTTATTAAAGGAAAAGACGCTGCCGAGACATCGCAAATCAAACCTCCTCCACAGCAGAACTGGAATGCGGCGAGGGGATTTTCCAGGTGATGGAGGCTGTTGAGGAGGGGAAAGCGGTGGTGCTGGAGAGGGGGCTGTGGCTCTAGGAGGCGTCCTTGCGGGGCATGAGGCGCTGGGCCAGGTCCCGGCGCACGCCGAAGCGCAGGGCGTCGCGCTGCTTGGTCGTGGGCACCACGTACGTGTTGGGCACGAGGCGCCTGGGTGCCCGGGGTGGCTCTCCCGGCTGGGCCATCTGCCTCCGGATGGCCCAGCGCAGATCATCGTGTGGATCTTCCCCCGGGAAGCTGTATCTCTCCCAGTCTTGTCTGTATCCGTGGAATTTTGCCACTGGGTCGGTTTTCTTCCGTCTGCCAACCTGCGGAAGAATGTAGGACGTAGGCGATCCCACCCGAGCGGAGTGCTGAGACGTGCTCCGTCTCCCAAGATCCTCAAGGAGAGAGCAGGGGCTGACCTCAAGGAACCACTCATCATCACAGGGCATGCACTCCTCCAGGTCCTCGCTGCTGATTTCCCCCTCGGAGATGGTGTCCTCCATATAAACCCTGGAACGCCCCGTATTCCACTGCTCGGCACTGCACCCTGGCTCATTGTTCACTGACTCATCAAAGATCTCCACCATTCCATCGGGTCTGTGCCTCAGCACCTTCCTCTTCATCACCAACTTCCTGGTTTTCCTCTGATTCTCAGAAAGCACTGGAAGGTCTGACTGTGCCCCACAAACGATGGAGGCATCGGCGTAGGGGTCGTCACGGGGACGTGCCAGCTCCTCGCTGCCTCCCGGCCAGGCGCCCGATGTCCCCTCCATGATTCCCACCAAACCGGGTGGACTCTGCAGAAAAAGAAACCAGAGTTAATGTCTTGCAGCATGTTCAAGCTGGCTAAAGGTGTCAAAGGGGGCTCTGAGACTCAAATGTTTGGGTTCAGGGGTGTTGATTTAGGTTGGGCATGTTCTCAGAGCACTGCTGAATCTCCTGCCGCCAGCAGAAGGCTCTTCCCTACAGTAGCAGAAACACAAGCCCTTAATTCCTGCTGGAAAACTCCACTAGAATTAGTTATGTGGTCAGTTAAGTCCTGCTTGACAAACACAGGGCAAGTTCCATGCACTGGGTGAGAGATTAATGGTTTTCTGCTTGTACCTGTGCTTCTAAATCCACACTATTTAGTCATGATTTAATCCAGGGACATCAGAGAGGGTGTTCTACTTCTGCAGAGGAGGAGGAGGCTCAGCACAGCATGTTTAGATGCTTGCTTATGAGTCTGGTGATAGTAAACCTCGAGTAAACCTCTAGCCCTGTGACAAAAAGGGATCTGGACACAGATCCCACTCCCAGCACAGGCTTAGGATATCTTTAGGCGGGTTGGAAGAGCTGCAGGAGCCCCTGGTGGCGCTGGGAGGGGCGGGAGCAGATGGTGGGGCGGGATGAGTGGCAGCCGTCAGCACGCTGTCTGCAGCGGGATGCAGGTGTGAAAGTGAGAAGGCTCCGTGACGGCTCGCCGGGAACGTGCTGCGCTGACGGAGCGGATCCCGTCGGCTGGGGGAAGAGGAGTGATTAAAGACTCCAAAAAAAGAGACTGGAGTGAGATGAAGGCTGCCCGAGCTGAGCCCCCATGGCCCTGCCCATGCTCTGCTGGGAACACGGTGGGGCTCAGGTGATAAAAACCGACTCCGTGGATAAAGGTTATTTTGCAGAGCCAGCCTAGAGGTGCAATAAAAACCACATAAAAATGTAAATCCACAATTTTTTTCTTTCCCTGCAGACCCCAAGGATCCACCAGCAACAAACTGCTCCAGGGCAGTGGCTATGGCCGAGGAGAGCATGGCTGCTGACCACGAGGGGCTCCTGAGGAGGGTGCAGGAGCTGGAAGCAGAGGTGAAGCGGCTGCAGGAGAAGCTCCAGGATGACAAGGAGGGCACTGGGAGGAGAGAGGCTGCTCTGGCCCCTGGGAAAGCCAAAAAACGCCAACAAAGGCCCTTCGATTTCAGCGCACACGGCCGCAGACACGTGGCACTGCGCATCGCCTACCTGGGCTGGGGCTACCAGGGCTTTGCCAGCCAGGAGAACACCCCCAACACCATTGAGGAGAAGCTCTTTGAAGCCTTGAAGAAGACACGGCTGGTGGACAGTAGAGAGACCTCCAACTACCATCGCTGTGGGCGCACGGACAAGGGAGTCAGTGCCTTTGGGCAGGTCAGCATCTCCTGTGGGTTTTCCCGGGTGGGATGGAGATCCAGTGGGATTGCTGTCCCACAGCACAGCTTGGATTTGTTCTTTAAAAGCCATCAGCTCTTACCCCTGGAAGTGAGCCTGGCAATGGCTTTCCTGCATGTGGAAAGACTATTTCAGACCCCTGAAGTGTTTTAGTGCTGTTTTGTCCCCCATATTAGTTCAAGTTCTTTTCCAGGGCCCTGCTTTAGGAGGATAAAACATGGTTTAGGCTGCAGCTTCTCCAGTAGCTCAGTGCTGCCCAAAAAGGGGCGATGCTCTGTCCTTGGCAGGGCCCTCTCAGCTGATTTAACTCTCCAATCCCACCAAAATCCAAAACCCCCAGAAATTGGCTCCCTTCCTGCAGCATCAGGCAGCTGAATTCCTGCACAGAAGGGTCTGAGAGGAGCTGCAGCCAGCGGAAGGGAGCGTGGGAGTGGGAGCTGGAGGGAGGGGATGGAGCTGGCCTGCTCGGTGGGCACGGAGCCACCCGGCTGGCTGAGCCATTGGGGAGAACACAGCCGTGGTGGCTTCACCATTGGGCCGCTCTCCTTCCTTCCCTCCTGGTGCAGGAAGCAGAGCTGGCATAGGTTTGGCCTCGAGTGGCTGCTCTGCTCTCCATGGCAGGATGAGCCGCACGAAATCAGGGCACTTGGTGCCTCCTCTTGTGCTGTTTCAGCACATGGCGCCCGCGCTGGGAATGAACTTGTTCCCACACCAGGTTTCCAAGAGAGCCAGGCTGTTACTGCCTTCAAGTCATCACCTCTAGCTCAAAAAAAAAAAAAAAAAAAAAAAAGCACATTATAACCCAAACCCAGTGACTAAAGTTGAAGCTGTTCTGAGACCGTGCTACGTAGGCAGCCTGCAACTTTGCCTGTTTTATTAATGGAATCTGTGGCATCTGCTCAGCTCCTCAGCACAGGCACTCGCAGCTCCATGGTAGGATCACCCGACTGAAGCCACCTTCATCTGTAGGAGATCCTGGGTTTATTTCCCAGAGGTGTAGGAAGACTTGGCTCCACACGCCGCTGCGCCCATCCATCCGCGCTCTAATCCTGGCTTTTACTCGTGTCTGCAGGTGATTTCCCTGGATCTCCGCTCCAGCCTGCCACCGGAGGGGCAGCAGCAAAACGGGCACGCGGGCGAGGGGCAGCGGGAGGAGCTCCGCTACACCCACATCCTGAACAGGGTGCTGCCCCCTGACATCCGGGTGCTGGCCTGGGCCCCCGTGGCGCCGGAGTTCAGCGCCCGCTTCAGCTGCCAGCGCCGCACCTACCGGTACTTCTTCCCCTGCGCCCAGCTGGACGTGGCCCTCATGGACAGCGCTGCCCAGCGCTATGTGGGCACCCACGACTTCCGCAACCTCTGCAAGATGGACGTGGCCAACGGGGTGCTCAACTTCCAGAGGACGATCCTCAGCGCCCGCGTGACGTGGGTGGAGAGAGGGGGAGAACCCGGGCTGCGGGATCCCTTCCGGCTGTGCCAGTTCGAGGTGACGGGGCAGGCGTTCCTGTACCACCAGGTCCGCTGCATGATGGCCGTGCTCTTCCTCATCGGCCAGGGCATGGAGAGCCCGGACATCATCGACGAACTGCTGGACGTGGAGAAGAACCCCCGGAAACCGCAGTACAGGTAGGGATTGCTCTGGAAAACCGGACAGAGCGATGGCTGCACCCGGAGTGCTGCTGGCGAGCCATGTCCCTGCCAGCACATGGAGCAGTCTCCCAGCATGGAAGTAGGCTGCCAGCCTGGGATGTGTCCATAAGGACCTCTGTTGTCTTGCTCTCAGACAAAGCTTTAATGGCTTTAGTCCTTAGTATTTGGTGAAAATTAAGTCAGCTTTTATTGGGAAAGGGAGTTCTGTGAAGGGCAGAGCTGGCTGTGGCAGATCCACTGTTCTTGAGCCTTTTTGTGGGCCCACCTCCTGTCCTTGTCCCCAGCATGGCAGTCGAGTTCCCCCTGGTCCTGTACGACTGCGAGTTCCCAGACCTGCAGTGGCTCTACGACCCAGAGGTGCAGGGCTTCAACGTGACACACCTGCAGCAGCTCTGGGCCAGCCACGCCGTCAAAACCCACGTGCTTCGGGACATGTTGGCAGGGCTGGACACTGCTCCCATGGCCACTGGCAAAGGTAAGGGGGGAGTTTGGGGAACAGCTTGGAATTCACACTGCCAGCAGGCAGGGTTAGATTGGATATTGGGAAGAAATCCTTCCCTGTGAGGGTGGGGAGGCCCTGGCACAGGTTGCCCAGAGAAGCTGTGGCTGCCCCTGGATCCCTGGAAGTGTCCAAGGCCAGGTTGGACAGGGCTTGGAGCAACCTGGGCTAGTGGGAGGTGTCCCTGCCCATGGCAGGGGGCCGGAACAAGATGGTCTTTAAGGTTCCTTCCAACCCAAACCATTCTGGGATTCACAGAATCAATTAGGTTGGAAAAGACCTGAAATCAAGTCCAACCTGTGACCGATCACCACCATGTCAACTGGATCACGGCACTGAGTGCCACATCCAGTCTTTCCTTGAGTATCTCCAGGGCCAGTCGCTCCACCATCTCCCTGGGCAGTCCATTCCAACATCTAATCACCCTTTTTGTGAAGAAATTCTTCATAAAGTCCGGCCTAAACCTTCCCTGGCGCAGCTTAAGGCTACATATATAATTCTGTGAACTAGAGGGGTAACTGGTTAAAAAAAAAATGAAAGAACGAGGTAATTAAACGTATTTCTTCCATGATGTCACAGGTCCGGGGAGCAGCCTGGTCAGCAGCTTCGTGGAGGGGGTCCAAGCCCGCACCTACAAGCCCTTGCTGGCCCGGCCCCGGTGCGAGGGGCTGGAGGCTCGGATCGAGCACTTCGTGCGGAGGGGCCGCATCGACCCCCCCCGGGGGCCGGGGGTGCCCGGGGACCAGGAGCCCCCCGAGGGCAAGCGGGGCAGCAGCGCAGCCCCCGAGCAGCCGCCCAAGAGGGTCTGCGTGGACACCGAGTGACGGGGCGCCTCGGCACTTCTTTTTATTACTGTTATTGGGGAAAAAAGCGCGTTTCTTCGGTGCTGGTTTTTTATAAATCTCAAGAAATCTCTTGTAGCAGTGCTGTGTCCTACCCTGGGAGGGGAGGGAAGGAGGGAGGCGCAGCACCGTCAACTCGCAGCGGGGCAGCAAAGTGAGGCTTGCTGAGGTTACACTGGGTTATTTTGGGTTACACCGGGCTGGCCCCCCACCCCTGTCGCCCCCGGTACCTCCGGCCCGGCCGCGCCGCTCCCGCCGCTCCGTTACGGGCCGCAACCGCTGTCGCCGTTTAAACACCCCCGCCCCGCTGCCATTGGGCGGCGCGGCTGTCACTCAGCTCACTGCCCCTCCCCATTGGACAGGCCCTCCAAGGCGCCGCCGCCATTGGCCGGCGGGGGCACGCGGGGAAGCGGGCAGGAAGATGGCGGCGGCGGGCGGAGTGGCGCGGCAGTGTTGGCGGCGGGGCGGTGCGGGACTGGCCCGGGCGGTGCGCGGCCTCAGCGGGAGCGTGCGAGAGGCCGAAGGGCTGCGAGCGGAGGAGCTGGCGGAGCGGCTGAGGAGCAGCGCGGGGCAGCGGCGAGAGGTGAGCGGGGAGCGGCCGGTTGGGCCTTAGGGGCTGGACTACAACTCCCGGCGTGCCCCGCGCAGGCCGTCCCGGGAGCGGGCTCGGGCGGTGCATCCCGGGATGGAGCGGGGGAAAGGACCTTAAAGCCCATCTCATCCCACCGCCTGCCGTGGGCAGGGACACCTTCCGCTACACCAGGTTGTTCCAAGCCTGTCTAGCCTGGCCTTGGACACTTCCAGGGATGGGGCAGCCACAGCTTCTCTGGACAACCTGTGCCAGGGCCTCACCACCCTCACAACCAGGAATTCCCAATATCCCATCTAACCCTGCCCTCTGGCAGTGGGAAGCCATTCCCCCTTGTCCTGTCCCTCGAGGCCCTTGTCCAAAGTCCCTCTCCAGCTCTCTTGGAGCCCCTTTAGGCACTGGAAGGGACACTCAGGTCTCCCTGGACTCTCCTGTTTTCCATGTGAACCCCCCCAGCTCTCCCAGCCTGGCTCCAGAGCAGAGGGGCTCCAGCCCTTGGAGCATCTCTGTGGCCTCCTCTGGACTCGCTCCAGCAGCTCCACGTTATTCCTGTGCTGTGATCCCAGGGCTGGAGGCAGCTCTGCAGATGGGGTCTCACTTGAGGGGACAGAGGGGCAGAATCCCCCCCTGCCCTGCTGCCCACGCTGTGGGATCAGCCCAGGGCAGGGCTCACCCACCATATCCAGCCTCACCCACCAGCACTCCCAAGTCGTTCCCCCCAGAGCTGCTCTCCATCCCTTCATCGCAGCCTGGATCGATCCCAGGAGTTGCCCCAACCCAGCACCAGCACCAGCACTTGGTCTTGTTGAACCCCATGAGGTTCCCATGGGCCACTGCTCGAGCTCGTCCTGATCCCTCTGGATGCCACCCTGTCCCTCAGGCATGACACACGCACACACAGAAGGCCAGTGAGTTGCTAGAGGTCCCACTGGAGCTCTGTGTGAAAGCCAAGAGCTGTTTATCCCCTGCTGAGTGTCTTGTTCTCTCCTCAGATCCCCAAGGATCCAGCACAGCGACAGCTCCGGGAGCTCACCGCGCTGAGCCAGCAGCTGCAGCGGGTTCACCCCAACGTCCTGGCCAAGATCCTCAAGCAGGAAACCGTGTACCAGAACGAGGAGATCGTGGTGATCAACAAACCCTACGGGCTCCCTGTGCATGGTGAGGGAGAGGGGGGAGTGGAAATGGCTCTGTGGTGCTGACAGGATCCTCTGTCTCTGTCCTCCCTGTGCTGGGGTTTCTCTTCCCAGGGAGGGTTCACTGTCAGATCTCAGCCTTCCCCTCCCCAGGATACCTTGGGGGTGGTTTAGGGTGCATGGGGAGGTGACCACTCCCCTCACTGCCCTGCTGTGGGTCACACAGGCGGCCCCGGCATCAAGAACTGCATCGCTGACGTGCTGCCCATTTTGGCCAAGATGCTGGAGAACATGAGAGCTGAGCCCCTCCACCTCTGCCACCGGCTGGACAAGGAGACCACGGGTGTCATGGTGCTGGCACGGAACAGGGAGACAGCGGACAAGGTCCGGCTGCTCTTCAAAACCCGTCAGGTGGAGAAGATCTACTGGTAGGAAGGGTTTGGGTGGAGAAGGGGCTGCGAAGGGGGTTTGAGGAAGGGGCGAGGGGACAGTCCTCAGGATGTGGGGGCAGCAGTGTTTTATAGGGCTGCGTGGTGGGAGAGGGCTGAGGGGAGGGCTCCCTTCCTGCAGGAGTGACACCCCACAGACTTGTGCTTTCCCTGCCCAGGGCAATTGTCCTGGGGGACCCAGACCCTGCTGAGGGCATCGTGGAGATCCCCATCGTGGAGAAGGAGGTGCAAAGCCACCAGTCGCACTACAAGGTGAGCCCATTCCAGCCTGGTACCCCTGGCACTCCCTCCTGCCTCCCCTGGCTCACCCTCTCCCTGCCCTTCAGATGACGCTGGCTCCCAACTACCGCCTGTGTCCGGAGGATGGGAAGGTGGTGAAAATCCGCAGGAACCGGAGCGCCGAGAGCGCGGTGACGCGGTACCGCCGGCTGGCCGGCGCCTCCGCCTGCTCGCTGCTGGAGCTCCAGCCCATCACCGGTGAGGGGGCCAGGAGCAGCACTGGGAAGTGGCAGCTCATCGTTAGACATGACTGGAATCCTTTCTGGGACAAGGCTCTGGGAATAAGCCCCACTGGGGCGATGGTTTGCTGCTGAGCTGTTCTCTGGCTGCCGGCAATTTTGGCATAGCCTTGTCCAGCACTGAGGATGGTGGGTGGGAGGTGAGGCCTGGCACGGCTGGATGTCACTTTTCTCCTCTTTCTGTTTTCTCCTCAGGGGTGAAGCACCAGATCCGTGTTCACTTGGCCTATGGCTTGGGGTGCCCCATCCTGGGGGATCACAAATACTCGCATTGGAGCAAGCTGGCACCCCAGGTAGGGCAGATCTTGCACTGGATCCAGCCCCTTGTGTCCCCCAGCTCCCTGTGGGCCGGGGATTTCATGTCCCAGCTGGAGAGCTGGGGTTTTGAAGGGACGTTTTCATCCTTGCTGCAGAAGCTTCCTGTGCTCACCTTGAGGAGGCTGAAGCTGCAGCAGAGCAAGGCTCGGCACCTGCCCCTGCACCTGCACGCCCACCGGCTCTGCCTGCCCTTGGGCCAGCCCATAGACCTCGTCTGCAAACCACCCCACTTCTTCCAAAAAACGCTGAAGAAGCTGGAGCTGGACATTGCTAAGGACTGATGAGGAGTGGGGCCGGTTATCTCCTGACGTCCAGCACGTGGCAGTGGCTGTGCCCGCCTTGGAGCCAGCGGTGGGGTGAAGCCTACAGTCTGTAGGCTGGTGTTGCTGGATTCAGAGCAGGTGCCTGCGTGTGCTTCTGGCACAGGAAGGCAGCTGGGCACACTGAAGAGCCTCTAGTTTAGACAAACGAGGCTGGATGGACGTTGGGCTCTGCCTGATCCATGTTTTGGACTTGTCTCCGAGCAATAAAGGCTCCGGTTCCCTCGAGGGAAGGTGTTGTGTGTCTCTGTGCTCAGGCCGGGTGGGACTGAGTCCCTGGGCAGGTTTGAGCACACCTGGGTGCAGCCCCTCCTGGACTGGAGCTGTCAGTTTTCCCTTTAGAGCTGTTTAGCTCAGATTTGGAAAGTCCCTTCATTGGAAAATCCATCGAAAGTGCGATTTGGCAGCGTCTGTGGAGTTTTTTCACTATGCTGAGAGACTGCATGGGGAGTTCCTTGGCTTGGCTGGGCTGAGCAGCTCCAGGACTGCCCCTGCTCTGTGCTGCCAGCAGTGTTAGCATGGATTTCTGGGGACTGACTGTGCTCCTGGGAGAAACTGCTCCATCCCACCGCCCCTTCCAGTTACCCCATCCCTTGTTTCTAGATCCTCTTATTGGGATCTCTTGCCCTTGGGAGCTTTTTTTGGAGCCAGATTCCTCCCCTGTGCCTCGAGAGGGAGGCGAGAGGAGGGATTGACAATCTGGGGAATTGCAGCTGATGTTCTGCCTCAAAACTCATTTTGTGACTCCTGGCCTGTGCCAGGACCTTAAGGCGGGGCAGCAGGTCCCCTCTAGCTGGTTTGGGTGCTGAAAAGGATTCTTTGTACCCCACGGGGCCACTGTGTATCTGGGGCTTCTCCCTGGGGGAGTGCCCTGTCCCCTGCCTTCCCACTGAAAATAGCCAGGCACCCCCGTGCCCTCGGGCCACGGCGCCAGAAATCCCTCTGCTGATGAGAGAGTGGTGTAAAACCGCGGGGAGCCGGGAACGGCCACAGCCGGGCGGGAACCCTGCTGGGGAGGAATGCTGTCGAGGAGGAACTCTGCCTCCCCAGCCCGCTGCCGTGGCTGCTGGGGTGGGATTTTCTATTTCTATTTGTGAAAAGGCTTCCCCTGTAATTACAGGGCGATTTAACGCCCTGTCTGAGCTGTCCTTCGCAGCCATCGGACGCAGCGCTCGGCAGGGACTCCTCAGCTCGGCCAACTCCCTCCTGAGCCGGTCACACCTCAGGTGACACCAGAGCTGCCAGGCACCAGCAGCACTTGCCAGCGTCTCCTCTTCCTCGCTTCAAGATGTCCCTCTCGCACACGGCTGCCGAGTACATGCTCTCCGACGCTCTGCTCCCGGATCCCGGCAGTTCCCGAGCCAAGGGCCTGCGGCTGGAGCTGCCGAGCGATCGCCTGCTGAAGTTTGTCACTGTGGGGCTGCCCCTCTGCCTTGTCTCGCTGGCTTTTGCCCGGGAGTTCTCTGCCGGTGAGTCGCAGCTTTTCCAAAGGGATCTTTGGGCTGAGGGCAATCGCCGGCGGGGGTTTAGTTGTCACGGCAAACCCCTCGTGTTCGTGCTGATGTCGTGATCCAAGGCGGAGCAGACTGGAAGTCCTGTTTTAGGAGCTGTTCTGCGTCATGGGTGTTTATTGATTGTTTTTAATGGATCACTGTTCACTGGGAAAGCCCGGGAACAGCCATGCTAGGCTGTTCATGCGCCCCAGGAGCAGCGCTGAATCGATGCCCAGCCTCAGCTGCTCGTGCCCGGCACCTTCGGGTGCCGTGGGGTTCTTTAGGAGGAGGGTGCTGGCAGCACAGAGGGATGCATTGATGGTGTGTCATGGCTAAATCTGGCCTCGGCCAACATTCTGCTGCTTCCCCCGGGGATTTGGTTTTACTCCAGTCTGGCTGGTCTCTAATTCCCGGCACTGTGTACACACCACTGTGCACAAAGAGTTTGTGTTTGGGAAGAGATGGAAAAGTCCTTACCGGGAACACAGCAGTGAGGAAAAGCAGCTCCAAAATGACCATGAAAAAGGTTTTTTTTAATTCAAAGCGATGCCTTAGATGTAATCACCCTCCTGGCTGTGGAGTGCTCCTCCACCCTCCATGGCTGAGGTTCACTCTCCTCCTCCTCCTCCTCCTCACCCCAGGCTCCCAGATCAGCTGCTTCTCTCCCACCAACTTCACGGGGAAGCAGTCTGCCTACGCCGACACGGCTTGCTGGGACTCCCTCATCCACCACGGCTTCGACGCCGAGGGACACGCTGTCACCAAGTCCCTCTGGGCTCTCAAGGTAGGGTCAAAGTCACGTCTGGGTGCCCCCAAGTGCCATCTGGGTGCACACTCCGCACCCTCAACGCCCTCTCATCCCCTTTGTCCAGGTCTTCCCCTACTCGCTGCTGGTGGTGGCGGTGCTGATGTACCTGCCGTACCTGCTGTGGCGTTACGCCGCCACCCCCGCCCTGCACTCCGACCTGCTCTTCATCATCGACGAGCTGGATAAATCCTACAACCGCTCGGTGCGCCTGGTGCAGCACATGAGGAAGGTCCAGCAGGCCAGTGCTGAGCCAGAGCAATTCTGGGAGGAGTACGAGAGGTGAGGCCCTGCTGCGTCACCGCGGCCCTTGGAGTCCCTCCTCGGGGTGTTGTGGCTGTGGCTGTTCCAGGATGGACTTGGGTGAAGCAGTGAGGTTTGGGGGGTGGCTCTCACTCCCACTGTGTCCCTCTGCCTCCAGGGCCCGCCGGGAGAGGTATTTTGAGTTCCCATTGCTGGAGCGGTACCTGACCTGCAAGCAGCACGCCCACGCCCTGACGTTCATCTACATCCTAAGGAACCTGCTGCTGCTCCTGTTCCTGGCTGCCACCTGCCTCTACCTGGTTTTCCTCCACCTCAACATCTTCTTCCAGGATGAGTTCAGCTGCTCCATCAAAACAGGGCTGCTCCAGGCAGAGCCCCACATCCCCCCACTCATCCCCTGCAAGTTGGTCTTCTTCTCCATCTTCCAGCTCATCAGCCTCTCAATCGGCAGCGTCTACATCCTCCTTATCCCCGTCGTCATCTACAACGCCCTGCAGCTCTGCCAGTGGGACAAGGGGCTGCTCTCCGTCTACGAGATGCTGCCTGCCTTCGACCTGCTCAGCCGCAGGATGCTCACCTGCCCCCTCAACGACCTCAACGTCATCCTCCTCTTCCTCCGCGCCAACATCTCCGAGCTGACCTCCTTCGGCCGCCTCAACGCCGTCAGCGCCCTGAGGGAAACCACGGCCAACAAGGAGGACATCGACACCGTCATCGATTTCATGACGCTGCTGGCCGGGCTGGAGACCACCAAGCCCAAGCACCACGCTTGCACCCCCGAGGCTGAGGGTGGTACAGCTCTCTCCAATGGCACGGCCCTAGGTAGGCTCTTTGGGTAGACACAACTTCCCTCTTCCTCTTGGTTCCCACACTGCCAGATCCCACCTCGGGAATGGGGCTGGATCCGTCCACCGCTGCCCTAAACCCTTTGCCAAGACATTGAGGTGTTTGGGGGGTAGTTGGGGGGCTGCTGGGGGTCACCGTGAGGGCTGACAGCTCTGGGAGAGGGTTCTGGCAGCTGGGATGTAACGTTACTGCAATCCCAGGCGTGGGCAGGAGTTGCTATAGGAACAGCAAGCAGAGAGCTTGCCACTTAAATCCAAGCTCTGGGCAAACTGCAGGGCCACGAGGGTCCCTGTTTTTGGCAGCTCAGCCTGCTTGAGTGGGATTGGGAGCTTTAAATCCTGGGGGGCTGATACCAGGGATGCCGTGCCTGCTCCCTTCTCCTGTTTGCATGGCACTGGTGGGCACAGTGGGGCTGTGTGCAGAGAGGGAGCCAGGCTCCAAGGGAGAGCCACATCCCTGGGGCTTGCACTGCTCCCTCTCCCATGTGCTTTGGGTTCTGGGGAGGTGGGTGCCTCCTTTGGGATCTCACAGGGATCCCCAGTGCCCACGGCTGTGTAAGGCAGCCCATCCCTGCAGGCAGGAGCTGGGAGGCCTGGGCTCCGTTCCTGGCCCTGAACACACAGTCTGAGCTGTGGTTTAAAAAAACCACCCAGATTGAGCTGGATTTCACATCCTCATTGCCATGGCAACCACGGGGCCAGCACACCTGGCTCATGGGCCAGTCACACGCTGCTGGAGAAAGCCCAGCTCCCAGTGTGCCATCGCCCTGTTAAATAACTGCCTGCTCTTCCTGCCCTGTCTAGGACCGAAGCCTGGAGTGGAAACAATGGGAAAACCCTCCCGGGACTCACTCGGCTCTGCCTGATCCAGGAGCAGGCAGGGATCCTGGGATCACAGGATCCACTTTGATCCACATCCTTCTTTCCAGCATCACTTGAGTGCATTACCCTGGTTCTAACACAGCTGTGATGTGGCAGCTGGGCTGAGCCCACCTGCTTTTCCTGCAACTGGGCTTTCCCTTCTTATGTATGTTTTTCCAGAAAAAGAGGGTTAAACAATCAATGTTTTGTACAGAATCTCTTGGGTTCTCTTATTCCAAGCACTGGGTGCCACAATGTGCCTCTTCCACACAAATTTCCCTGCTGTTACAGCAGGAGGGGGAGGATGGAGGAATAAAGGGTACTCCTCTGAAGGAAAAAAGGATCCAGGAATAAAATAAGCTGGTTTATTAACTATTTACTATTTATTGTTTATTAACAGAGGGAGGTGGAAGGCACTCACACCCTCCACAGCTCCCTCTTCTAGCCCAGCCTTAGTCTTTGGCTGTGGGTTTTTGGCAGAGCTCCTCTCTCCCCCCTCTACCCTGCAGCTGGAAGCTGATCCCTGGATCCCACAAGCACCCTGCTGTGGGGATGAGCAGTCCATGCCCTGAGAAATGGTGTGTCCTGGGGAGCCAGGACCACTCCACGGGCAGAGGGAGAAGCAGTGAGGGGTTTGGCTCCCATCAGTGTGTCCTACTGCTTCTCTTAAAATCATTTTTCATAAATTTAATTGTAAATTGGCTTTTTTTTTCCCCCTGCAGCCTTGGCTTGAAGCCAAAGAGGAGCTGGAAAGTTGTTTAATTAGTAGGACAGTAATCGAGCCCATTGCCTCCCAGGATTGGAAGGGGACCCAGAAGCCTGAGCTCCCTCCTCTCCCCTAAATCCCTCAGGAGAACCCAGAGCCAGGGAGGAGAAGCAGCTCCCTCCCTCCGTCGGTGCTGCCTGTGGGGAGGGTGTCCAGCAGGAAGGGGGGTGCAGGCAGCCCCTGGGGGTTGTAGAGGGGGCAGGACTGGTACTCACAGGGCCACTCGGCCCAGGCGTAGCGCAGGCCCAGCACCAGCGTCCCACAGCCACCCAGGGCCAGTGTCACCGTGCGGGACCCCACGGCCACCACCGGTGCCGGCAGCCACCGGCACGGGGATGCCTGGCTGGAGCAGCACACCTGGGGAGGGGAGAAACACTCATCAGCGTGGCCTTCCCCTCTCCCAACCCCTCGGGGAGGATTTCCTACCCCTCACCTCGAATGACCGTGCGTCCCTCTGACGGCAGATGAGCTCCTGGCTGTAGGTGACGTTCAGCAGCCCCCTGGTCACCTCCAGGACGGCCCGGGTGGGATATGGCCCCTGGAAAACCAGGTCTTTGTCCCCGTACGCCACAGCCCTGGCGCCCAGCAGCAGCCGGTGTGCCACGTTCTGCTTGTCCCGAGGGTGGATGCTGCCAAGGAAGAGGAGGGAGATGGGGTTGGTACCCAAAAGCTTCATCCCTACACCCTCACCCTGGCCCGGGACTCGCCTGCCGTAGGGAGAGTGCTCATCGCCCAGATCCATGGCTACGGCCATGAAGGTGCCGGGCATCCTGGCATTGGGAACAACCCCCAGGTCGCCTGTTTGGTGCCAGCGGAGCCGGGCAAAGCTGTCGTCGGGGCTCTCACGGCGGTAGGTGGACAGCTGCAAGGCAGGGGAAGAACGGGGGAGTGGCTTAGCCATCACTCCCAAAAATGGCCACTCTGGCCCCTGCCCAGGATTCAGCACCCAGCAGGACCTGCCCGTGTGTTTGCAGCATCCTCTCCCTGCTGCCAGCTTGGATGTGGCCTCCAGTGGGGGAAAGGGTGGGTAAAATCTTCCTGGGCAACCCCATGGGTGTCCTGCCTCTCACGGCCCCAACCTGCACGAAGCCGAAGGGGAGGAGTGGCTCCGTCTGTCCGGCTGATCCGGCGTGGAAAGCGCGGCGCCAGTCGGCGATGAGCGCGGGGAAGGTGCAGTTGTACCGGTCCGTGTGCAGGAAGGCGTTGGCCTCACCTGTCCCACAGAGAGAAGGGTCAGTGAGAGCCCTGTGGGACAGCGGGGGCTGCTCCACCCCGGGGGGATGCAAACAGGCTCACCCTGGTACCAAGCGATGCCCCGCAGGGTCATGTTGAGCAGCGGGTGGATCATGGCGTTCCAGAGCACGGATGGTGTTTGTGGGCCGGAGAGATGCCAGTGTGGGGAGGTGCTGGAAGACAGAGCTGAGCTTAAAGGGATTGCAAAGCACAAGGGGGGCTTAACCCTGCACGGTTAAAGCAAGCACCGTGCCAAAGGGGAGCTCTGGGGGCCTCATCTTCCCCCTCCACCCACCTAGATTTGCCCTATGCTCTTGGCATGGGAGGGGATTTTATCCAGAGGGGGACAAATGACGCACAGAGGGGACAGCAGGAGAGGAGGTGGGGTGGGAAGGGATGCGGATACTCCCCAAAAGCAGTGTGGTGCAGGGCAAGAGGTGTTTCCAAAGCACCTTCTCTCACCTCCCCGTGTCCTCTGGGAGCCCACACGCCTGCAGAGCCTGGCGGGAGGACCAGGCCTCAATGGGTGTTCCCCCCCAGGCCGCCTCCACCAGCCCGACAGGGGACCCCAGAGCCTCGTACAGGGAGCGCCCCAACAGCCAGCACACAGCCGAGAAGTAGGTGAAATTCCCGTGGCCCAGGTTTTCTGCTCAAGAAACAGTGGGCTGCAAGGGGAAAAAGGGGGAGGAAAGCTGTTTCCAGGCTTTCTTTTGGAGGCACATTGCACTCACCAGCCGTGGGGATGGACCATGGCAAGGCAATCCCCTCCAGGTCCTCCAGCTCCACGTCGGAGCGGGCGGGCGCTGCGGCAAAGATGCGGACGTGGGGATAGCGAGCGGCGGCGGCGAGTTCCTGGCTGGCGTTGGCCACCTGGGGAAGGGAGTGTGCGAGGTGCTTCCCTGCCTGATCCCTGCCTGATCCATGCTGTGGGGCCTTACCTGCAGGACTGTCATTGCCATGTTGCTCTGCCCACTGCAAAGCCACACGTCCCCAAAGTAGATGTCCCGCAGTGTCACGTTCTCTGAGCCCTGCTCGGCCGTCAGTGCATAGGGACCACCCTGATCCATCGGGTCCAGGACAGTTGTCCATGTCCCAGAAGGTCCTGAAGGAAGAGGATGGTGCTTAGCTTCTACCAGCCCTATAAAGATCTCAAGACCTTCACAGGGATATTGGATGAGCGGCCAACAACCAGTGGGGATGGACAAGCTTCCCCACCACAAAGCTAGGCTGGGGAAATGGATTTTGGAAGCTCTCTGCCATCAGAGGGTCTTTCCTCCTGGAGGAATTTAGGGGTTAAAAAAGAAAATCCGGAAAACAAATGTGTGTCAGAGCAGAAGCTGCTGGGAGGAACTGGGACTACAGGAGCAGCTTGGTGTGTGTGACACCGAGATGTCTCTGGCTAATTTTAGAGGTGCCGAATTGAGGCATGAAGATATTCTGCTGGAGCTTAGCATGGATTTTTGGGCCAGATCCTGCAGATCTCCTGGAATCACTGCTCTCCCATAAGACATCTCCAGGCTCTCCAGCTTGTGGAGGTGCCCTTGGGCAGCGGTTTTGCCCCCTCAAAGGTGATGAGCAGCCCCCCAACTCTCTAAGCAGGGAAGCAGCTGGGATTTGAGGTGCTCCTGAGCCCTCTCAGCCCCCAGGAAGTCTCTGCCTGCACGGGCGACATCCTTCAGGGCTTAGAGATCCCAAGGGGGCACAGATAGAAAAAGAAGCCAGGAGTGCTCTGGAGATTCCCCAGAGACGTTTTTGATGGGGAGAGGAGCTGGATCCCCCTCTCCCCTCAGCAGCCTCGCCACTCGGCTCCAGCCTGTGCAGTGCCACCCACTCCAGCGGCAGCTCGGCTCCGGCTGGGCGCCCACGGGATCCGCTGCTGGGAACCAAAGTGAGCAAAGGCTGGCGCTGGCAGGGACGGCTGAAGCCCCCAGATCTCCTGCAGAGGGGAAAGCATGATGTGGAGAAGTCACCATCGCCTCTGCACCCCCAGGAGACAGACCCGGAGTGGCGACAAACCCCACTGGCCGCTCTGGTGTGGGCTCGGACGAGCTCCTCGGCCACCACAACCAACGGCCCCCAGTCCTTGGTGAGGGGCCAGGACTGACCTTTAACCTGTGCTGTTTTCTTCGTGATGACGAGGCCCTCAGCCCCCGAGAGAGTCACGGTCACCACAGCCCCCGGCTCCCCGTGGCCCCACACCACGGCCCCCGCCGGCTCCCTCTGCAGCACCATGTGGTCGCCGTAGTAGGAGGCAAAGCTGAGCATCCCCCCTGGAATCACCAGACAGGGCAAACATCAGCTCCAAGAGGAAAACAGCCTCTTAAATATTCCCTCTTAAACACAGATTATATGAGAATCCGCTCAATTTACAGCTTCCTGGACAGCTGTAAGTGGTTAAAATCACCCCAGAGATGAGGAAGCGACAGGACTTGAAGTCCCCAGGAAAGAATTCATCTCCCAAAGCACAGAGAGGGTGTTACATCTTGTGTTACATAGATTTGGACACAGGTTTTGGTAAAAATTCCCCTAATAACAGCATGGGAGCCTCTCTGCCAGCCCAGCCTTGCTGATAGATATGTTCTGATGTATTTTTCCCTTGGGAAAAAAGTTTGGCAAGGGTGGGATGGGAAACACCAGGCATGTGGCACTGGCAAAGACACCTTCATCAGGGAGGGAAGCAGAGGGCTAAGCCCTGGCAGCCCCAAAAGCTGCATTTTTGGGGCGTGAAAAGAAAATCATGTTTGAAAAGGGCTTGGGGCAATGTTTGAGGGGCAATTTGGGGCAGGGATCCCAGCTGGAGCTCACGGAGCCCCATCTCCTCCGCAGCTCATCCCAGGCTGGGGTTTAAGCAAGGAACAGAATTCCTCAGCCCCCCGGGAATCAGCTGCGTCGCCGGTCCCGCTGCCTCCTGCCACGAGGCTCCGGGAAGAACGAGTTATATAAAAAACAAGTCGGAGGAGAAAAAAAAAGAAAAAAAAAATTAGAACTGAGACGCCAGGGAAGTGAGTGGAGGCTATAAAAAGCAGCTGGGAGGAGGGAAGGGAGGAGGGAAGGGAGGAAAGCCCACGAGACACGGCCGAGGAGCCGCATGTGGCTCCCACCTTACGTAAAGCACCGTCCCACGGCGGCAGCACCGGGCCAAGGGCACCGGGGAGGGGGTGCGGCGTGAACGGTGTCAAAGTGGGGCCCAGAGGGTGCAAAGGGCGTCGAACTGGGGCTCTGGGAGTGCATCTGGCACTGAAACAGCGCTTGGGGGTGCAAAGGGTGTCAAAGAGGGGCTGGGGGGCCGGCAAGGGCATCAAAGCTGGGCTAAGCAGGGGTGCCAAGGGCATGGAAGAGGGGCTGGGAGGGCACCAGAGGGGGGCTCGGGGTGGCGGCAAAGTCACCGAAGGGGGTCTGGGGGTGCACTGGGCGTCAAAGCGGGGCTGGGGGGGGGGCCAAGGTCCCCGAAGCGAGGCTCAGGGGGTGTGCAATGGGCACCAAAGCTGGCCGGGGGGGGAGGTTAGGAAAGGCCAAGGGCATGGAGGCCGGGCTGCTGGGGTGCCAAAGTGCCCCGAAGTGGGGTTCCGCTGCAGGGGCTGCCCGCGGGGCTGGGAGGGGGACGGAGGGTGAACCCCCCCCAGCCCTTTACCTGCTGCCGCCGGAGCCTGAGCCAGCAGAGCCAGCAGCGCCAGCAGCGCCCACGCCGCCATCCCGGGGGCACGACGGGCTGTGAGGGCGCCGGTGCCCCCCGGTACCCCCCGGTGGCCCCGGACCCTCCGGTGGCCCCGCCCCTCGCCCCGCCCCGCGGGCGGGGCCACCGCATGAGGGCGTGGCCTGTTTGCGGTTGCCAAGCGACGGCGTCCGCACCCACGGCCTGAGGCGGCGGCGCGGCCCGGGCCGGGTCTGACAGCAGAGGCCGAGGGAGGAAACTGGGAGCGCGGGGGGACCCGAGGGACCCAGGGGGGCGCTGGGGACACTGTGGGGACACCGTGGGGACATCGGGGGGACATCGGGGGCCTCCCCGCTCTCGCCCCCCCACCCTCCCCGTGCCCTGCGCGCTGCGCATGCGCAGAGGGGATCGCCCCCTAGCGGCGGCGCTGCCCCCCTTCCTCAGCGCTCCCCGCACCCCCTTGGCCCTGGGTTCGAGTCCCGGCGCTGCCCGGTGGCACCGGGGGCTGCGGGCTGGGGTTAATCCCAGGCTGTTCTGCCGCAGGGAGTCCAGGAGAGCGGCCATGTCCGTCCCCTTCTCCACCACCATCGTGAGGGTGCCCGCCGGCTTCCATAACCTGCTGGAGGGGCTGGTGCGGGAAGTGCTGCGGGAGCAGCCCGGCGACGTGGTGGCCTTTGCAGCTCAGCACTTCCAAAGGCTGCTGGAGCAGAGAGAGGGTGAGTGGCCCGGCCCAACACCCATCCCCACACTGCTCCATGCTGCACTGCCTGCCCAGCCTGTGTGGCATTACATCTGCCCCACGTCCCATCACCAGAGTGTCAGTCCTGCCTCACGTGCCCATCATCAGGCCTCTCCTGAGGCCCAGCACCCACGGCATCACACCTGCCCCATGTGCCCACCACCCATGGTGTTGTGCCTGCCCCAAATGTCCATTTCCTGTGGCATCAGGCCTTCCATTTGTGCCCATCACCATGTCATCGTGCCTGCCCATGTGCCCATCAAGCCTCCTCTTTCCCCAGCTGGTGCTGTTGACCCGGTGGCGTGGGGAGCCCTGCTGGAGGACCACCGCCTCACCTGGCCCCCTTCCCAGGTAGGAAGGCCACCCTCCCTTCCAGGCCCCTCCAGAGAAATCTGGGTGCCGAGGGCTGCACTGGCTCCCTGCCCCCACCCCGTTTCCGCCACCCTTGTCCCCTACCACCTAAATTTCCCGCTTTTCTTCCAGGAACCAAAGGAGGCCAAGGACACGGGGGCAGCACCAGGGGGAGCAGAGAGCACCTAGGGCACCGACACGCCGTGATTCCACCCCAAAATGCCCAGAGAGACACCCAGGGGGTGCACATTCCCATAACCCTCATGAACCAGGACACCTCCCCAGGGACATGACCCCAGTGCTTGCCCCCAATATCCCATTTCCCACCATCTGACCCCAAAACCAAAAAAAACCCTTGATCCCACCCTGGCTCCTGCCCTTCTCCTGAGTGCTCCCATCCCACCCCTGTGGCGCTGTTTTAATGAGGACTTTTATTAATGAGGTCCTGACCATTATTAGCGCTGCTCACCTGAGATTTCTCCCCAAAAACTCCCGGGTTTGGGGCTGAGCTGAGCACGGGTTGATATTTTTAGCCTCTATATTTAGGCCCCTGCATCCCTGGAGGTTGGAAGAAACTTAATAACATCCCGGCGTGAAGAAACGATGTGACATTGCTCCTCTCCTACCCACCTCCAAGAGCTCAGATGCCTCTGTGGAATTTTGGGGGGCGTGCAGGGCTCCCCTAGTCTCACTGCAACTGGTGAACTTCACGTTTTCCCACCTGGAGTGGTTCCAAAATCCCCTCCCTACAATTAGTGATGGGGTTTGTGTTCTATTTTTGGGGGTGGTCTGAGCCCCCCACCCGTGCTCACCCTGTTTTTCCCCCCTCTTTCCTGTTTTCTCCGGCCGTGTGCGGCGCTCGCCCACGGCACGGGGCACGATGGCAGCTCCCCTGGGAAAAACAGGAAGGAGGAATGAGGAAAAAAAGCTGGCGGGGACCCCGTGCCGGGGCTGATGCCAACCAGCTACGCCTTGACCCCCACTCCGGCACCGCCTCGCCGGCTGCCGGCTCCTGCTTCGGCAGCCGGCAACGCTGCCCGCCCAGGGCATCTTTCCAGCATCCAATTCCCATTTTGTTTTTAAGGATTCTTTCCTTTTTTTTTTTTTTTAAAGGATTTTTTAACACCTCAGTGCCAACCATCTCAAACCACAGCGGCGGGATGTTCCCGGCAGGTCTTGCCCAGCTGCGATTTCCCGTCCTCCTCCCCTCCCGAAATCTGAGTTGTTCTCTCTGAAATTCATATTTTGGAGGTGCTGGAGCACCTGGAAAAGCATCACCCGGATGAAGGGACCCAGGGAGGAAAAATGCAGAGCCTGGAATGGGCTCAAAACCCTCCGTTAATGATTAGAAATGTTCTGGCATTTCACGTCCCTCCTCCGCAGCCGCAGCCTGCGGGAGACGGCGGCGCTTGGTGGCTCTGCCAGGACCGGGGGGCCACGGCTGGAGCGGATTTTGGGGACTAATTGAGGGACTAATCCTAATTTTGGGGCTAACTTCCCAGATCCTTGATGGATGAATCACCCCGAAAACCCTTCCCGCTTCGCTCCCCCAGACGCGCTGTCTCCTCTGATCGGAGCAGGCAGCGATGGACCTGCACGGTCTAAGAAAACAGGGAAAAGGATCCCAGAAGAGCTGCCGAGGCTTCTTCTGGAAGCTGGAGCGGGGTTTTCTGGAGCAGAGCTGTTCCCCACACGCCCAGCCACGCTGGTGGGAAGAGGTGGCGGTGGAAAAGCGTCTCCAGCAGGGAGAGTAGGGTGCCAACAGCTGGTGGAAGAATTGAGGGATGCTTGGGAGCATGTCCTGGAGAGGGATTTGTGTGCCTGGGTGATGCGAGGTGGGGGTGACCCCCATCAGCCTCCAAGTGTGGGTCATGGTGGGGGGCAGGGGTGGGATGTTCCTGGGATGAGATGGAATGGGGTGGAGTGGGATGGGGAGCGGGATGTCTGGGTGCCCTGGGGAGCTTGGGGTGACAGGGCACAAGGGGTGCCACCACCTGCATCCATCTGGAATGGCCCTGGGGACAGAGATGGAGATGGGATGGGAAAGGGACAGGGCTAAGGATAGGGACAGGGATGAGGGTGATGATGGGGATGGGGAAAGGGATAGGGATGGGGACAGAAATGATGGGGTTGAAGCTGGAAATCGGGACAGCGATGGGGATTTATGAGGGGGATGGGGACAAGAATGATGATGGGGACAAGAATGGAGATGGGGACAAGAATCGGGATGGGGACAGGGGAGGGGACAAGGAATGGGGATGGAGATCATGACAGGGATGGTGATGGAGATGGGGACAGGCAAAATGGTGGGGATGGAGAAGGTGATGGAGGTGATGAGGATGAGGTCAGGGATGGGGACAGGGCTAGTGGCAGCAGTGGTGACAGTGGCAGGAACAGTGACAGTGATGTCAGTGGGACAGGGATGAGATGATGGCAAAGAGGAAGGTCAGTACCACCAGGCCCCCAAGAACGACGACCCCAGGGTGAGCAAACCCGCCCTGGGAGCAGCGGCGGGGCTGGGCTGTGCGGGTGGGCCGGGGGTGCCGGTGCCTGGCTGGGGGGGCCACGCTGTGTTTTGGGGGCCGGCCGGAGCGGCATCGGCGCCGAGCCCACGGGCGACTTATGCAGTTGCTTAGCAACTCCCAAACCCGGATTAGAGGAGAGCGAGGCGGGCGATGGGGGGGCTGCAGGCTGCAGCCCCCCGCATTGCCCTGGAGGTCCCTCCTCTTTCCTGGGCTGCCCCGGCTCACCCTGCCAGTCCCAGCACCTCGGCGTGGGCTGAGGCTGGAAGCAGGGGCTGCAGGCAGCACCAAGGGCCGGGAAAGCAGCTGGGGGTGCAGCTCTGCTTGGAGAGCACCCCAAATGTGGGGGGTTGGATGCTCCTGTGAGTGGGGAAGGGACCCTAGACCCCAAAAGTGGAGCCCACTCCTCTGTGTGGAGCCTGGAGTTGGGCACATCACCCCTGGGCTTAAGGGGATGCTCGCTGGGACGTGGTGTCCCACCATGCCCACCCTTCCTCACCATTTTCATCCACACTCTTCTTTGGGACCAAGTCCTAAGTAGGTCAAGAACGATTTTCCCCCTGTGCAAACGAACCCGGGGGGGGCAAAACCTCCCTCCAGCATCACTGCGGGCCAAGTGTCCCCCCCAAAAAATGCACACGTAGCCCCCATTTACTGCAGCTTTGTCCCCTCTCTCAAAAAAAACCCCAAAAACCCTCCACGCCGAGGGCGAGCCCCGTCAGATCTTGGCTCGCGTCCTCCGCATGTGATGTTGTGTTCCACGAAACTCCGGGGCGAGCTGCCGGCTCCTTTAAGTGTTAGGAGGGAGTTGGAGGCTGCGAAATAAAATTGGAGGAGGGAAAAAAAAAAAAAAAAAAAAAAAAAAAAAAAAAAAAAAAAGAGGAGAAAGGGAGGAAAAAAAAAAAAATAAGACACCCCCCCTTTTCCCCCCCAAAAGCCTGGCAGGGGTGTCGGGCTGATAGGCTCGCCCGGAGGAAAGCGCATTACGTAGGCAAGCGGCTCCGCTCAACTTGCCACCTGCGCCGGGAGAGCTGCCGGGGAAGCGAGATCCTGCCGGAGCCCCTCGCCCGCCGCTGGCCGCCCACCCGCCCTCCGCCATGGACTGCTGCAATGTAGGTCCCCCCTTCCCCCTCTCCCCCCACCCTGCACCCGCTTTTCCGCCTTTAATCCGTTATTAGTGGTGAGGTCCGGGGGCGGCCGAGGGGGTTTGGGGTGGCGGGGGCGGGGGGTGCGATGGGTGCTGCACCCAAGAGCTCGAACAACTCCACGTCTCCCCCCGACCCCAGCGCTGCTGCAGCCCCCCAGGCCCATCTCCCCCCAGCCCCCCGCCCCAAACCCCCCTCCTGCTTCGCACCAGTTCAGGGTTCATCCCGCCGGGGCCACAGCCCGGTCAGCATCCTGCATCCCACAGCCCGCTCGGGAAAATCACCCCCGTCCCCAAATCCAGCTTTTTTTTAAGCTTTTTCTTCCCCCTCCTCCACCCCCTAAATTACTGTCCAGTGGGATCGGGGGTTGCCTGTGGATAAAGGGATTAAATGGAGCTGCACCCCTCACTCCTCACCCGAGGGTGAGCTCCCCTTGCTGCTGGCTGGCTCGGGGAGCTGATCCGGCACAAGCCCACATCCTTTTCCCTCTCTCTCCTTGTTTTCCCTGACTTTTCCTGCCCTTCTCCCCCTTTCTTCCCCCTTTTATTTTCTTTTTCCCCTTTCCACTCTTTTTTCCCCTCTTTCCCCCCTCCTGCTCAGGTGGCAGCACCGGGAAAAGCCCCCATCCCTTCTCCTGGGCACCTCCAAACAGGCAAAGCCCACCCTGGGTATAGGATTTCTTCTCTCTGGATATGGAATTTCTCCCCGACATATAGGATTTTTTCCCTCATATATAGGATTTCTCCCTCTGAATATAGGATTTCTCCCCTAGATACAAGTTTTCATCCCCTGTGTAGAGGTTTTTATCCCATGGATATGGTATTTGTCCCCTCAATATGGGATTTCTGCCCTGAATATAGGGTTCCCCCACATATATAAAAGATTCCTCCAACTAGCCATAGGATTTCTCCTGTGGATTTAGGATATGTCCCCCTGGATATGTTTTTTTTTCCCCTGAATATAGGATGTCTCCCCTGGATATGGTTGGTTTTTTTCTCCTGAATATACATGTCTCCCCCCTATATATAGGATTTCTCAACCTGGATATAGGTTTTCACCACCTGTATGTAGGATTTCTCCCCTGAATATAGGATCTCTCCCCTGGGTATAGGAAATTCCCCCGCATATATAGATTTCCTCCACCTGTATATGGTATTTCTCCCCTGGATGCAGCATTTCCTCTCTCTGAATATAAGATTTCACCCTTGCATATAGGATTTCTCCCATGGATATAGGATTTTTCCCATGGATATAGGATATTTTTCGCTGTATATGGGTTTTCTCCCCCGACTGTAGGATTCCCTCCCCCGGATATAGTATTTCTTCCCTGGATATAGGTTTCTCCCCCTGTATATAGGATTTCTTCCCTGGATATAGGATTTCCTCCCTCTGGATATAGGATTTCTCCCCTGGATATAGGATTTCTCCCCTGGATATGGGTTCCCTCTCCTCCCCCCATATATAGGATTTCTCTCCTGAATGGAATATTTCTTTCCTAGCTATAGGATTTCCTTCCCCTGGCTATAGGATTTCTCCCCTGGCTATAGGATTTCTCCTCTGGCTATAGGATTTCTCCTCTGGCTATAGCATTTCCACTCTGGACATATCACTTCCACCTTGGAGCTGTCACTTGAGCCGCTGCTCCTTTGCTCCCCTCACCTTTAGCAATGGTAAAACAACCTGAGCAACTCTGTGGAGCCGTGGCCACTCTCCAGCAGGATGAACACCCTCCCCCCTCCCAAAATCTACAGCTTCCAAATAGCCCCCCCCAAAAAACCTCCTTTAAGTACTTTTGAGCCCCTCTGGGGGGATGAAAAAGCTTCCCTCCCTGCCCAGCATCCAACCCTGGCTCATTTCCAGCTCATTTCTTTTTCCTGTGGGTTTTTTTTTTCCCTCTTGGTCTCGGTGCTGAGTCCAACTGCTCCAGTGGGATGTGGCAGGAGGGGACTGGGCTGTAGTGATTTATCCTTGGGGGGGCTTTTCCTCCCCTCCAGCATCACTCCCTTCCCAAATTTCCCAGTGTTTTCAACCAAAGCCCTGGGGAGGGATACAGGAGGATGCAACAGGTTGCGAGGGAAGGGGAAACTGAGGCACGACCAGCTTGGTTTGTGCAGCGTGGCCCCCCCACCCTGCAAAAAATCCCCCCCAGAACCCATCCTCTGCTCCCTGTGTCAGAACCCCCAGGAATCAGGATCAACCTGGCTGGGGTTTGGCTTCTTGCAGCTGGGTGGCCCAGGGTGGGATTTAGGGATGGGCAGGGGGTGAAGCATCTTTCCTTGCTGCCCCTTCGGTTGCAAAGCCCCCAAGGCTCCTGCAAGAGACCCTGATTTTTAGCAAACTCCTTCATTTTTAGCAAAGGACCCTCATTTTTAACAAATAGACCTAATTTTTAGGAATCCCCCCCCCCCTTAATTTTTAGCACAGGGGCTAATTGAGGACCTTCTGGAATGGATCCCTTTGGGGAGGGGGGTGCCCTGTTTGAGGTCCCACCAGCTGTAACCCTCGCCTTGCCACCACCAGGAGGGAGCCTGCACAAAGCTGGACGAGGACATCCTGGACATCCCTTTGGACGATCCCGATGCCAACGCGGCGGCCGCCAAGATCCAGGCTAGTTTCCGCGGCCATATGACCCGCAAGAAGATCAAAGGGGGAGAAATCGATCGGAAAACCAAGGACGCCGAGTGCGCCAACAGCACCCGCGGCGGCGACCTCCGCAACGGAGACTAGGTACATCCCAAAGCCTGCTTCCTCCCCCCAGAACGGGACCACCTGACAAGGATGCTGTTCTGAGCATCCTTTGCTGTGTTGATTTGGGAAGGAGCATCCTTCCCCATGCTGATGTGGGATGGAGCATCCTTCCCCATGTAGATATGGGATGGAGCATCCTTCCCCAAGCAGAGTTGGGATAGAGCATCCTTCCCTGCACAGATTGAGGATGGAGCATCCTTCCCCATGCAGATATGGGATGGAGCATCCTTCCCTGTGCTGATTTGGGATGGAACATCCTTCCCCGCACAGATTTGGGATGGAGTATCCTTCCCCATGCTGATACAGGATGGAGCATCCTTCCCTGCACAGATTGGGGATGGAGCATCCTTCTCCATGCTGATTTGGGATGGAGCATCCTTCCCTGCACAGATTTGGGATGGAGCATCCTTCTCTGCACAGATTTGGGATGGAGCATCCCTCTCCGTGCAGATTGGGGATGGAGCATCCTTGCCTGAGCAGATTTGGGATGGAGCATCCTTCCCTGTGCAGACTGGGGATGGAGCGTCCTTCTCTGCACAGATTTGGGATGGAGCATCCTTCCCTGTGCTGATTTGGGATGGAGCGTCCTTCCCTGCGCAGATTTGGGAGGAAGAAGGGGTTTTTCCTCCCAGGAGATGGAAGCACGCGAGCAGGCAGCCCCTGCCTTGCCCTAATTTTGGGCGCGCGCCGTAGTAGTTGGGAAGGATGGGAAGTAGGATGGGAAGGCGCAGCCCTAGATTTGGATTGAATCTCTCCCTTAGCAACACCACCCCGAGCGCCTCGCCTCAGCACATGCTATTTTTAAAAGCCTGTGTCACAGTCTCCTGGCAGGAAAAGGTAAATTTAAAAAGCGCCCACGGTGCCGAGGCCGCGTGGCATCGGAGCCCGGGGGGCGGCCGCTCCGTGCCCGGGCCGTGCCCTGTGCCGAGCCGGCACCGGGAGCGCGGAATGGCCTCGGATACCGGGAATGCTGGTTTGGGGTTAGCGGCGGGGAGGGCGTGATGCAGGCTTGGCCACGTGTGTGTGGCGGGGCTGGTGGGGATGGAGCTGGGATGGGACTGGGATGCAGTGAGGATGAAGTGGGGATGCAAGGGGGATGCAGTGGGGATGTAGTGGGAAGGAACTGAGGATGCAGTGGAGATTCAACAAGGATGCAATGGGGCAGCAACGGGAATGAACTGAGGCTGTAGCGGGGATGGAACTGTAATGCAGCTGGGATGCAGTGGGGATGAACTCAGGATGGAGCAGGGATGGAACTTGGATGCAGAAGGGATAAAGTGAGGATGCAATGGGAATTGAACTGGGATGTAGTGCAGTGGCAGTGGGGATGCAGTGAGGATGCAGTGGGAACTCACTGGAGATTCAGGGAGGTGCAGTGGGGATGTGCTGATGAATGGGAATTCAGTGGGGCTGTGGTGGGAACAAACTGAGGATGCAGTGGGGATTTCGGGAAGATCCAGTGGGGACACAGTGGAAACACAGTGAGGACACAGCAGGGATGCAATGGGGAAGGAGTGGGGATGTGGTGGGGATGCAGTGTGAAAGCAATGGGGATTCAGTGGGAATGCAATGGGAAGGAACTGAGGATGCAACAGGGATTCAGTGAGGGTACAATGGGAATGAACTGAGAACCTGAGAACGCAGTGGGAATTCAATGGGGCTGCAGTGAGGACTCGGTGAGGATGCCCTGGGGCTGCAGTGGGGAAGCAGCTGCCAAGTGCAGGTGCTGTGCAGCTCCTTGGGGCCTGGAGGTTCCTCAGGGCTGCCTCGTTAGGGGGGCTGAGCAGGCTGGCAGCAGGGGGGACGGGCTCTCCCCCTCTGCCCCCCTCTGCCAGGGTGCTCTGCCCAGGGAGGTGCAGGCGGGGGGTCCCCCCATGCTCCCAGGCTGGGTGAGGGCAGGGTGCAGGCAGCAGTGGAGCCAGGACAAGGGTGCAGGCAGGGTGTGGGTGGGCTGCAAGTAGGGCACGGAGAGAGTGTGGGCAGGGGGAGGGCACAGAGAGGGTGCAGGCTGCAGGAGCAGTGCGTGGGCAGGGTGCAGGCAGGGTGCAGGCAGGGTGCAGCTGCAGGGCACAGGGTGCAGGCAGGGTGTGCAGAAGGTGCAGGCAGGGCACCGGCAGGGTGCAGGCACGGCTCAGGGTGTAGGGTGCAGGCAGGGTGTAAGTAGGGCACAGGGTGCAGGCAGGGCTCAGGGTGCAGGGTACAGGAAGGGTGCAAGCAGGGCACAGGGTGCAGGCAGGGTGCAGGCAGGGCACCGGGTGCAGGCTGGGCACAGAGTGCAGGCAGGGCTCAGGGTGCAGGCAGGGTGCAGGCAGGGCACCGGGTGCAGACAGGGAGCAGGCAGAGGTCAGGGCTCAGGGTGTAGGGTGCAGACAGGGAGCAGGCAGGGCTCAGGGTGCAGGCAGGGAGCAGGCAGAGCACAGAGTGCAGGCAGAGCACAGAGTGCAGGCAGGGCACAGAGTGCAGGCAGGGCTCAGGGCACAGGCAGAGCTCAGAGTAGGGTGCAGGCAGGGAGCAAGCAGGGCTCAGGGCTCGGGGTGTAGGGTGCAGGTAGGGAGCAGGCAGGGCACAGAGTGCAGGCAGGGCACAGGGAGCAGGCAGGGCTCAGGGAGCAGGCAGGGCTCAGGGCGCAGGCAGGGCTCAGGGTGTGGGGTGCAGGCAGGGCCAGGCCCAGGGCTGACTGCTCTCTCCTTGTTGCAGGGGCCTCCAGCCGCTCCCCGGACCCCCCTCGCCACCGGCCCCCCCCGCCGCCGCCCGCCGAGGCCCAGGAGCCCCCGCTTTGCCCCATCGCCCCCCGCATGCGACCCCCGGAGCCCCGCAGCAGCCAGGCCCTGCCCCCACCCCCGGCTGCCCCGCCCCGCCCCGGAGACCCCCCACCCCAATAAACGCCCCTGCCAGAGCCCCGGGCTGTCCTCGGTGCCGTTCCGTGTCCCCGGCGGAGGGTGAGGGCACCGCGGGCACAGCGGGGAGGGGCACGGGGCGGGCGGTGCCCAGCAGTGATGGCACACGTGCGTGTGGGACATCGGGCGGGCACGTGTGACATCACTGCCAGCCGTGGGACGGCGGGAGTGACATCACGCAGCTGCACAGGGCATGGTGTGACGTCACTGGGGGGTGGGAGAACACTCGTGGGGTGCTCCTGCCCCGAGGTGGGTGATGACGTCACTGCTGGACGTGTGACGACTGCTGTGACACCACAGAGGTGTGTGTGACGTCACTGTGGGATGTGAGACACCATAGAGGTCTGTGTGATGTTACTGTGGGATGTGAGACACCATAGAGGTATCTGATGTCACTGTGGGATGTGTGACACCACAGAGGTGTGTGTGATGTCACTGTGGGATGTGTGACACCATAGAAAGGTGTGTGATGTCACCGTGGGATGTGTGACACCACAGAAATGTGTGTGATGTCACTGTGGGATGTGTGACACCATAAAGGGATGTGTGATGTCACTATGGGATGTGTGACACCACAGAAATGTGTGTGATGTCACTGTGGGATGTGTGACACCACAGAGCTGTGTGATGTCACTGCTGGATGTGTGACAGCACAGAGGTGTGTGTGATGTCACTGTGGGATGTGTGACACCATAGAAAGGTGTGTGATGTCACTGTGGGATGTGTGACACCACAGAGGTCTCTGATGTCACTGAGGGATATGTGACACCATAAGGGGATGTGTGATGTCACTGTGGGATGTGTGACACCATAGAGGTGTGTGTGATGTCACTTTGGGATGTGTGACACCATACAGGGGTGTGTGCTGTCACTGCTGAATGTGTGATACCACAGAGGTCTGTGTGATGTCACTGTGGGATGTGTGACATCACAGAGGTCTGTGTGATGTCACTGTGGGATGTGTGACACCGTACAGGCCTGTGTCATGTCACCACTGGCTGTCTGATGCTGGGTGTGACATCATGCAGGCCTGCAGGACATCACTCATGGACGTGTGACATGCCTGTATGGCATCAAACAGGCATGACTTGGAAGCCGTGATGTCACACACTCGTGGTGACATCGTGGTGACAGACAGGTCACAGGGTGTGAAAACACACGTGCACCACAGTGTCACCTCACCCCGAGGACCTTGGCTGGTGCTGTGACGTCACCCCGCCCTGTGACCTCACCCAGAAGGCTGTGGGACCCCCCAACCCCGAAATCCCCACAAACTCACCCAAAGCGCCGGTGCTGGGCAGCACAGCAGCTTTTAATCAGAAAACTCCTAAAAAAAGTGTGTCCCCCGCCCGCCTGTCGCCCCCCACCCCCCACTTTTAATGCTCTTTTATGAAAAATCCTCCTTTCCACTGATATATAGATATATAAAAAAAAATAAGAAGCCCCACACCCCCCTCGCCGGGGCAGGGCCAGGGCTGGTTTGGGGGGTGATATTTACGGGGAGACTCAGCCCCCCAAACCCAGGGGGCCCCTGCACCCATTAAACATCCCCACGACGAGTCCAGCTGCTCGAGGCATGTGTTAAAAAGAAAAGGAACCCAAAAAGGGACAAAACCACCCCAGAAAACGGGGGTGTGGGGGGTTGAGGGGTGTGTGTGTGCTGGCTCTGGGCACCCCCGGTGTTTGAGGGGAGGTGCTCACACCAAGGAGCCGGCTCGGCTCTGCGCCGGCACCATGACCGGGACGGCGCCCGCCCGGGCCAGGCTGGAGGGGGGCAACGCCCCCGGGGGGGCGGCCGGGTCCTGGTGGCGCCGGGGGGTCCCGTTAACGGCGGGGGGCGGCAGGTTGGGGGGGCGGCCCCCTCCCCGGGGCGGGGGTCCCCGGTAGCTGCCGGTGGCAGTGAGGATGGAGGCGGTGTCAGAGGGGGGTCTGGCCGCGTAGAGTTTGTCCCGGGGGCCGGCGATGGAGGACAGGGTGCTGGTTTTGGAGATGGTGTCCGAAGCCGGTCTCCTCGCCCACGACGGGGTTTTGGGCGCCACAGCGTCCTCCCTGCCAAGAGGGGAGACTGTCGGAGAGAGTGGCACCGGGAACCCCGACATTCCCCGCCCTGGCATCCCCTCCCCGAGCAGCGGGGCCGCCCAGGTTGAGTAGAGTTTCTGGACGCCCAAACAGGGGGACAAAAGGGAGTGGGGGGAAAACAGAGGTGGAAAATGCCCTCGTTAACTCTGAAACCTAATGTCAACTGGGCAAATGTGGAACCCTCACCCCCGCTTGTTAACTCTGAAGCCTAATGATAACTGGCCAGAGATCAGTAACTCCTTCCCCACTGTTAATTCTGAAATTTAGAAAAGATTGGCCCGAGGTGGGAACCTCCTCCTGCCCCGTTAACGCTGAAACCCAGCAAGGGCGATTTGAACCTCCCCCACGAGAGGAGCCTCACTTGATCTCGTTGGCTCCCTCCTCCTGGCTGTCACGTTTCTTCCTCCTGTAGCCAACAACCCGCTGGGCAAAGAAGATGATGGTGGCGAGAGCGCCCAGGGAGCCCAGCACGGCGCCGGCGATGACTGCTTTAGTGCTCGCTGCCAGAGAGACACGGACAGGTCCCTTAATCCCACAGGGATCCCACGGGGACCTCATGGGGACCGTGTCCCCCTCTCCCCGACCCTGCGGACACGTACTCACTTGACTGCACCTCCAGGACGATTCTGCACTTCTCAAAACCCGCTCGGTTTTCGGCTGTGCAGACGTAGAGACCCGACATTTCCAGGGAGAGGTTGGTCAGCCTGAGGGTGCCCCTGGCCAGGTCTGCGGGCGGAAAATTTGGGTTCTGCCCCACAGTCCCCCCCTCACCGCCCCCTCCTCGTGCAGGCAGTGGGCAGGAATCCCCCAGCTGAAGCTTCAGGGGATATTCCAGCCCAGCCGGTCCCCCCCAGAGGTGCCCCCTTACCCTGGGCCGGGGGGAAGAAGACCTGCGGGGTGGGGTCCGTGCGCTCCCACTGGTACGTGGGCGAGGGTTTCCCCTTCTTGGAGGAGCAGCTCAGGGTCACGTTGGCGCCCACGGTGGGGGTGCCGTGCAGTTGGCAGGCGGGGACGGCCGGCGGCACTGCGGGCACCAACGTTAGTCCCGAGGGTCGCCACGGGGAGGCCGAGGGGAGCCGCGGAGCCCGGCGGAGCCTTACCCAGGACGGTGAGGTTGATGACGCCGACATCCCTGCCCTCGGGGGCACCGTCATCCACCACGTTGACGGTGCACATGTACTGCCCCGAGTCGCGCTCCCGGGTGGCGTTGATGACCAATGAGATGTTGTGGCTGAGGACTGGGTACAGGAACCCCACCCGGGACTTCAGGTCCGTCTCCCCCACCTTCTCCGTGCCGTCCAGGTACATCAGGATCTGCACGGGGGAAAACACCCCCTTGGTCCCCTTGGCCCCTCCGGAGAAGGCGAAGAAGGAGAGAAAAGCCCCACAAATCCCATATTCTGTGGAGCAGCAGCTGCTGCAGGAGCCCCCTCCAGCCTCATCTGCCCTGAGCATCCTGAATGTGGGGACTGTGGGAACATCTCCCCACCATGGGCACCATGAGCATCCCCCCATCATGAGCACCAAAATCATCCCCCCCCATCGTGGGCATCTCCCCCTCATGGGCACCACAAGTGTCCCCTCACTGTGGGCATTTCCCCATTGTTGTGGGCACTATGAGCATCCTCCAAGGGCATTTCCCCATCCTGGGCATGACAAACACCTCCCTATGCAGGCATCCTGGGCATGCCCCCAGTGTGGGCATCTCCCTTCATGGGCCCAATGATCACCTCCCTATCCTGGGCACCTCCAGATCATGAGGACCATGGTCATCTCCCCCCGAAAGCATTTCCTGCTGTGGACACCACAAGCAGCTCCCTGCTGCAGGCACTGTGGGCATGACCTCATTATGGGCATCTACAGATCACCATGGGCACTCCCCACCAAGGGCACTGTGCCATGGTGGGCACCATGGTTATCACCCCATGGGGGGCCCTGTGAGCTTCACCCCATCATGGCCACTACCTCATCATGGGCAACATGAGCTTCCCCTCGTCCTGGACACCACCCCATCACGAGCACCACAGGCAGCTCCCCACTGTAGGCACCATGGGTTCATCTCCATCAGGAGCATCCACCTGTCGTAGGTACCATGGGCACCAGGAGCATCTCCCCCACCATAGGAACCTCCCCATGGTGGTCACCATGAGCTTCATCCCATCATGGGCAACTCCTCACCACGGGCACCGCGGTGGGAACCACACGAACCTCCCCATGAGCATCCCCCCACTGTGGGCATCTCCCCATCATGGACACCATGTCCTCATCATGGACACCTTCCCATGGTGGGCATCTCCCCATCATGGACACCATGTCCTCATCATGGACACCTTCCCATGGTGGGCATCTCCCCATCATGGGCACCATGAGGTTCCCTCCATCGTGGGCACCTTTCCAGGGTGGGCACCATGAGCATTCCCCCATCACAGTCACCTCCTCATCACGGGCATCCTCCCACCATGGGCACCGTGGCCACCACTCCGTGATGGGCACCATAAGCTTCCCCCCATCATGAGTACCACTGTATCACGAACACCACGAGGACCCCCCTCTATGATCACCTCCCAGCTTGTCCCCTCTGTCCCCACCCCCCTGTCACCTGGAAGGGGCTGGCATTCCCCTTGTGCAGCAGCCAGAGGATGTAGGGTTTCTCCTGGGAGTGGCTGGTGTACCAGACGGGCAGCACCGCCTGCTGCCCCTCCACGGCGAACACCGAGTCCGTCCCCACGTGCACCTCCAGCACGGCTGAGGAGACACCTGCCCGTGGGAAATCGGGATGTGACTCAACCCCAGGTGCCCCTTGTCCATAGAACCTCCTCACTCGCAGCGGAAAACCCAACAATCTCAGGTTATCACCAGGAAGCTGGGCCAGGAGGACATTTTGCCTCCTTCCCCGGCATGGGAAGGGCTTTCCGGCTGCTCCAGAGGAGGCAAGACAATGCTGTTTCCTCCCATCCCGCTTCCCCCTGCCGCCCAGGATGGGAAGACATCCGGCAGTGGCCAGACACCCCCTTTACCTCAGTATTGGGGCATCCCCAACCCTCCCATGATGTTGCACCAGATCCCACGGGATTTATTTAGAGCAGGGGCCCCCATATGCACCCTACAAGCCTTCCCCAGCATCCCCCCTTTTTGCTGCCAGTGCTAAACTGGGATAATTCATGGGTGGTCTTCCCTGACCTCAATCCCATTCCATCCCAAATATCCCATCCCAATCCCCCCATCCCTGTGTCCCCTGCACCTCAGCATCCCCCCAAACTCCACTGGATGGAGGTGATGGGATACGAGTGGGTACCACGGACCGGAGAGGGATGCTTGGGATTATTCCCCAGCTTTGCCTGGGAGGCTCAGCCAGAAAATTAATCGGCTCAGGGAGGCTGAGTTTGTGCCGGGGTTGCTTTGTTTTTCCCGGGGGCACATCGAGGCCCCGCATCCCGACGGCTCCATCCCTGCATCCCGCCCATCGATCCGTGTCCCCGGCTGGCCCCGCTCCCGCCAGAGCCCCAGGGATGCTCCCGACTGGGACACGGGGTGGAAAGGATGATGCTACCCCAGCATCCCAAATCCTGGCTTCGGAGGGAAAACCCCCTGGGTCCGAAGGATTTCGGGAGCCTCCAAAGGCCTCGCACTTTTCCCTAAGAGCTCAGAGGTTGTAATTGGATTTTTCCAGGGTGGGAAGAGGAAAACAAGGCACTGTGGAGTATTTTTAGCCTCCTCCCGCATCCGTTCATCCCCCCACCCGGCAAGGCATCGGCGCTGCTTCCTGACGGAGCCTTCCAGCTCCGGGCAGGAAACTCTGCTCCGGCTGATAAGTCTTCTCAGGAATTAAAAAAAAAAATAATTAAATTTCCCTTTCTCTGGTGAAAAACCGGGAGAAATCAGGCCTGGTCTGGTGAGGATGCGTAAAAATAGCTCACCCGGGCTAAGAACATAAACCCTTAAGTCCTGGAGGGGGTGGGGGGGATGCCCGAGGCACCTGCGGGTCCCAAATCATCGATATATTATTAGTATTATTAATTACATCAGGCTGTGGTATCGAATCCAACAGACAGCATGGAAAAATAATGCTAATTATAGTGTATTTATATGTAGCTATACAGATAACTGTATTAAATTTAGGGAGTGTGGAAGGAAATATGAGATGGCGACTCATTAAATTGGAATTTCCAGAATAAAATAGATCTTTGAGAACATATAATTTATAGCAATTATAAATATAGGTAGATTTTTGTGAGAATAGGGATAATAGTGGTGATGTGAGAGTTATAATGGTGCTCAGAATAATGAGAGTAATGATCAAAGTGAGAATAATAATTAGAAAGGTGATAATAATAACGATAAAAGTGATACTAATAATGATAACAGTGATAATGATAATAATAATTGTAATTTCAATAGCGATTATAATAATTACAACAGTGATTAAAACAATTATAAATCATAATAATAATTATAACAGTGATAATAATGGTTAAAATAATAATTATATTAATAATTATGAACACGGTTATATAGCTCATTAATTTTGCAGCTGGAATCATTAAATGATGACACAGTTCCTAAAAATTCCCAACAGCTGGGAAATTCCAGGTGTTTTCAGCCTGGCTTGTCCATTATTAGGGATAAAATTGTGTTAAACTGCGATAATCTAGAGGAAAATAGATGATATCCAACAATTATATCATGATTTCTACTGGAAAAGAGATAACAGGTTATACACACCTGGTGGAATAATTACGAATTTGATTGTAGTTTAATGAAAATAATTATGATAGTTTTAATATTTATAGTTATAGATTATATTATAATAATTATTATATTATAACAGTTATGATTATTATATTTGTTTATATTATAATAGTTATAAGTAATAGTTATTATAATGATAATAATGATAATAAAATAGTGATAATAGAGGAGATTATGATGATGATGATGATGATGATGATGATGATGATAATAATAATAATAATAATAATAATAATAATAATAATAATAGTAATAATAATAAAGAGGTTCATTAATGATGCAGATGCCATTGATAAGTGACTCCTAAACCTCTGTGCATCCCCAACAGTTGGGAAAATCCAGGCTTTTCATCCCAGTCCCTCTGTCAGGAGCAGTTTTGGCCCCGATGCTGGGCCAAGGGGCGCTGAGGATCCCCCAGTGAGCTGGGGAGGGGTGGATGGAGCTGGATCCCAAGGCCGCTCCCTCCCCCAAATCCCCTTTTTCGCCCCAAGTTCCTCCTCTCAGGCAGATGTGACCCCAGAGAGGGCTGGGAGAGCCGGGGCTGGAGCTGCAGGCACGGGAGGGACCGAACCCTCTGGCACAGCCCCAGCTTTGGCCACCTCGACGCTCCAAATCCTCTAATGCTTTAACCAGATCGAAAAAATTAAGCCGCTCTGGGCGCTCATACGTGTTTGGGGGGGCCCCGGGCACCTCCTGCCTGCTCTCTGAGCTCAAAAACCTGGATTCTGATCCAGCTGCCCTGAGCTAAACACCTGCCCGGCTGCCTTCCCTCCGCTCCAGCCCATCTGCTGGGATTTTTTTTTTCCATATGGAAAACCCAAATGAATTTAAATTTACCTTTAAAAATACTCTTACTTGTTTGTTTTGGTTTGGGGTTTTTTTTACCCATGGAATAAATATCTTTTAAATTACCGTTGCAAACACTTTAAATTTTTTTCCCCTATTGAAAGGAAAAAAAAAAAACAACAAACACTTTAAATTTGCCTTTGAATTTTTTCCCTATGGGGGAAAAAATAAAAAATCACCTTTAAATCCCTGCAACCTCGATATTAATCCCAGTGCTGATGTCAACCACCCCATTCTCATCCAAAATCTCATCATTTCAACCCCAAAAGAGCTGTTTCCTGGCTCACAGCGCAGCCTGAACCCCTCAAAAAAGCAACACCCCCAGGCCCCCCCAAGCCTCTGAGCCATTTACTGTACGGGGAATTAAATCCCGGAGGCGGTTGGGGTTTGATGACCCCGCTTGATAGGATTAAGGCGCCGGAGTCATGTGAAACCCAGACCCAAATTAAATCCCAAAAGACCAAGCTCGGGATTTAAAATACACAGCGGGAATCTGGCCGGAAAAAGGACCCCTAGAAAAGCTTGGAAAAAGGTCAGGGAGCATCTCGGAGCTGCGACGCAGCCACTCGCCTCCCTTTGCTTTTTATTTTTATTTTCTCAATTATTTTTGGGGAATTTTTTTTCCTCTTCTTCCCTTAACTCCAACTATTTATAAACGGGCAGATAGGAGATGCCTGACTGTGGAGCAGTGTCCGTTGGGAAAATCCACCACGGCATTTCTCACGACCCCGGGGGTGGGGGGGGCAGGAGGAGCCGTGTCCTCCGGAGAGACCAAATTTGGGGAAAAAAAATTAAATAAAACAATAATCATACGTGACTTTGCTATAGATGGAAACACGCTTCAACCCCGGCCGTGGGAGATGGAGGCGGGGATGGGGTGGGAATGGGAATGGAATAGGATTAGGAATGGGATAGGGATGGGATTGGGATGGGTTGGGGATGAGATTGGGGGTGGGATTGTGGATGGAACGGGTCAGGGAAAGGGATTGGGGATGGGATTGAGGGTGGGATAGGATAGAGAAAGGGATTTGGGATAGGGTTGGGGATGGGATTGAAAAGGGAAAGGGGTTGGGAATGGAACTGGGAACAGGGTGGGATGGGATTGGGATGAGGACAGGGATGCCAAACATCACCCCTCCTTTTGCTTTTCCCCTTTATGATCCCATGCAGATCCCACAGGATGAGGATGGATTGTTTGAGAGCAAATTTAAAGGAATCCCACACATTTGGGGTTCAAAAGTGACTTTTTGCTGCATTTTTGGGCTCTTGGTCCCCATAATGTTGCATCCCAGGGCTCGGGCATGACTTGTTTTGGGGTACTCCATCACGACTCCATGCAAAAAAAGCCGTTGGGATGTGGCAAAGGAACACCCTGGTGGGATTTAAGGACTAAGTGACCCTGTGCCTCGTCCCAACACCCTCCGATTAATTTTTATCAGGGAAGAAAACCTTCAAGGAGGGACAAGTGGCGGCTACGGGACCCCCACCCAGCACCCCGCTGGGAGGAAATGCTGCTGCCATTGTTTTTGGGGCCATTTCCTTTCCCCAAAGGCCTCTCCTTGGCTGGGAACGCCAAAGGATATTTCCCTTCGGAGCAACTGTGGCGTTTCAAAAAAAAACTCGAATAGGGTGGGAAAAATAGGGAAGGGAAGGAGGGAAAAACTCGTGAACAGAGAAGGGTTGAGACCCCTCACCTCAAAACCAGCTGGGGTGGCTGTGGAGCACCAGTAAACGAGGGAAAAGGAAACCAAATGGATTTTTTTGCAGCTCGACGCCAGAGGGGAATTATCGGCTCCGACACATCGGAGTCCCCGGGGTGTCCCTGCATGGCTTTGGGTTTGGGGGTGCTGGAAGGTGCCATTTGGCAGCTTCAAGGTAAAAAATTGCTTTTCCCAGGGGGATCCAGATTTTCCCCACTCGGGACACCCCTAGATTGGGCCTCCCCACCTGCCAACCTGCCTGCTGGGGTGGGGGGACTGGGGCCACAGACAGGGGCAGGTGGGTGCTGTGACCCCCCCGGTACCCCCAGGTCCTGCCCGATGCCACCCTAAAGCTTTCCAGGGTCCTATCCGGTGGTCCCGGGCTCCCGTGCGTCTTGCAGGATGTCCCGGGCTGCTCCACACCCTGCCCCGGTGACCCCCGCGGTACCCCCGGGTCCTGCCCGATGACCCCGCAAAAGCTTTCCCGTGTCCTTCCTTGTGCATCCCGCGCTTCCCAACTCCTGCCGGGTGCTCCCCCGCGGTACCACCGGGTCCTGCCCCGTACCCGCCGCGTCCTGCGCGGTGCCACCGCTCCTCCCGCGTCTCGCCGAGCGCAGCCCCGGCACCGCCCGGCTCCTGCCCGGTGCGCTCCGGGTGCCGCGTCTTGGCCGGTGCATCCCCCGCTACCCCCGCGTCCCGCTCGGTGCGCCCCGAAAGCTCTCCCGCGTCCTGCCCGGCGCCCCCCGGTTCTCCCGCATCTTGTCGGGTGCCCCTCCCGGTACCCGCCGCGTCCCGCCCGGTGCCCCCCGGTGCCCGCGGGGCTCACCCAGCAGCGCCGCCAGCGCCAGCGCCGCCCGCCGCAGAGCGCCCATGGCCGGAGCCGCCGCCGCAGCAGGTGCCGGGGGGGGACCGGGAGGGACCGGGGGGGACCGGGAGGGGCCGCGGGGCGGGGCCCGCAGGTGGGGGAGGTGCCTGACGGAGAGGGCGGGGTGTATCCCCACCCCACCCCATTGGGGTGTCCCATCCCAGGCAGTGACAATCCCCCCCGCTCCCCCAGACCATCCCTCCCCGGGGTCCAACCCCGTCTCCACCGTCTTTGCACCGATTAATTAATTATATGCGTTATTATTAATTACATTAGGGTTAACGGGGGTGTGGTGCAACGTGGCACTTCAATGTCACACAGCCCCCCCCGGAAGGGCACAGGGACCCCCAAACCCCCCGCATCCCCATCCCTCCCACACCGGCAGGGCGGAGCATCCCATCCTGCATCCCTCACCCCCATCCCGCCACCACCCTTCAGATAAACGCATCGCTCCCGAAAAATGCCAAAAAAAGGGCAATTTTGACACCCTGGTTTACAGGAGCCCCAGGGTGGATCCTCCCTGGCTCAGCCAGGGTTATCCCGGTCCTCGATCCGAGCAGGGTCAGACCTCGAAGCCCCAGTGGAGATTAGACATCGGCGGAGGAGGAGGAGGAGGCGGTGGGGGCAGAATTAATCCCTTCTCGCCCTCTCCTCCCCCCGTAAATCCAGGCTGGCCGCCGGGATTGCAGGATTTGGGGAGCGAGGAGGCTTTGGGGGATCGACCTGGCTTGATCCCACTGGGAACCAACCTCTCCCTGCTGACATTCTCACCTTCTGCTCCATCCAACGCTTCCGACTTGGCAGCGGCTCTTTGGGGCAACTCTCCCCGTGCGGGGGTGATTCCCTCTATTTTGAGGACTGGGAGGGTGGGTAACCTCCTCCCCTTCCTCACTCCACCTCAGGCCTCAGCCACATCCAAAGGCAACGTCGGCTTCAGGTCAGGCAGTGATCCTCACTTTTTCAAGGATTTCGAGCATCTCTGCAGGGAAAGGAACTGGCTCTGGCGGCACTCACCCCCCCAGAATAAATAACCACCTCCTGCAATGATGAACGAAGCCCTCATGGGAATATCCACAGGGAAGAGCACGGCACCTCCCCAGACTCCCCCTTGGAGGGAGGAGAAGGATGTGTGGAAGCCCATAAGTGTTTGCTTGATTTTATTAGGACCGACACATTCATCGTATGTCACAACGTCACCGATGGATGAGCTCCAGGAAATAAAACCCACCGGCCCCGGCGGCTCCGCGCGGGGCTGGACCAGGAACACGCTGCAAAGGCATAAATGCGTCCTCCCCCCACCCCCTCCCGCCCCGTCCCCCTCCCCACCTTCCCCTTCTCACAGCTTTGATTGTATCCATAAGCAATGGGTCGACAAAAAACAAATAATAAAAATAACCATCACGTTTTCCCAGCTGCCAGGTTATTCTCACAGAGAGTTGTGGAACTCCATAAGGAAAAAAAAAAAGGGGAGCCAAAAGGAGAAGAAGAAAGAAAATAAGAAAGAAAAAAAAAAAAAGAAAAAAAGGAAAAAGAAAGAAAGAAAGAAAAAGGAAAGGAAAGGAAAAAAAGAAAGAAAAATAGAAAGGAAAAAAGAAAGAAAAAAAGAAAGGAAAAAAGAAAGGAAAAAAGAAAGACAAACTGAAAGGAAAAAAGGAAAGAAAAAAGAAAGAAAAAAAAAGGAAAGAAAGAAAGGAAAAAAGAAAGAAAAAAAGAAAGAAAAAAGGGAAAATAAAAATAATAAAATCCCCCAAAATTAAAAGAAACAAAAGAAAAAGAAAATACCAACATGAAAAGGAAATTAAAAAAAAAAAAGATAAAAAAGAAAAAAAGAAAGAAGATTAAAAAAAGAAAAAAGAAAAAGTTAAAAAAGAAAAAAGGAAATAAGATAAAAAAGAGGAAAGGAAAAGAGATAAAAAAGAGGAAAGGAAAAGAGATAAAAAAGAAAAGAGAAAGGAAAAAAGAGCAATAGAGAAAGAAGAAAAATAATGAGAAAAAAGAGAAATAAGGTATAAATAAGAGGAAAATAGTGTTTAAAAAAAAGAGAATAATAAGAGAAAAATAAAAGAGAAAAAAATACGGAGAAAAAATTAAAAAGGCCAGGAATTATTTTAATATTTAAAAAAATAAAATAAAATAAAAGCAGATATGGCAACGCTACTAAGGAAGTGGAATACGTCACGGAACCCAAAGTCTTTGCAGGCAACACTGTTCAGAGAGAGGAGAACACTCGATGGTGAAAAAAGTGAAGTTCTAAATTATATACAAGATATCTAAGGGTGGCTTTGAAAAACAGTCCCCGGGCCGTCGGGGGTTCCCTCGCCGTTATCTATTGCTTATTGATTCAGATCCAGGATAACACTTAGAGACGGATGCGTCCGGATGAGACACCGTGGAATAAAGGAAAGACCAAACCCCCAGTTTCCGTATGAAAACGCCGCGTGCACGACTCGTCCCGTGTGGAATGTACCGACCGCCGTCTCACGGGCCGGGGGCTCCTCCTCGCCGGTGCGGGGAGAGCCGGGCCCGGCGCGTGGGAAGCGCCGCGCGAGCGTCCGACGCGCCCGGCTGTGAACGGACAGGATCCGAGTGAGATGGAAAATGGGGCGGAAAAGCCCTGATCCTTATGAAGGACGAGACTCAGTTGTTAAATTTTAAGGGGTACCCGATGGCTTTTTCCAGGCACTCTACCAAAGAGCCGGCGGACAGAAAATCCCTCTCCACTTCCACAAATTTGATGTAGATGGATTTGGGCGAGACGCCGGGCTCTACGACGCAGTTCTGAGATAAAAAGGCGTTGATCCCGACCCAATCTTTGCTGAAGGTTTTGGTGTTTGCCTGGAAGTGTAAAAACAGGCACTGCTGGAGAGTCCGGACCTCAGCGATGCCAAGGTAACAATAGATAATCCGGGCGGATTCCATATCCACCCGGAGGGAGGCCTGCGGAGAGGGGACCTCCAGCTCCCCTGGAGTCTCATTGCTGGGGTCAGGCGCCCGGTGCTCGGCCAGAGGGGAGGGGGGCTTCTCGTGGCACTCCTCGTATCCGATGGCGTACAGGCCAGGGCTTTTGGGGATCCCTCCAGGCAATAAATACTGCACCACGTTCCCCCCGGTGGGCTTGGAGTGAGCGATGGGAATCCAGTCGATCTCCATGTGCAGCTCCAAGCATCGGGCTTCGCTGATGGTGATCTCCAGGAACTTGTAGTAAACGTTTTTCCAGTTCATTTTCTGCACTCGGGTCATGATCACCCGACCCTCGGGTTTTTCCGAGTTGAAGTATTCCCGGAGCCGCTTGCCGAGGGGGACCTGGGAGCTGATCTCTGCGTAGTGGTAACGGATATCCTCCTTCCAGCGGGTGTTGTACCCGATGCCAAAAATGGCCAGTTTGTTAGAAAGATGGAGCCTGGAGAAGTCCGTCCAGCTCTGAAACAGCTCCCACTTCAACTGGACCGACTCCAAGATTTGCATAATGTTCTGCATGACGTCACGCTTCCTGGAGATTAAGGAAGAGGGAGAGAAGGATAAAGGCGTCAGAGCTGGAAAACCATCCCGGCAAAAACACCGATCTTTGGAAAACATTAATCTCAATTGGCTTTCTCAGCTGATTTTTATGATTACTATAAATATTGCTGGGGGAGTTTATGGACTAAAATATGGACTAAAACCCTGATGGGTTTTGGGAATTTTTTTAATTAATCTTGGCAAAATCAAAACAAGCCCAACCCAAACTCCTCCCAACATCAAGGCAGCTCCAAGGAAACACGTGTCTGGCATTGCTGAATAAAACCACACCTAATTACTGGGTCATTCTTTCCATTGCCACGTGGTCCATGTGCTGCATCCCCAATTTACAACTGCCACTCCAAAGGCTTCCACCTCATTGTTATCCCAAGAGTAATGCCAGCAAACAGGACTATTAATTGTAAAAACCCCCATGGAAGCATCAAGCTGCTCCAAAGGGCTCGGTCCCAGTGCTGGGATGGAAACATGGCTCAAGTGACCAACACCCTGGAGTAGAAGATACACCCAGACACATTCTCGATCCTGTGGGATCAACAGTGGGAATTCCTCTGGATAGGCAATTAAAAAATCCCCATGCTCCCAAAGAGCTATTTGCACTCCCAGTAGTGAGGTTCCATGGAGTGGCTGACATTGGCAGAGAGCATCCACGTGCACCTGTGGTGAGCTGGAGCAGCTTCCTCTGGGATGAATGAGACCATCAGGGTGTAATTAGCTGGCAGGGAGAACTCCTAATCTGAGGAGTTATTGTCCTATGACCAAAGGTGTAGGAAGATAATGCAACTTGTTTGCTATCAGAGAAGCCTCTCTTGGTCCAACAAACAGAGTCCATGCAAGTCTCCTTCCTTTTATCCATAGTGCCATGTCTGGAAACCAGAACTGGGGGGTCACCACATTCCCAAGAGGACATTTGCTCCTCCCATACCCCACCAGGAATACAAACTGTACCAGGCAACACTGCTTTTCTTCTGTGGGGCAGAAACTTCCCTCTGCCCTGGGAGTTCCTCAAGAATTTGCAGCACCAACCACGCCAGAAGATTCCTGGATAGACCTTAAAAGGCATTTTGGGAAGCACATCTCTGCCATGGCTGGCGCATAACTGAGTTTCTAGAGAACAGAGGAGGGACAGGCTGGGCAAGCAGAGCTGTGTTTGGGCCAGAGGTTCTCAAAAATGCCTGTTCCATTGCCACCAAAATCCTGTTTCTTACTGCAAGTTATTCCTGAGGAATCAGTTCCACTGCCTGGCAGCAACGGAGAGAAATCCCGCGCAAGGAGAACACGTGTTCACCCCAAATCCACTTCCATTTACACACAGACACTGCGGCAACACCGAGTCGAGGCTTCCCTGCTGCTCTGCCACCCCTGAAAAATGTCTTTTGGAGGTGCAAGTTCACCTTCTGGGCACAAGGGGACGGGACAGACAGGGGGACAGGGCAGTGCCAGAGCCCAGCGCGGTGTCTCACCGCCGGCACGCGCGCGCTCGACTCCCGATGGCAGCTGAGCTCCAGCTGCACATGGATTCCCATCCCAGGCAGAGCCAGGAGAGCGCGGCGTGGGCAGGTTTTCATTCAACAGCGGAGGAACAGAGCGAGGAACCGAAAGCAAAGCCCCCACCTTTATTAATTGCACTATAAATATTCAGCTTAGCTCGGCACAATCCGGAGCTGGAGCTCCGGTGCATTAGTCACTCCGACTGCTCCTGTGGGGAACAGGAGCCTTTCCATGAGAGGGGATCTCAGGCAGCAGAGAAAGGCTTTCCACAGGGAACTCACTGCTTCCAGCATAGAGGAAACCAGGGAAAGAGGAATTTTAAGGAGTTTTGCCTTTCAGTTATAACATCTCCTCCCTTATGCTGTGACCCGATGGCTCAGCTGAGCTTCACATTCCAGGCTCTATCCGGGACCTCCACGTCAAGCAGAGGTATCATAAGCAGTAAGACTTATTTATTTATTTATTTATTTATTTATTTATTTATTTATTTATTTATTAGATTTTAATTGTCAATTGTTGAACTATTTTAAATTATTTATTTAATATGCATTTATGTATTTGTTTTATTTATATCGCTAATATTATTCACTTTTCATGATAAAAACGGGAGGAGAGCAGAGTGTTTGCCCTGTCGTGTATCTCAGGGCAATCTCACTTGTCAGCTGCAGAAGGTGCCCTAGAGCTGGATTTTCCCCTGTCCTCAAACCACCACCTCCCTGCTGGAGTCTGGGATCTGTGTTTCTTCCTCCTTGGAAGCTTCTGCAATTCAAATGAGGAAAAGACTGGAGACAAGAGCCGGGGCAAGTTTGTTCCAAGGCGCTGTTCCCAAACCAAGCAGACTTCAAAGGGGTCAGAACAGCTGCTTTCAGTGGAGTTCCACGAGCTTTTCATCCTCCCAACGCCCGCAGTGAATCAAACTACTCCTCAAATCAACTCAAAACAGTGGAACAGTCTTGAAGCAGCATTTCACTTTTCAAAACAGTTTATCTGGAGGCGGCAGCATGCCAAGGGGAGGCAACAGCAGAGCTACTGCAGGGAAGGAGCATCTTGATGGAGCATGGGATGTGGACATGGGTTACCTATTGCCCTTTGCTTCCTACACTGCCAAAAATAAGGTGACACTGGAAAGATGGGAAGTCCTCGTATGTCACAGACTCATAGAACAGTTTGGGCTGGAAAGGACCTTAAAGATCATCTCATTCCAAATCCCTGCCATAGGCAGGGACACCTTCCACTAGCCCAGGTTGCTCCAAGCCCCGTCCAACCTGGCCTTGGACACTTCCAGGGATCCAGGGGCAGCCACAGCTTCTCTGGGCAACCTGTGCCAGGGCCTCCTCACCCTCCCAGAGAACAATTTCTTCCCAATATCCCATCCAACCCCACCCATTTCCCCTTGTCCTGTCCCTCCATCCCTTGTCCCAAGTCCCTCTCCAGCTCTCTTGGAGCCCCTTCAGGCACTGGAAGGGGCTCCAAGGTCTCCCCAGAGTCTTCTCTTCTCCAGGCTGGGAGTGTTCACCCAGAGAAGGTTGCTGGGAGACCTGAGAGCCCCTTCTAGTGCCTGAAGGGGCTCTGGGAGAGCTGGAGAGGGACTTGGGACAAAGGCCTGGAGGGACAGGACACAGGGAATGGCCTCCCATTGCCAGAGGGCAGGGGTAAATGCAACATTGGGAAGAAATTCTCCCTGGTGAGGGTGGGGAGGCCCTGGCCCAGGTTGCCCAGAGAAGCTGTGGCTGCCCCATCTCTGGAAGTGTCCCAGGCCAGGTTGGACAGGGCTTGGAGTAACCTGGGCTAGTGGAAGGTGTCCCTGCCCATGGCTGGGGGGTGGAATTGGATGAACTTTAAGGTCCCTTCCAACCCAAATCATTCTGGGATTCTGATTCCCCATGTCCAAAAGCACAGCACAAGGTTCATCAGATAATTTGAACAATTTTATGGAGGTTATTTCTGCTGAAAATCTGCACTTGACCAAGACTGCAGATGAACCAAAGTGCCCCGACTTTGAACTAAGTTATCTACATTTTAAAATGTACAACAAAGAGGTAAAAAGTTAGGCAACTATTTATTTTCTGTGGCTTTTAGATGCAAATCTATTTTTTGAAGATAACAAATAAGTATTCATCTTATCTTTGTATCAGCCCTACTACTCCTGACTGCTTTTAACCTACGAAGTCAGAGTCTAGAAGTTCCTTCCCCTCACAGACAAGAGGAAAATCAGCTTTCAGCAAATCTGTGGGTTGGAAGATGCTTTGAGCTTCCACTGAGCACGTAGGACTGTCACACTCCACAAAATGTCCCAGAGTTCAGAGACTCCAGTGCATTTCAGGGGGAATTTGGGGGGGAAAATGACCATAAAACTCTGAAAGGTCTAATTTACCAAAATCTAATCCAGCTGTCCATGTACAAAACTTGGAAGAGAAGTTTCAGGTAGTCCAAGCCTTCACCTCAGAAAATTCAGGATTATTTTGCTATGCAGCTCCCTAAAGGCAAAATTACTCCAGAGCAGCACCAAGAAACTGTTCAATAACAACATTAATGCTGAAAAACGTTATTCTTCTCCAGGTTGTCCCGGAGTTGCTAAACTGAATTTGCTCCACGTGAAGAAAAAAGTCACCTTTGGGCATGTGAAAATCCACCTGAAGAGAGAAGTTTGATGAAGCTACAGCACTACAATGAAAGCTTCTTGTTAATTATTTTTATTATTTTCTTTTAAAATTGTTTTATTTTTATTTGTATTTTAACGTTGGGGTTTTTTTGCAGGTTTTGGAGGACTTTTTTTCCGTTGAGTTACAGCACAAAGCCTGTGTTGTGTGACTCACCAGGGACGCTCAGCTGCTGTTCCCAGTGCTGGTGACCTCCTACGCTACAGGAGCTCGTTTTCCACCATGGAAAACCCCCGACTGACTCCAGATGACTACAAGTCATCTTGGTGGGGGAGCTCACGTGTGGAACACGCCCTGAAGGGTCTGTGAGCCCGGCTGCTGCGGCTCACTACCCCCACAGATGGATCCACAGCCTCCCCGTGGGTTTTACAACCCTAAAGGTTGGCAGAAAGCAGCGCTGGATGGAGTAAATCCATCACAATTCCTTTCATTTTTGGGAATGCTCCGTGTTATTGTTGGCGAGGGAGATCCGCGCGCTCAAAGCGCCCAGAACGCTCCAGTGTTCGTTACACTAAACCCAGCCAAAAGGTTACAAATAAGGTCTGGAAAGTTATAAAAATGAAAATAAAAGGCTCCCAAGCTTTGGCATGCCTTCCCACCAAGGAAGGGAGCTTTTCTTGTGGATTTTATCCGTGGTTTAAGTCCTTGCATCCATGTAGTAAGCCTCGTTTCGCGTGCTGAACGGCAAAGCCAAGGAGAAACAGAGCTGCGAAGCTCTTCAGCTGTTCTGAGGTAACGGGAATAATGCATAAAGCAGATTCAACTGTATGAATAGTCTTGCACAATGTATTTATAATTATAATCAGAAGTTTCAAATATCCTCCCCTCCCGCACAACGTCCCCAGGGAAACACATTCCAGGGTAAAACATTCATAAACTACTTACTGCGCGTCTTCTGAAGACTCCTGTTTTATCTTTAGTGTTCTTTTTGTGGTAGGCATTTCATCTGAAAGGTAAAATTCCAACACATAATTATATTTTAAATAATGCACTTAGGGCTTTTTTTTTTTTTTTTTTCCAGAGGCTGAAATTAAATAAAAAACAAATCAGAGTTGCTTCCTAAGCCAGGCTGTCTGCTGGAGTTCTGCACGAGACAGTTCCAGTCCCTAAACCCTCTGTAATTGATTTGGTTTTTCTTTAACTTGGAAGGGATGCTGTCAGTTAAGATCTGAATCTCTCCCTGCAAGTGCAAAACCTTTCAAGGTCAAGGCTCCAACCCCTGCTGTTAAATCACAAATCGACTGAATCGCAAACTGCATTGTTTAAAGAAATAGGGAAAAAAAATAGGAAAAAAATAGGAAAAAGAGAGAAAAAAAGCAATTCTGCTTCCAATGGCACAGCTGAAGACAGGCAGCAGCAGAACTGCATCTGTGTTGCATTCAGCTGCTGCGTGCCAAGTGCTTTGCTCACAGCTTCTGAGCAGGAAGGCCATCGTCAGCCCCGGCGCACGCACACGGCCCCGAGAGCGGTGACAAACCAGGAGATCCCGCTTTGACTCACCAAAACAAGCCAAACCAGACAGGATTAGCCGTCATTTACATACGTTTTGTAACGTTTTCTTCTCCCCACCGTTTCTCTCCCACATATTTCTGATTTTTAAATCCCCCAGGGAAGAAGTCTGAGGCACCGGAATGCACTCGACAGCCAACTTGAAAATTTTAATGTTAAACTGTGATTTAAGGCTCTTTCAAAGCATCCTGACTCACCAGTCCCTTAAACACAGATGTGAACACATACCCGACTGCATCTCCTCTCCCTCTTTCATCCTACAAAATGGGGGGAAAAAAGCCTTTATCTAATTCACTTTCTTCACTTGCAACTCCATTGAATTTGATCAACTTAAAGTCTCCTGTGCTCAGGCAAGGGAGGAACACACACACATAAGAGCAGTGGCTCAAGAGGGAAAAATAAGCCTAAAGAAAGCCACTTCTTCCCAGAACTGCTCAGACTGGTGTGCATTTTCCATCAGGAACGTGGTACCTCGCTCTGTTTAACAAAGTTCAGTAACCCACAAGCAAAAACTAAACCTCCAAATTAATTAATAGACTGATTCTTATGCAGAGACAGCAATAATTCAGGTAAGAAAAGCATGTGGAAGAGTTTGGTTTAGGTCTCAGTCCTCAAGTGTGAGCTTGCTTGCTATTTTTGTATTTAAGAAAGACCACATGCCTGGATATAAACATGTTTAATTTCAATATATCAGGGTATAGAGGAAGGAACAACACTTTTTTATAGTTGTTGGTGTCATCAGCAGCAGGTTGAAGCCCTATTCACAATTTAAGCAGATGGTGTTTGAGTGATAACACTCAGGTACCACTGAAAGGGAATTTTACTTCCCTTGAAGGGAAGTAAAACTGAGAGCGGAAGGAATGACAGGGAAGGTGTCACCTCCTCCATCATTTCTGGCCACACAGCCCTTCTTTCCTCTTGCCAGGCTCTTCAAACTCCAGTCCTGACCCTAAAATGCTTCAAGAACCACGTGTTGCTTTTGACTGACCGGGGGATTTCTGCCCCTTTTCTCCCCAGGGATGTGCTTGGCACCCTGAGGACATCACACACAAGAGATGAAAGCTGGTACTGAGACACATTTGTGTGAGACAGGCACGAGCACAGGTAAACTCCAAGGCTGGAGAAGTGCCAGGCTGGGATTTCTTACCCAATTCCTGCTCTCCGGTCTGGTAGCAGTGAAGGTCCTGGCTGTGGTTTCCCCAGTCCTCCTGGGAATACTCCTCCATCGTGCTGCCATCCGACTCCAGCTCCTGGTACAAGCCGCTGCTGTTGATGAGGACGGGCTGGCAGGGCTGGGAGTCCCATCCTCCCTGCCCAAACACCTGCTCCAGCTGCTCAAACGTGTAGCTGCTTTTCCTCTTCCCCACGCCGTGCTCCTTCACGCGGCTGTAGCACCTGCGGAGGGTCTGAGACAGAGAAAAGCAGGTTAAGCCACGGGGGGCTGGGCTGGACGAGCACACAGGCACCTGCAGACAGTCACAGGGCTGCCAGGCAGAGTTTAGGGGCTTGGGGGTTATTTCTACTGGTCATATTTGCCCCACACTCACGAGCAACGCTCCCAAATTAATCTACACCCACCAGGAAGCATCGTTATGTACCCGACGTTCCCGCTTGGCATTAATGTTACCACAACAGAGGACAAGTTGTGTAGCAGTTACAGGTTCCTTGGGTTTAACTTGGCTGATTTATTCTCTTTCCCACTTATAAAAAAAAAAATAAAATCCCCAGATGTGCTATGGGCGCAGGGAAAAAAATAAAATAAATCAAAATACCAAGAGCCCCCCAGTCAGAGACACCAACCAGCCAGGAAAATGCACACCTACTACAAGGAGGAGAAAGCAGAGCTGGTGTTGTGCCCACAGCTTGGAGAGGGGGAAGCAGGGAGGAGAGAGAAAGGAAAGAGAAAGATTTCCCCCAAAGCAAAGACAGTCCAACCTTCCTTACTCTGGTAAGAAGACACAAGGTACAAAATGGATATGCCTAAGCTTTTCAGCTAGAAAAATATATATTACTTACACATTTTTGCATTCCTTACTAACTCACTCTGTCTCTTGTGAAGCTGCTGAAATTTAAAAGAGGTCAAATCAATAATGCTCCCAATTCCCAGACTTCCATATCAAGCATTAAGTAAGAAACAGCACTGAGGTGGCTTGGTCTGAGCAGCCTCTCAAACAGTGCTGGGGCCAAACCTCCCACACAGATGCAAAGGGCTCATCTGCCTTTGGTGATCCCTCTGACATCCCACACCAACGGCTGAGCTGCTCCACAAGTTCCATCCACCTTTTCCCCCTAATCCAGAGCAACATACAACTATTTGGGGGTAAAAAATCTAAAGTTTAATATGCAGGTCTCGATGTGGTTTTAATTCTAATACTGCTCTACTTTTGAAAGGCCCCAGGTTTGCTGGAACTTGATGGCTTTTGGATTGGTAAAGTGCTAGAAAATATTAATTTTTAAAAATTAAATGTATTAGATTGTTGGGGTTCTAACCTGAATGGCAAAGCTGCCTCTGGAATTCAAGAGAGACAATAATTTGGGAAGAGCTGGTACTGTTGCTTTCTGGAGGAGGACTGTAACAGACACATCATTACAAAAAACCACTAGTTTTATTCCCCAAAAAGGAACTTTTACGACTCCAGAAAGCTGGAACCTACCTAATGCTCCTCATATGCTGGTTTAACAGCATCAGCAGGAAAGGGATAAATTTCTAACCAGTTTCCTCCTGAGATTCAGAGCCCTGGGAGCAGAAGCAAAACTGCTAAGCAGCAAGTCAGTATTACCCTGCTGTTTTAAACAAAAACACACAAAATTAACACAAAATAAAAAACAACCCATATAAACACACAGGCAGCAACAGGCACCAGTGGTTTACAGTGGTTTGAGGTGGAACCCTTCCCACTTTTGCCTTTGCTACCTCAGGATAAACAGACAGATCCTCTTTGGATGGACTCCAGCACATTTTAAGCTTCTGTCTGTGAGCTGGGGGGAAAACAACTGGCTACAGCAACCTGGAACCAAAACCTGGCCTTGAAACCTGTCAGCACCCACTAAGTGTAAAGTGGTTCCCTCAGGCTGTAGGTACAGCTACATTTGCTTGCTAAAATTCAGTTTCCTCACTCCAATTTCTCTCCTTTCAGCTCAAATCTCACCAAGTGATATCTCAAACTGCCCGAGAGATAAGAGCAAACTCTTGTTTCACTCACAGACTCTTTCTAAAATCCACCCCAAGTCAGATCTTCTTAAAAATATATTTCCCAAATCCCAGTTCTTGCGTCTGCCCTGGTTTATCCACCAGAGTTAAACACAGATTTAGTGCCTCTAGTTGAATTTATTAGCAGCCTTTAAGCAACACAAACTGTCTCCTAAACACCCCTACTCCTGGCCAAGCCCTCTGGGATCGCTCAACACCCACAGCCACTCTATTTTCACACTCTATTTTCAGCCTCTGCTTCCAACACTGATGGGGCTATGGAGGATCTCACACTGGGTTGTAGCCCAGTAGTAATTAATTATTTCAGTCAGGTTGCAAACTGGCTTATTTTACTATGAAAATAATTTAGCAGCAAGTCAATGAAGACTAGTGGAGCAAAGCAGAAAGGGGGACAAAATTAAGTGAGCAATAGTGTCACTGCTCATTACTCCTGCAGGTCAAGAGTACTTTTGGGGATACTGCCCAGATGCTCACCTGGGTGTGTTACCTCTGCTTCTGCCAGGAGATAACCAAAAATTTGAGGGAGATAATCTCAAATTTGGGGCTTTCCAAAGCACCAAAGGGCCTGTGGCCAAGCAGCTGGTGGCTCCTTGGTCTTGTGTGCTGGAGAATCGAGATTCCTGCTAACTCTTTCTTCTTGGAGATTCTTCCCAGTGTCTCCAATGGGCAGTCCCTAATAGTTTTTATGATGTTCCCTCCCAGTGCCACAGGTCAGCCTCGTTTCACATAAGCCCCACAGCCTTCTCTTCTTCAGAGACTCTGGTAAGACCTAAATAATTGCTCAGATTTCAGGAAACCTGGAGATTTTTTAGCCCTTAACCTTTCTCCCACCGGGTTATTCTGATCTCCAGGATCTAGGATCTGGATTTTTCTTACGCACCTCCTCTACTCCTTCTGGTGTCCAGCTCAACTCCTGCTCCATGGTTCCTAAAGTGCACATACACATATTGATACAGATACACAAGAAACTGGGAAATGTAGGACAAGTAACTGAAAACAGACCTGATCACTGCCCAGTGACTGCCCAGACTGGAAGAGATCGAGGCTTTTGCTTATTGTTCTGCAACACTGCCTGCAACACGAAGACAGATTATCCCCACTTAATTTATAATTAGGAAAACCAAAGGAGGAGACAGTCACAAAGCTCAACGTGGATTTTCTCACCATTTCTAACTCATGAGTCCTCATCTCTACGAGTGAAGCACCGGAGAACCTGGACCTCTGCAGGAACTGCAGGATGAGGATCAGAGAAGCCTTAGGGAATGACTTTAGGAAGGCTGATATCACAGTCCTCCCTCCAGCAAAAAATGAGAGAGAACCACACCACAGCGAGCTTTTTATACATAACCTGAGGTGGTCTAACACGAGGAACTCCAGATCCCTGAGCTTATGTTATTACTCAGGGAGACACCACAGGCTCTGCAGAGCATTTTGGTGGCCTGTGGCTGTGTCCACAATCATCTCTTTAAGCTGAATTACAGCAGCCTAAAGGGGTCCCTATGGCCCTGAGCACTGCTCAGCAAAACACTCAGCTCCGAAGATGCTCTTTTACTTAATGGGAGAGAGGAGCTCTATATCCCAAAATAAGAACAGCAGTATCAAACAGCTCCCTCCCTCATCGTGCCAGGATACTCACAGGCAACATGAGATGAAACTATGCTGGGACAAAAGAAATGGCTTTTGAAGCCTGGAGTGGTTGTAGGGGACAGTGAAAGGTCTTGAAATCTCCATTCCTGAGTTCCCAGGAGCAGAAGGAAACAGAACTGGTGACAGCAGTCTGATAGCTCCAGCTCAAGAGCTTTTAGATTAAAAGCTGTGTGCAAGGCAGGAGAACACAAGGCACACACTGGGTATCACCACAAGAAGCCCTGTTCGTGTGGTTTATCCAAAATACAAACAGAACAGCAGCACCCCAAACTGTCAAGTCACACAGCACTGCAAAATGCAGCTGGACAGCCTCGACACGTCTCCAGCATGAGGAACCAAGCTGGAATGCTCCTCTGCAGAACACGGGAGCCCTGCACACACACACAGCCCCCTGAGAGCTCAGCGTGGGCCACAGGAGCTGCTGCAGCCTTGTCTGCAAAGGCTCCAGCCCCACAGCTGGCTGCACATCTGCCCCACCACAGCACTGGGGTCACACCAGCTGTCACAGTGGACCATGCTCTGCACCACAGAGCGAGGCCTCAGCTCTATCCCCACATTCCTGAACACACAGGGACTTCCTGAAGGATTTGGCTCTTGGACAGAAAAAGAAAAGTGACGGGAAAAAACCTTTTCCTGACATCCAGTCTAAATGGATGAGATGCCTGGGTAAGGTTCAACCTGCTCCTGGCAGAACCTGTTCAAACACTTACTTTGGAGTGATGAAGGTCACATCTGATTAAGTTATCTTGCCTTTGGAAACAAGCTCATTCCTAAAATCAAACCTGAAGTTTCGTGCATCCACTGTGATCAGGACAAGCACCACAAAACCAGATTTTACACCACCCACAAAACCAGATTTTTATGGAAAACCCAAAACTACAGTAGCCTGGACCAAAAGAGGTCCAAGAAGCACTCAAGAGGTCACATTTGTGCAAGTCACGAGAGACCACAGACTCAAATCCTTGCTGGTCCTTGCTCTCAAATGAATGGAGCGAGGCCACAAGCCTGTCCAGAAGAGGAAGAGCAGCACAAACCATTCCACAGGTGAGAGGGAAAATGCTCCTCTCCAAAACAAGCTTCAGTCAAGTGGCTGAAAGCATCAACATGGGCAGCACCACAGGGGAGACACCTTGTGTAGTTCAGAAGGCTAAAACCTTTGCCATCCCACACGGTCCTAGCAGTGTGTTGTGCCCATCCTGGGGTTCAGGGTCTCTAGAGGAAGGTCCATGCCACTTCAGCTGGGCTGTTACCAGGGGAGAGCAATCCCTAAATCCACAGGAAGAGCTAGAAGTGAAATACCAAAGAGGGCTTGAACCCCAGTGTTCACCAGGACCAGTGGTCAAGGGTTGGTAACAGGTGAGACCACAGCAGTCCAGAAAGCATCATCTGCTTGGCCCCAAATTATACACTCAGCAGGAGGGAGGTTCTGCTGCTGTGCCAGTGCTTGAAGCTGTGTGCAAAAATCAGGAGGATTTTTAACACCTTCCCAAGTCCTCCATAGTCAAAGAGCATGACAGGAAAAAATTGTGTGTGCCCAATCTAGGATTTAATGTTCAAGAATCTCAAAATTGAGACTTAATGCTCAAGCCTAGCAAATTTGTCCTTCTGCAACAATTTCCTGACCATCAACTGTTTCTGTCTCAACAAGATAAATCCACCAGCTCGCTCCCAGCTTCCTCAGGGAATCATTCTGCGCCCATGGAACGAGCAGTGGATGACCCAGGTGTACCAGAATGACCAGACCAGACTATTACAGACACACAACATGGCTACACAAGCCACTGGATTGTAAAGACACTCATCCTGCCTGTGTAATTCCAGCCAGATTCTTACGGGCACAACAGTGCTCTGCAAATATCCTGACTGAGGAGAGCGGGTCCAAGAGGGTTTGCTCCAGATGATGCTCATCTCCCTGAGATCCTCCTCTGCCACAGCCCCACAAAGGAGTAAAACAACTAAATCTGCTCTTTGTCACTGGAGAGTTTATTTTTCCTGGCTATAAATGTCAACAGAAAGTTGCTCCCACCTACAGGGGCCCGTGAGATCCTCCAGCGAGAAGCTGGGCTGTGGGAAAGGATTCAAGGGATCATAAGAAACAACCCAGCCTGGAAAACACAGTGCATCTACATCTAAGCCAAGGAAAGAACCAAAGGTAACTTAAACATCTGCATGTGCTGTAGCCCAGGGAGCTACTGGGACAGGGACTGAGACAAACTCAAGATGAAGACACACCACATTCACAAGACATAGAATCATAGAATGAGCTGGGTTGGAAGGGACCTTAAAGCTCACCTCATTCCAAATCCCTGCCATGGGATCCACTACACCAGGCTGCTCCAAGCCCTGTCCAACCTGGCCTTGGACACTTCCAGGGATGGGGCAGCCACAGCTTCTCTGGGCAACCTGTGCCAGGGCCTCACCAGGGAGAGTTTTATCTTAATATACAATCTAACCCTACTGCTGACACTGTGGAGCCATCCCCCCTTGTCCTGTCACTATATGCCCTTGTAAAAAGTCCCTTTCCATCTTTCTTGTAGGCTCAAATCAAAGACAAAGCTGCTCTGAAGGTGAATGGTTGGCTGGTTGCTACAAAACGCACCAATGCTCCACCAGCTGAGATCTTTAAATTAAAAGACAGTAGCTCCACTCAACCCTACTGGACCCAAGGATGGGATTCTGGGTGAAACCCAACCTCCTGTAACGTGCAGCAGGTCATACTAGCTCACAGCAGGTGTTGCTTCTAAGATAGCCTCGTTAAAGCAGCTTTTCCTGCCTTAAAAATGACTTCATGCAAGATTTACAAACAGACAGTTTACATCATAAAGCAGCTAAAACCACAGCCCTGTTACAAATGAGCCCTCCACACACTGCTTAAAGCAAGAAACACCAACAGCTGATAGCCAGGTGTAATTTTTCATTCCTTCCTCAGCATTCACGTGTAATTTTCCATCCCTTCCTGTTCCACGTGGGTTCGTAGCAGTCCCAGCTCCTCTTTGCTCCTACGCTCTTCCCGAGCTCTGCACCAGCCTCTTCAAGGTACAGAAAATCCAACAACAGGGCAAGTGGGACCAGCAGCAAGACTTGGGAATTCCTGCAGCTGGCAGTTAAGATGTTGGAGCTGCTTCTCTTTGAATCAATGGCTTGGCATCGACTCTGGGAAAGGCAAAACGAAAGCAGAGCTCGCATTTCCGCGGGAGCTGAAGAAAAACGACGTGTTGAAAATGCCCCCGAATTAGTTTTAATGGCAACTCTTAAGGAGGGATTTGTCTTTGCTCAGGAAAGGCTCTCCAGCTGCGCCCACAGCCAGAGGACTTCCAGCCCTGAAACCCTTTCCCATCTCAGCTAAGCAAAGTGCCATCAGGAGGGTGAGTCTTTGATTCCGTGGAGATGGGAGCAACAGAAGCAGAAATCCTTCCATGGGTTTAAAAAATGCCTAAAATTCAGTTCTGAAAACACATCCCGAGCCCATTATTTCAATAACACTCCTTTAAAACAAAACAAGTCTTTATTGCCTGAAAATGCCCCTTGTGCAGCTCCAACTGCACCACCCGAGCTCACCTGAGCTCATTTTCTCATAGTTAAGCTCCCAGCAAACCTCCTGCTGCCTGTGCCCGGCTCAAACAGCACCATCAGGTGCAGGGCACAGGATCCTGGCAAGGGTTTGGCCAAATACTCCATCACCTGCCTGAAAACCCCGGCCCAAAGGTCAAACCTGAAAACTACAGGGCTCTCCATGAGCTGCTGTGGGGAGGTGCTGAGTTTCAGGATAGACAAAGCAGGGTAAATCCTTGCTCAGGAACACAGGGAACAGGAGGAGGGCTGGATGAAAAGCATGTGTGAATGGCTCCTCAACATGAGCTCCGGGTCATAGGGACAGTCAGAGCGTGCTACTGAACAAGCAAGGACTAAGGATACGGTGTGACACAAAACTGTGGTGCACAGGACAGCTTTTCTGGGAATGCAACAGGCAGAAATCAAGATGTTTCACTTCTCCTGCGGCTCCTGATTGCTGAGCTCACCAAGCCACCGACCTCGGAGCCACCAAGTTGCACTCAAGGTCTCTTTCCGAAGGAAAAGCTGCTGGAATGGTTACATGTGAAACCCTAAATTTGAAACAGACCCTTCCAGAGCAGCTCCAACCCAACAGCAGCCTCGTTCCAGCGGCTGATGTGCAGAAAAACACATGCAGATGGTGAGGGATGGGTGAAAATCTGCAGTGGGACCTTCCTGCTCACCCTGTTTGAATTAGGAGGGAACACATCCATGCCATACAACTGGAAAACTCTCTGCTTCTAAGCTGACTTGTTCCTTTCCAGCTAAACTTGCTCCTCAAGACTTGGCTGTGGCCAGGGAAGGCAGGTATCCCAAAGGAACCCAGTGTCAAGCCCTTATCTAAAATGCATTTATGTCAGTTGAACAGGGTATGTCTGAAGCACCATTTACATTTATAATCCAGCAGCAAAGCCTCACACTGCCCTTCCCTGATGGGCATTAAGTATTCCATATAATCATGGAAATACAGAACATTATGGACAAGGAAGGGATGGAACATGGATAACTCCCAGCCAGGCATCACGGGGTTGAAGGAGAGCCCACCCTGACATACTGTGGTCTACAAACATCCAACAGGTCTGCCAAGAGCTGCTCCTGGTCATAAACATCACCCTGTGCCCTTTCACTGCTGTTTGACTGGTGGTTTCTTTCAAGCTGGAACATTTCTGGAGTAAGGACCTATTCAAGCCTCACTTTTGAAGGGAAGGGGGGAGAATCCTCAGCTGCAAGGAGCTCCAACTGCTGGGAGTCACCCAAACACTTGCTCCAGCCACAAGGCACCCACAACCAGCTCCATCCAACAGCGTCCTCCCAACCCAAACAGCCGTTTCTGGGCTGTCCTAACAACGAGATGTCTCCTCACAGCCTGCTCAGCATCCCCCCGAGCATTAATGCTGTGACCAAAACTGGGGCAGGGGTCTGTCCTTGACAGATGCTGCATCGACTCCCACCACAGCCCAAAACCATCAGGCAAAGCCAAAGCACCCCAGGGAACTCTTCCATCACACACTGACGAAACAAGCACCTTGAAAACCGCCAGGAAAACGAGGCACTCCGAGACAGTCTGCGGTGCAGCAACATTCCTCTCCAAAAATATTTGGTTGTGTTGGAGGGAAATAGATCCCTGAGCAGCAAATTCATGGACATGAGGAAACACACTGAGAAATCATAGCTTCTGTAGGAAGGGGGTTTGGTTTGAGCACCTGCTTCAGGGACAGGCTGTTCTAATCAACAGGGGGAATCTCTCACTTATTCCCAGGCATTCCTGATGCTGTAGCACCCCTTATTCCATGTATTTTGGAAACCAAAAGCAGCCTGGGTGTACACATCTGGAGAGGCCCAGCCCAGCTGGGCTGGCACAGGTGTATTTAAGGGATGGGAAAAGGAAGGAAGAAACAATGGGCTCCACTGAGCCCCAGCAATAACAACACGTTACTTTTTCAATCCACTGGCATTTTTAGGTGGCTGCAGGGGGATCCCGGGTCAGGAAAGGGGAAATAAAAGCCAGAGGGAGCTTGGAGAGTTTAATTCACCCTCCTAAACATCATCCATATTTACAAACTCAAACACTCCCCACAGTGATTCCCACCCCACCCATGATCCCTCTCTCTGTAAAAGCTGCTCCCAAACTGGGCACCAAACCCAGCCCCTCTTTCCCCAGGGAATGATGGAACTGGAAAGATCCCTCTGTGAAACGAAGCCCAGGGGGCTGTTCATCAATTACTCAAGGGGTCTGTGAAGACTCAGCACGCTCCAGGAGAGCTAGGGAAGCCTTTGGTCCCTGCAAAGCAACTCCAAAAGCAAAGGAGGGACCAGAGCCTGAGCCACTGCTCCTGACTGGGGGAACTGGGAGCTCCTTTTTCTCCAAGGGGCCTCAGGGAGCAGCCAGTGCCAGCCCCTCACGGACAGAAGATGCTGGGGGATACATGAGGGGACAGAGTCAACCACGGTGCCCACCATGATCAGGGCCAAAGGAGGCGACCCAGGGCTGCCCCAAAAAAACAGGGGAAGGGTCCTATTGGGGCTGTCCCCATGAGCAGGGACACGAATGACTGGGACACTGTATCCACTCATGAGAGGGGAATTCTGCCACAGCCCATCCATGCCAGAGGAACTGAGGGGCTGAACCCAGCGCCCAGGTCCCAAGGGTGCTGCTGGAGGCTGCAGGTGCAAGGGGTGAACCCAGGGGATGTGACACCCAGCAGATGGGAAGTGGCACCCAGGAGATGGGATGTGGCACCCAGGAGATGCCAGCCAGGAACTGCAGGGAGCCAGGCAGCTGAGGCAGGGAATGTGGTGCCCTGCACCCAGGGCAAGGACTGGGCTGGGCTGAGCCCTGGGGACACCCATGCCAGGCCCAGAGGATGCTTGGGAAAACTGCAGCACGGAGAGACTTCGAAAAGCTGAGCCCTGGGGACACGGTGCCTCCAAACCCAGGGCCGGAGGATGCCCACAGCCAGCGCCAAAGGATGCTGCGGGAGAGATCCCGACAGGATTGAACCCCCAGGACACAGTGGTCCACGCTCAGGGCCAAGGGCTGGGCTGAGCCCTGGGGACACAGTGCCCCACACCAGGGCCAAAGGATGCTCAGGAAAACCCCTCTTCCAGGGGAGCCCCTGAGGGACGATCCCTCGGCGGGGTGACCCCAGAGCTCACCCACCCGCGGGGGGGCCGAGCCCAGGGACCCGCGGCCCGCCCCCCCCTCCCGGGCCGCGCCCCCCTGGGGTACCTTGATGCGCTCCCGGCACTGGGACGGGGTGCGCTCGTAGCCCAGCTCGGCCAGGGCGCGGGAGACGCGCTCGTACATGGCGGGCCCGGGCGCTTTGCTGCCGAACACGGTGCCCGCGCCCTCCAGCTGCTGGTACCGAGCCTCCACCAGCCGCTCGTTGCCCCACACGGCGATCAGCGCGTTGGTCTCCGCCGGCGTCCAGGACATCCCGCGGCAGGCGGCGGCCGCGGCGGCGGCGGCGGCGCCGCCCGGCGAGAAAGAAACGGAGGGCGAGGCCCCGCCGCGGGCGCCCAGAGCGGCCCCGCCGGCCGCCGGCCCTGCGCCCAGCGGGGAGGCGCCGCTGGGCGTGGAGGGGTCGGACAGGCTGGGGTTGCCGTCGCTGAGCGCGCCCGGCGAGCCCGGGGACAGCACCTCCATCTTGGGGATGCGGAGCGGCGGCTCGGCCGGCGGGAGCTGCGAGGAGCCGCAGGGCGCCGCCATGATGGGGGTGCGCACCGAGCGGGCGGAAGTGACGCCCCGCCCGAGAGGCGGGGCTTCCGGCAGCGCAGGGTGGAGGGCGTGGTCAGAGCAGGGAGGGGGCGTGTCCGCTGGGCGGGAGGCGGGGCTGCAACAGGGGGCGTGGTAATAGAAATGGGGAGGAGGCTGGGGGCGTGGTTTGTTGTGGGCGTGGTAGAGAGGGGCGTGGCGTGGATGGGCGGGACCTGGTTGGCAGTGGGCGGGGTTGCGCGATGGGCGGGGCCACGCGAGTGGGCGCGTACGTGATGGGCGTGATCACATGTGAAGGCGTGGCCTCATTGTAGGCGTGGCCTCATGGATAGGCGTGGCCTGGCCCCCACCCGGGTACGGACCCCAGAGACCCCCAAGGACTGGGACCCCAAAAGCCTTCCCTGCAGTGCCTGGGGCAGAGCACCCCCAGATGTAGGGCTGAACGTCCCAAATGTGGGGCCGAACATCCCAAATCTGGGGCTAAGCACCCTGAAATCTGGGGCTGAGCATCCTCCAGTCCAGTGGCTGAACATCCCAAGTGCGCAGCTGAGCATTCCCGTCGTACCGGAGCTGACTTCCCTCTCCCGAGCTGAGTATCCCCGAATTCTGCAGCTGAGCAGCCACAAAAGTGGGGGCCAAGCAGCCTCAAATTCTAGGTCTGAGCATCAACCCTTCCCCCCGATCTGGGCACCCCTTAACCCCGGGGTCGAGCACCCCTGAAGTGTGGGGGCTGAGCATCCCGAAGCACCGCGGCTCCCCCCGTTTTCAGGGGAGCCAGGGACCCCTCTTCCCCCACAGCTTGCTGCCCCCGGTCCCGCTGTCCCCGCAGCCCCGGGACCTCAATTAACGGTGGCCGTGATTGATGAGCCGAGGGGCAGCTCGCGGAGGGAGGGGGACACACCCCAGCTGCGCCCCAACTCTTCGTTAAGCCAAGACTAACGAGCGTCAGGGAGATTCGACCTCCCCAGACCCCCCCAAAAGCTCCCATCATCCAAGGGGGGTGGTTAAGAGGAGTCCTTAGGGATCCCCGCCTAGGCTGGTTAATTAAACGCTTTAATTAGGGCCGTGTTGGTTAAACAAATGGGGTGGGGGTGGGGGCGGCAGGACTTGGAGGGGGGACATCCCCCTGCCTCTGCCTGTCCCTGTCCCTGCCCGTCTCTGCCCGCAGCGCGGCGCGGAGCGATCAGGACTGTAATTATCCCCCTCTAATTAGCGGGATTAGGGGCTGGCGGCGGCGCGAGGCTGCGGGGGGGGTAGGGGGAGCATTGACCCCCCCACACACACCCCGACCGGGCGGGGGGCGCGGGGCCGGCGGGCTCTTTGTCACCGGCTGCTGTCCCCAGGGAGCGTCCGCAAGAGAGATCCCCAATGCCGGCATGTCCGCACAGGGATGTCCCCACCGCTGGCGTGTCCCTGCCGCCACCACAACCCCAAGGGGTTGTCGCTGCTGCCAGCGTGTCTCCAAAGTACTGTACCCACCGTCACCACTGTGGCACGTACCCACTGCTGGTGTGTCCCCAAAGGGGTGTCCCGACTGCCAGCGCGTCCCCAAAGGGACGTCCCAAATGTCAGCCCCATATCACGTCCCCAAAAGGATACATCTGCTGCCACCATGTCCCGAAAGGGATGTCCCCGAGGGGATGTCCCTGCTGTCACCTCGTCCCCAAAGGTTTGCACCCGCTGCCACTCCTGTGGAGTGTCCCCAAAGTGATGTCACCACTGCCACTGTGTCCCCAAAGGGATGTGTCCCCAAAGGGATGTGTCCCCACTGCCACCCCTGTGGCACGTCCCCAAAGGGATGTCTCCGCTGCCAGCCCTGCTGTGTGTCCCCAGGGGGCTGCACCCACCATCGGCCGTGCCAAAAGGGTCCCCAAAGTGTCCCCAAAGCAGGGTCCCCAGAGAGCTGTTCCCACTGCTGGGGTGTCCCCCAGATTGCCACACCCTCTGCCAGCGCTCCCGCTCACCCCCATCCCCGAGCTCTGCGGAGCTGACCAGACCACAATTAGAGGCCTGGGAGGGGGGGGTGGCGGGACGGATGCAAATGAGGGTAGCGGTTAATTAGGGCCTGAACACCCATTAGGGCCCTGGAGCAGCTGATTGCGATGCGGCCCCGCGTCCCGGCAGCGCCATTTGACCGCGGGCTAATGGCACGGGGGGCGTGCAGGGGGGCCCCCCTCACCCCACCCCGCATCACATCGCCTCTGCAGTCATTCCTGCAGAGAGCTGGGCCCGTGCTCAGCCCGCCCGCAGCAGCACGTCCAGCAGCGGGGCTCATCCCTGCGATGAGCTGTGCCTGTGCTCAGCCGAGGCTCAGCCCTGCCATGAGCTGTGCCTGTGCTCAGCCGGGGCTCAGCCCTGCGATGAGCTGTGCCTGTGCTCAGCCGAGGCTCAGCCCTGCGATGAGCTGTGCCTGTGCTCAGCCGAGGCTCAGCCCTGCCATGAGCTGTGGCAGTTCTCAGTCAGGATCGCCCCATGCGATGAGTTGTGGATGTTCTCAGCTGGGGCTCTCCTGTGAGATGAATTGTGGGTGTTCTCAGCCAGGATCACCAATGCGATGAGTTGTGGATGTTCTCAGATGAGAGTTAACTGTGCGACGAATTGTGTCTGTTCTCAGCCAAGACTGCCCTGTGCAATGAGTTGTGGTCGTTCTCAGCCAAGACTCACCTCTGTAACGAGTTACGGGCGTTCTCAACCAGAGCTCATCCATGAAATGGTTTGTGGGCGTTCTCAGTCAGGGCTCACCCATGCAATGAGTTGTGGCCCTTCTCAGCTCCCCGGGGGACGCGCGGACGGCAGGACAAGGAACTTGGGGCAGCGGTGGGGAAACACCCCCCTGGTCCCCAACACTCCCCCACCACCTTGTTCCAGTCAACCTTCCAATTCAATAGAGATAATTAAAACTCCGCCAAAAAGCCGAGCGGACGGGTCGTTAGAGCCAGAGCAGTGTGCTCTGCAATTTACTGACCTGCTCGTAATTAACCTCCTGCCGCCAAAATACGCTGCTGAAAAGAAGTATAAACTTATTAATGGCGACGGTGGCTAATTAAAGCCAAAGCTGCAATTATCCTGAGACGTGGCCGTGGGCAGGAAACTGATGAAAGGCGAGAAAAGACGCTCGATGCAATATTCGGGAGGACGCGGGGATGCCGAGCGAGGCAGCGCCCTGCTGCCGAGCGCCGGTGCCCATCAGCATCCTGAGCGCCTGCATCCCGATCCAGCTGCCCTGCCCGCTGCACAAAGGGGACCCAGGCGGGCTGATTCGGCGCGGGGGCTACCGGCACGCCCCCCTCTTTGTCTCCCTTTCAAAGCCAATATCCCGACCCCAGATGGGTTAATACATAATGCAGACAAGCAAGTAATTGCCTGCCTTTGTGAGGCCGTCAGCGCTGGGTCCCCGGCCCTCTGATCCCCCATTAGCGGCCATGCAAACAAGCCTTCCACCCAATTAAGCCCAGCTTTGATAGAGCCTTTCCCAATGATGTGGCGGTCCCAAACTAGCGATTCGCACATGAGCCACTACCTGTTAAACCCGGAGCCGGCTTCCTTCGGGGATGAGCATCCCTCGCCTCTCGCCGTGACCCAGCTGCCGAGCTCTGCCCGGCTTCCCCTGGCCCTGAAGGGAGGCTCGGCTGATAAATGATCTCGACAAACTCTATATTAAAGAGGTGGAAATGGGATGTTAATATACCCCAAGCCGCTCATCTCGAGAATACACGGGCTCCAGCTTCCCAAAGATGCCGGTAATGAGGCGGGCTGGGATGCCCGCGAGGAGACCTCGACCCACTGGCCTCCTGCGCCTGCCAGGTGTGGAGGACAGACAGCCTGACACCCGTCCTCTGAGGCATCCTCACACCGTCCCGCAGAGCCCTCCCGGGTCATCCCCCAAAGCATCTCAATCTGCTCACCGAAAGCATCCCTGCAGCATCCCCTAAAGCATGCCAGTGTGCTTCCTTGGAATATCCCAGCTTTATCACTTAGCACACCCTGGCATCACCCTCTAAAGCACCTCAGTGCATTCCCCTAAATCTTCCCAGTGTCATCCCCTAAAGCATCCCAATAAGCTCTCCTAAAGCATCCCAGCATCATCCCCTAAAAAACCCTGGCATCATCCCCTAGAACATCCTGGCATCATCCCCTACAGCCTACCAGTGTCATCCCCTAAATCATGCCAGTGTGTTCCCCTGAAACAGCATTATTCCTTTGCACACCCTGGCATTGTCCCCTAAAGCATCTCACTGTCTTCCTCTAAAGCATTCCAGTGCATTTCCCCAAAACTTCCCAGGATCATTCCCCTGAAGGATCCCAATGACATCCCTTACAGCATCCCAGTACCGTTCCCTACAGCATCCCGGTGTTCTCCACTGTAGTGTCTCACTGTCATCCTCTAATACATCCTGACCTCCCTCCATGTATCCCAGACTCATCCCTTAAAGCATCCCAGTGACATTCCCTAAAGCAACTCAGTTTGCTCCCCTAAAGCATCCCAGCATCATCCCCTAAAATGTCCCCATACGGTCACCCCAAATATCCCAGCATATCTCCTTCATTCATCCCACCATCATCTCCTAAAGCATTCCAGTATGCTCCCTGAAAACATCCCAGCACCATCCTGTAAAGCATGCCAGCATCATCCCCTATGGCATCTCAGAGTCATTCCCTACAGCATCCCAGTGCTATCCCTTTATGCATCCCAGTGTCATTCCCTGCAGCATCCCAATGTCACCCCTTAATGCATCCCCGTGTCGTTAACTACACCATACCAGTGTCATTCCATAGAGCATCCCAGTGCCATTAACTACACCATCCCAGTGCCATTCCCTACAGCCTCCCGCTGTCATCCCCTAGGTCATTTCAGGGTCGTCACCTACACCATTTTAGTATCATTCCCTAAAGGATCCCAGTGCCATTCCCTACAGCATTCCAGTATCATCTCCTACAGCATCCCAGCATCATTCCTTAAAGCATCCCAGCATCATCCCCTAAAGGATTACAGTGCCATTCCCTACACCATCCCAGCATCATCCCCTAAAGGATTACTACACCATCCCAGTATCATTCCCTGAAGCATCTCGCTATTCTCCCCTAAAGGATCCCAACATCATTCCTTAGAGATCCCAGCATCATTCCTTAGGGCATTCCAGCCTCATTCCTTAGGGCATTCCAGCCTCATTCCTTAGGGCATTCCAGCCTCATTCCTTAGGGATCCCAGCATCATTCCTTAGGGGTCCCAGCATCATTCCTTAGGGGTCCCAGTCTCATTCCTTAGGGATCCCAGCATGATTCCTTAGGTCATACCAGCATTATGCACTAAATAATCCAGGTGACAATTCCCTAAAACATCCCAGTGACACCCCGTAAAGCATTCCAGTTTACTCCCCTACATCATTCCAGTGCCATCCCCTACAGACCCCCAGTATCATTCCCTACAACACCCCAAACCATTCCATCCCCATCCCCTCCATCTCCGCTGCTCCCAGTCCCCAGGGTTGCTTCTCCCCACCCCCCAGCAGACCCTATTCCCCCTTCCCCCCTCCCCATGTGCCGCCACAACCTCTATAAATATTCAAAAAGCCGCGTTTTCCGGCCAAGCGCCCAGCTCGGGGTGGGGGCTCCCGGGGGAAATGTTAATAACGGGGCTGCCAGGGATTCCCCCCGGGCAGCGGGAAGGGGGGGCTCAGCCACTCATTTGCCCAGACAAATATCTTGTCGCTCCTCATTACGGTCTTCGTGCCTCAGTTTCCCCACCCGCTGCTGCCCGGCGAGGGTCGAGAAGATTCAGGAGGAGTAAGGAAGCAGCAAAAATAGGGAGGAATAATGAGGACAACGAAGTGTGGAGGAAGCCTCTCCCCCACCTAAAAAGTTTGGGAGGGGGGGTGTGATTTGGGCAAAGCCTGGGCAAACAACCACTAATCGCCGAATCAAGCGGCAATTAAACGCTGCGGCGGCGAGAATAAATCTGCTAACAAGGAGGCAATGCCCCCGCGCTCGGTGTTTGCCCAGATGATTAACGGGGATGAATCTGAGGGGGATTATCCATCGGGATGAGGCGGCTCCTTTGTCTCCATTCCCTGTCCCGAGCTGTCTCAGAGGAGGTGTTGGGTGCGCGTGTGTCACCCCCGGGAGCCCATCGATGCAGCCTCAGCACTCATAGCGGGATTAATACAGAGGTGCTTTAATCCCTGGGGCTCCCAAAACCTCCAGGATCCCCATTAAAAACTCTCCCGTCTTCCAGGCACTCCATGAAAAGGGGCCCAAAAGCTGTCCAGGGATTAACATCCTTTTCCACCCTGTAGTCCCGTGTCGAAGATGTCCCATCCCTTGGCTCAGCTCTCCAAAACGAGAAGGTGGGGAAACAGAGCAGCTTTTAATATTCCAGCGCTGCCATCAACTCCCATCCCGGAGCATTATTCAGATAATAGTTGGATAAACCTGTTATTCTACGGATAATTTATTTCTCCTTTTCTTTTTTTCTTTACTTTTTTTTTTTTTTTTTTTTTTTTTGATCCTACTGAGAAATCCCTGGGCTGCTGCATCCCCAGCAGGAGAAACGGAAAAGCTTTTTGCTCCTATTAAATTAATATTTATTTACTTTCTCCGTGCCCAGCTCTGAGAGGGATGGATGAATAATGCATCACCCCCTGGACACCCAGATAGGAGCTTTGGATCTGACAGATTCGGTGGGATATGGAGAGCCCAGAGGGTGCTGGTGGCTGAATGGTCCCAGATGTGCACAGGAGTCCAGATGTGTGCCTGTCTGAGGCCCCAGCACAGCTCTGAGAGAGAAGCAAGCCTGTGCAAGCTCTCCAGATGTGCAAGCTGTCCAGATGTGCACTCACCTACCTCCTACTTATGCCTCCAGATGTGCACAAATAGAAACCACCCGTCTCTCCAGATGTGCTTGAGCATCGCTGTGCCTTCAGCTGTGTGCCCAGCTGTGACCCTGGGGAGTCCTCCAGCTGTTTGCCCAAACGTATGTGCATCCCCCAGACCATCCAGCCCTCCCAGATGTGAACATCACAGAGATCCTTGGTGCCCTAGATGTTCGTGGAAAAGCCTCCCCTCTCCCCAGCTGTGTCCCAAGAGTCCTCCAGATGTGAACTCCCTTTGGGGCACATTTGCCTCCCCCCTCCCAGATGTGCAAACGTGCTTGGGCCCATTTCCTCTGCTGCTGTGCATCCAGATGTGAAGTGCCTTCTCCCTCGCCCTGTCCCAGATGTGTACACCCAGATGTGTGTCCCCCATCCTTCCCCATCACCCCTTCTCCTCCATACCTCCTCTCTCCCTCCAAGCCCCTCCGGGTTCCCCACACTCCCGACTCCCCCTTTTTCCCCACCTTTGCCCCATTCCAAGTGCCACTGTAACACCCCCCCCTTAACAAATCCCCCTAATAAAGCCTCCTATTAAAGAACACCCCTAAATAACAAATCCCCCTATAATGGACCCCCCCTAAACTCCCTCCCCCCTACAGAGGGCTCGCTGGAGGAGGCTCTTTGCTTCCCACATCAGCCCCAGCGCATTAATTAAGTGGCCAATTGCTAATTACGGATTCAATGGCATCATGTGCCGATTCCTGTGTGTTCCTTCCTCCCCGCAAATTCAAGGCCACTGGTGCTCCCAGCACCCCCGAAGTGCCCTCACCCCTGCCAGCGCCCCCGGGGTTGGGGTACGTGGCCCCCCCGAGCAGCCGCGGTTCCCCGTGGGGTGTGTGGGTGACGCTGCCTTTTGGGGTTCATTGAAGGGGGTCCCGAGTGGAGAGTGACAGCAGCCCTGTGTGGTGTCACCTACTCTGGTGTGAAGCCAGGGAGCTGCTGCCCCTCTTCCTCCTTCTGCTCCCTCCAATCCGAGGATTCCCCTTTTCCTTTGCTCCCCCAAAAGTCACCCCCATTCCCCTCCGCGGTGGAGTCCCCACCCCGTACGGGACACACCCCCTTCTGCCCTCATCCCGCTTCTCAGGGAGGAGGGGGGACACAGGGACACCCCCATCTCCCCCCGCCCAGCACAGCCCTGGCCCGTCCCCCCACCCGGGAGGCGGTGCCGCAGGCTGAGCCGAGCCGAAGTGAGCCGAGCCGAGCTGGGCTGAGCCGCGCTGGACTGAGCCGAGTCGGGCCGGGCTGAGCCGGGCTGGGCTGAGCCGAGCCGAGCCCGGCCAAGCAAAGTCGAGCTAAGCTGAACCGGACCAGGCTGAGCCGGTCTGGGCTGAGCCGAGCTGAGCTGAGCTGGTCTTAGCCGTGCCGGGTCGTGTGGTGCTGAGCCGAGCCGAGCCGAGCTGAGCCGAGCCTCGGCAGGATGCTGCGGTACCTGCTGAAGACGCTGCTGCAGATGAACCTGTTCGCCGACTCGCTGGGGGCCGAAGGCTCCAACTCCTCTTCCTCACTCCTGCTCGGCATCAACCGCTCCATCGCTGCGCTCCACCTGCCCGATCTCACCCCCGGTAATGGTACGTGGCCCCCGGTCCCTGTACGTGGCCCCCGGTCCCGCTGTCCTCCCGTCCCGGAGTTCCCACTTCTGGTCCAGACAGGATGCTGGAAGTAGCCCGCAGCCCCCCCGCCCCAGCCGGGACCCCGCCGGCACCGATACTGGGCTCCCAACCTGGCCCCGTGGCCCCAAACCGGGACCTGCCCCATGTCCCCAAACCGGGACCTGCCCCATGTCCCAACTTCGGGATGGAGCTGATGCCTCCAAACCGTCCCTGTGTCCCCAAACTGGGACCTGCCCCGTGTCCCGAGTCCAGAACTGACCCTGTCTTCCCACATCAGCCCCACGTCCCCATTCCGGGACCGGCTCCTTGTCTCCAGACCAACTCCCAGGAGTGATGCTACATCCCCAGATAGTGTCCATGGCCCCAAACCGAGACCAGACTGCTGTCCCCAAGTCAGGACTGACCCAATGTCCCCAAACTAGCTCTGTGTTCCCAATTCTGATGCAGGAGAAGTCCCCATTCCCAAACTGTCCCTGTGTTCCTACATCAATGCCCAGACTGCGAGCTGGGACAGACATGTAATTCCCAAATTGGTCCTATGTCCCCGGACCAATCTCCAGACTCCAAAGTGGGGGTGACTCAGTGTACTCAAACAGTGCCTCTGTCCCCACGCCCATCCTCAGTCTCTGAACCAGGACCAGTCCCATGTCCCCAGGCTGCCCCTGTGTCCCCAAACCAACTCCCAGACACCGAATTGGGAGAGACTCCATATCCTCAAACCAGCCCTGTGTCCCCAAACTATTTCTACATTCCTAAACCATCCCAGTGTCCCCCAACCAGGTCCGTGTCCCCTAATTCTCTCCGTGTCCCCAAACCAGCCCCGTGTCCCCCGCTGGGTCAGAGCAGTGGTGGGGGGAGGAGATGAGGGAGGGGGTGTCTGCCTGAATTTTAACCCCATTTTGGGCTTTTTCCCTCTTTTTTGGTCTGAACGTCCCCCTCCATCTGGCTCTGGGTGGCTGGTGAGGGAGGGGGTGTCCCCAACCCCCCGGGACCCCCCGCCCCTGCACAGCCGGCTGGGCACAGGAGGGGGTCTGGCCTGACCCCCCGCTCATCCCAATTAGCCACCGGGCCCAGCTGCGGCCCCCTCAGTCCCCGCTGTGCCCCCCGGGGGTACCCGGTACCCCGCAGCATCCCTCCCGTCCCCATGGCAGCCACATCCTGTCCCCATGGCAACCCCGCGGGCTCCCCAAATTGCAGCCCCCCCTCCCCCCCCCTTACATCCCGCCACAAGACTTGGGGCAGGGGCAGGAGAAAGGAGACACACCTGTGCATGCGTGTGCATGTATGTGCAGGCATGTGTGTATGTATGTGCATGTATGTGTGGTGTGCATGTATGTGCATGTGTGTGAATGTGTGTGCATGATGTGCATGTATGCACAGTGTGCATGTATGTGCATGTATGTGCAGTGTGCATTTGTGTGCATGCATGTGCAGTGTGCATTTATGTGCATGCATGTGCGGTGTGCACGTACGTGCATGTATGTGCATTGTGTATGTATGTGCATGTATGTGAATGTGTGTGCATGTATGTGCATGCATGTGCAGTGTGCATGTGTGTGCATGTATGTCAGTGTGCATGTGTGTGCATGCATGTGCAGTGTGCATTTGTGTGCATGCATGTGCAGTGGGCATGTATGCACGAGTATGTGCATACATACGTGTGTGTGTCCCTCTGCATGCCTACACACGCGTGTGCATGTGTAAGGACACACACGCCCCTGCCTGAAAGCACACGTATGTGCCGGTGTGTGTGTGTGTGTAACTACACACACACGTGTGTGCAGGCGTGTGTGTGTGCATGTATGTGCGTGCAGTGGCGTGTACCTGTGCACACGGTGACACACGGTGACACTTGGGGACCGACCTGCCGAGCCAGCCCGGGCGGCGCTGGGGACACGCGGGGTTCAGCCCAGCCGGCCCCAGCATTAACGAGCATTAATTATGCCGGCATTAATGAGCATCCATTAATTCCCATGCCCCAGCGGGGGGGAATTTTCCTGCAACGGCCCCACAGACCCAATATGGGGCTTTTTTAAAACTTAAATTTAAGCGTTTCCTGCAGCCTGAAGTTACTGGCTCTGCTACGGAAAATCAGCACTTGCAGATGATGGAAAAATCCCTGTTTAGTGGAGAATTTAGCCACAACTCCATTTCCACGGGGGTGCCCAGTCGGAAACTGGGTGGCAAAGGGCCATTACTGGCAGGGGAGCTGCTTTGTCCCACTGTCCCTGTCTGAGCCTGCTCCCTCCCCACCGGCACCCACCCTGGGATGGGGCAGAGGGGGATACACGGGGCTGAGACCTCGCCACACTTCATCTCATCTCCTGCTCTCCAAGCAAAGCAGGGGCTGGAGCCAGGAAAGCGCGGATGATGCTCAGCCCTCACAAGCCCCACCTCCCCACGCCCCTAATTTTTCCCGCAGGGTCCCAGTCTCTGCTGGAGGACACGGCCCCCCGCATCGTGGAGCACCCCACGGATCTCCTGGTCTCCAAAGGGGAACCGGCCACGCTGAGCTGCAAGGCCGAGGGGCGCCCGGCCCCGGCCGTGGAGTGGTACAAAGACGGGGAGCGGGTGGAGACGGACCGGGAGGATCCCCGCTCCCACCGCACCCTCCTGCCCGGCGGCTCCCTCTTCTTCCTCCGCATCCTGCACGGGCGGCGGGGCAAGCCCGACGAGGGGGTCTATGTCTGCGTGGCCAGGAATTACCTGGGGGAGGCCACCAGCCGGAACGCTTCCCTGGCGGTGGCCGGTGAGTCCTGGGGAGAGGGAGAGGGGCTGAGGGGTGATTTGGGTGGGGGTTTAGGGGTCTGGTGTCACCAACCCGCTCCGGTGGCTGTGGGACCAGGGGCTCTCACATCCCCGGGCCAAGGGGAAAGAGGGGGAAAGAGATAAAAGCAAGGAAAATAAATGAAGGGGAAAGGAAGTATTTAGAAATAAATAAAATAAGTGAAGAGAAATGGAAAGAAATTTCAGCGAGTTCGAAAGAAGCGAAAAACATTGGAAATAAATGAAACCGAGGGGAAAGAAATGCAAAAAAAAAAAAAAAAAAAAAAAAAGAGGAAATGAGTGAAAGTAGATGGGAAGAGTAGAGTGAAAGTAGATGGAAAGAGTAAAATGAAAGTAAGTGAAAATGAATGAAAGTAGGAGAAAAGACATTAAAACGTGGGGGAAAAAAAGAAATGAAATGAAGTGACAAGAAGTGAAAATAAATGAAAAAATAAAATAAGTGAAAATAGGTGAAGAAGAACAAAAATAATGAAAAAATCAAAATAATTGGAAATAGATGAAAAGAAGTGAAGATTACTGAAAAGAAGTGAAAATAAGTAAAAATAACAACAAAAGAACACAAAAGAAATTAAAAGAAGTCAAAATACTTGGAAACAAATGAAAATGAGAATAAACAAAAATAATTGCAACAAAATAAAACCAAATGAAAATAACTGAAAACGTTTGAAAATCAAGTAAAATCAATGAAGATAAACTAAAATCAGCTAAAGCCAACGCAGACGGTGTCCCAGGCGCCACTCCCGGGGCTGGGGAGCTGAGGCCGGGCTGGTGTGTCCCCCCAGTGCTGCGGGACGATTTTCGGCAGCCCCCCGGGGATGTGGTGGTGGCGGCGGGAGAACCGGCCGTGCTGGAGTGTGTCCCGCCCCGCGGCCATCCCGAGCCCAGCGTCTCCTGGAAGAAGAACGGAGTCCGGCTCAGCGACAAGGACGAGCACCTGACGGTGAGGGACGGGGCGGGGGTGTTGCAATGGGGGTGTGGGATAAGGTAGGGATAGAGGATGCAGGAGGAGCGTGGGATGTGAGAGGAATACAGGACGGGAATGTGGAATGCGGGATTTGATGGGGATGCAGGATGCAAACAGAGATTAAGGTTGCAATGAGGGTGTGGAATGTGATGGGGGTGCCTGATTCGATGGGGATACGAAGGGGATTGGGGATGTGGGATGTGGTGGGAATGTGGGTGCAGTGAGGATACAGAATGTGATGGGGAGGCGATGGAGAAGTGGAATGTGATGGGGATGGGGGATGCAACAGAGATCTGTGATTCAATGGAGATACAGGACGTGATGGGGATGGGGGATGCAATGAGGATGCAATGGGAACGTATGACGTGATGAGGGTGTGATGCAGTGAGGATGTGGGATATGATGGGGATGTGAGGGGCATGTGGGATGGAGCGGAGAGTTCGGATGCAATGAGGATGTGGGATGTGACTGGGATGCAGGATGAGATGGGGATGTGGGAATGGGGATGTGGGATGCATCAGAGATTTGGGATGCAATGGAGATATGGGATGTGATGAGGGTGTAAGTGCAATGGGAATGTGAGATGCAGCCAGGATGCGGGATGTGATGGAGATACGGAATGCAGTCAGGACGGGAGGTGCAATAAGGATTTGGGATGCAGTGGGAGTATGAGATACAGTGGAGATGCAGGATGCAATGGGGATGCTGGATTTGATGGGGATGGGGGATGTGATGTGCTTCCCCCAGATCCGTGGAGGGAAGCTGATGGTGGCCAGTACCCGCAAGAGCGACGCCGGTGTCTATGTCTGCGTGGCCACCAACGTGGTGGGGGAGAGGGACAGCGAGCCGGCCGAGCTGGTGGTCTTTGGTGCGTGGGGTGCAATGTTTGGGGTGCTGAGGGGTGGATGACATCCTGGCGGGACTGATGGCTGCCCCACAGAGCGCCCGGCGTTCGGCAAGAGGCCCCTGAACCAGGCAGTGCTGGTGGAGGGGACGGCGGAGTTCGCCTGCGAGGCAGTGGGGGATCCCCAGCCAGCGGCGCGGTGGCACAAGGAGGAGGGCGAGATGCCACTGGGAAGGTGAGCAGGGGGTGAGAGTGCTGATGCAGGGCACCGGGGCCATCGGTGCAGGGCTCTGCAGTGCAGCTGGATGGCATTAGTGTGTGCCAGCCTGGCATCCCCATGACATCACGTACCCCATCACATCCTATATCCCCGGTGCACCCTCCATCCTCAGCACATCCTGCATCCCTATTGCACCTCAAGTCCTCATTGCATCCTGCTTCTCCGTTGCATCCCATATCCCCACCATATCCCACATCCTCACCACATTTCACATCCCCAATGCATCCCTCATTTTCTTTGCATCCCAGATGCCTGTTGTGCCCACATCCTCATCACATCCCACATCCTCACTGCATCCCAACCCCTTGGCACCCCATGCTGTCCTGGTGCCCCAGCACTCTGCTGGTGCTACATCCTCACGGGGTTCCCCCAGGTGGGAGGTGCTGCCAGACAACACCCTGCGGATCAGCCGGCTGCGAGCAGAGGACGAGGGCACCTACACCTGTGTGGCCGATAACAGCGTGGGCAGGTCAGAGGCATCGGGCACCCTCACTGTGCATGGTAAGGGGGGCCCTGGGGAGCACCCTTGGGTGCTGGTGGAGTGCCTGGGCAAGCCCTTGTCTCTCCCCACACTGTGGCAGTGCCCCCCCAGCTCGTCACTGGGCCCCGCGACCAGGCTGTCACCCCTGGCCAGAGCGTGACCTTCCAGTGCCAGAGCAAGGGCAACCCACCGCCCGCTGTCTTCTGGCAGAAGGAGGGGAGCCAGGTCTGTGCCCATCTCTGTCCACATCCCTGTCCCCATCCTTGACCCCAGAACCAGCTGTAGCCCTGTCCTCATCCCAGTTCCCACCTCATCCCTCTCCCCATTCCATCCTCATCCCAATCCCATCACTGTCCCTGTTCCATTTCCATTCCACTTCACCCCCATTATCATCACCATCCCCATCCCAATTCTCAGCCCATCAGCATCTCATCCCCATACCAATCTCATCCCATCTCATCCTCATCTCATCTCATCCCCACCCAGTCCCCATCACCATCCCATCCCAGTCCTTATCCCATCCCTGACCCTGTTTCACCCCAATCCCAATCCCAATCCTCACCCCATTCCATTCCATTCCATCTGATCCCTTCACACCCCATCCCATTCCTGTCCCCAGGCACATCCCTGTCCCCACCATGTCCCATCCCACCTCTCCCTCCCTCTCACTCAGCCCCTCCCTCCCCAGACCCTGCTGTTCCCGGGCCAGCCCCCGCTCCCCTCCAGCCGTGTTTGGGTGAGCCCCGGAGGTGCCATGACCATCACCAATGTCCAGCCCAGCGACGCCGGCCACTACCTGTGCCAGGCCATCAGCGTGGCTGGCAGCGTCCTGGCCAGGGCACGCCTGGAGGTGATGGGGGGTAAGTCTGGCACCAGCAGAGAACCGGCGCATTCGGTACACGAGTGGCACCCACCACACCACCCAGCAATTCCCGGTTTTCCCCCCGTAGCACCCACCGAGCTCCACCCGCCGGTGGTCAGCCCCGTTCCCGCTAACCGGACGGTGCTGCCGGTGGGGGCCACGGCCCGGCTGCCTTGTGGGGTGTGGGGCGGTGACCCCCCGGGCAGTGTGGGGTGGCTGAAGGATGGCAGTGCCCTGGTGGGTGCCCAGTCCCGTGCCAGCCTGCTGGAGAACGGCACCCTGCAGATCACCGGCCTCCGGGTGAGCCGGCCCCGGCAGGGGCACCCATGGGGGTACTGCAGGGAGGGGAGGGGGGCAGTGGGTGTGGGGGGGGTGCAAAGGGAAGTGGGTGCTCAGGTTGGTGGGTACAAGCAGTGCTGGGGCTCGGGGTGATGGGTACAAAGGGTGGTGGGTGCTCAGGGTGGCGGGTACAAAGGGCAGTGGGTGCCCAGGGGGGTGGGTGCCGAGGTGATGGGTGCTCAGGGTGATGGGGCAGGAGCTCTTCCCCCCCACAGGTGAGAGACTCTGGGCTCTATGAGTGCGTGGCCACCAGCCCAGCGGGCGAGACACGCTGGGGCAGCTCCCTGGAGGTGCAAGGTGGGTCACAAGGATGTCACTGCACCAGGGACACCATGGCACCGGGGACAAAGCAACCCCAGACCTCCACACATCTCTCTGCAGGTGATGAATCTGACCTCTCCCCACCCTCCCCTGTGCCCGGAGTCCTCCCCGGGCCACCCTCCACCCCTGTGGTCACCAACATCACCAAAAGCAGTGTCACCCTGAGCTGGAAAGCGAACAAGGACAGCGATGCCACCCATGTCACCTCCTACATAGTGGAGGCTTTCAGGTATCACTCAAGCATCGTCTCTGGCCACAGGGATGTTGTGGTGGCCCGGTACCACCCCATCACGGGTCACCCCTGTCCCTTGGCAGCCAGGCGGCGGGTGGCCCGTGGCGGACAGTGGCAGCTGATGTGGAGGGTGAGACCCACACGGTGAGCGGCCTCGTCCCTGACACCATCTACCTGTTCCTGGTGCGGGCGGTCAACGCCTACGGGCTCAGTGACCCCAGCGGCGTCTCAGAGCCTGTGCACACCCAAGGTGAGACCCAGCGGTGACATCGGTGGAGGTGTCTGTGAACCCACCATCCACCTCCACTTGGTGACACACATGGAGGTGCCCATGCACCCAAAACCTTCGGGTCCATCCTTGCCCAGTGGTGCCAGTGGAGTTTCCCACGTACCCACCACGGGAACGTGGTGTCACCGTGGCCTCTCCACTCGGTGACACCAGCGGGGATGTCCATGGCCCCTCCATTCTCTCATGCTTCCAGCAGATGCCAGCCCCACGCAGCAAGGGCTGGACCCCGAGCAGGTGCAGCGGGAGCTGGCCCGAGTGGCTGTGCACCTGCAGGAGCCCGTGGTGCTGCCGCTGGGCGCCGTCCGCCTCTCCTGGACCGTGAGTGCCGCACCCCGCTGCCAGCGCGGGGCTCCCGGTGCCGAGCATCCCCCCATCCCACCCTCCCCTTGGCCCCGCAGGTGGAGCGCCCAGCGCCCTTCCTTCAGGGCTACCGTGTGCTGTACCGGCGGCGTGGTGGGCGCTGGGAGGAGGCGCGGGCGGTGCGGGCGCCGGAGGAGCGAGAGGCCCTGCTCACCGAGCTGCGCCGGGGCCAGGACTACGAGATCAAGGTCCGACCCTACTTCCGTCAGCTCCAGGGTCCAGACAGCGCCGTGCGCACTCTGCGCACCCCCGAGGCGGGTGAGTGTAGGAGTGGAGGGGGAGGTGGAGGTCCCCAGGGGACAACCTGGAGGTGACACCCCGTGTGTCCCCTACTGGCAGCCCCCAGCGCCCCCCCGCGAGCTGTCAGCGTGGCTGGGAATGGCACCAGTGTCCGCATCTCGTGGCAGCCACCACCACTGGCCGAGCAGAACGGCGTCATCCGGGATTACCGGGTAAGGGTGGACAGCAGCAGGGACGTAGCAGGTCCCCTCTGTCCACCCATGACACCATGTCATGGCGTCCCTCATCTTTCCCTCCCCGCTCCCAGATTTGGTGCCTGGGCAACGAGAGCCGCTACCACATCAACCAGAGCGTGGAGGGGACGGTGCTGGCGACAGTGCTGCGGGGACTGGTCCCCGGGGTCCCTTACCACGCCGAAGTCGCCGCCGCCACTGGCGCGGGTGTGGGTGCCCGCAGCGCCCCTGTCCCCATCCGCGTCGGTGAGTCTCCTGCCACCGCCGCACCTACGGGTGGGGAGTGGCGGGGGTCACCCACTGTGGTGCTGCAGATGGCTCCTCGGCATCCCACCGCTGTGTCCCCCTTCCCCGTGTCACTCGCAGCCCCCCTGGTGGAGCGGGATGCGGAGCCAGCGGGCGGGAGCAGCATGACCGAGCGCTTGGCTGAGGTGGCCAGGCAGCCAGCCTTCATCGCCGGCGTCGGCAGCGCTTGCTGGGTCGTTCTCGCCGCCTTCGCCGCTTGGCTCTACAGCCGCCGCCGCAGGAAGAAGGAGCTCAGCCACTTCACCGGTACAGGGGGGTGCTACCCCTGAGACCTCCCACCCCTCACCCATCGCCCACCAGCCACCTATTTCCCCTCTCTTTACAGCCTCCTTTGCCTACACACCCACCGGTAAGCCCACAGGTGGCGCGGGGTCCCGGCGCGGCCTCTCGCCGCCCTCACCCCGCTCTCTTTCCGCAGTCGCCTTCCCGGTTCCAGCGCGCGGCAGCCCCAGGTAACCCCCCGGGTATCCCCCGCCCTCTCCAGGAGCCCCAGCGCTGACCACCAGCATCCCTTCCCCCCGTCTCCTTGCAGGGCAGCCGCCGGCAGTGGTTACCCGTGGCTGGCGGACGCGTGGCACGGTGGCGGCACAGCCAGTGCTGCGGGTTGCTTGGGCACCGCTGAGAGATACTACAATGGTAAGGGGTCAGCACGGGGGCGGGTGCGTGGCTCTGACTGGGGAGGTCATAGTCAGCCCTGATGGCGGCAGCCGCCCTCTGCAGACGCCGGCATCACCCGTTACATCGCCCAGACGGAGCAGTTTGGGGCGGGGGCCGGCGAGGGGCCGGTTTACAGCACCATCGAGGCGGACAGTGAGGAGCTCTGCACCTTCCCCCGTCCCTTCTCGCAGTATGGGACCCCCTATCCCGGGCTGGGTCCTCAGCCGATGGATGCTGCAGCCGCCCAGGCACCCCGAGGATGGGCTGAGCACGGTAGGGTGGTGGGATGGGTGGGGGGACACAGGGGAGCCGGGGGTGCGGTCCCCTCCCCACAGCCCCCCCAGCATCCCGCCTTGCTGCAGGGGCCAAAGCAAAGCTGGGGCAAGCGGTGAAACTGCCAGCGGTGAGTTGGACAGAGCTGCTGCCCCCTCCACCCTCGGCTAGCGAGCTCAGCCAGTGCACCCAGGAGAAGGAGGAGGAGGAGGAGGAAGAGGAGGATGAAGAGGAAGAGGCAGCCAGAGGGTGAGTGTGGAGGCTTGGGGGGGCAGGGGCCTGCTGCCCCCAGCACACACCCTGTGGTCTCCGCCCTGCAGGTTGGGGATGGAGGTGTGGTACCCCGGTGAGGACATCCCCTGTGCCACCGCTGCATCCTCGCCCACCACCTCCTCCGGCTGCCGGTCCACCACCACGCTGACACCATCGCCCCGCACCACCGAGGACATTCCCCGCCTCCGGGACTTCGACAGCTCCCGCCTGCCCCGGTAGGAGATGGGCCTCGCTTGGTATGGCTGTGCCATTGGGGTTTGGATGTCCCATTGAGGTCCAGGTGTCCCACCATGGTCTGGGTGTTCCATTGTGATTCAGTCATGTTGTCACTATCCAGCCCCTGCTCTACCATCATGGTCCAAACGTGTCACTGGGGTCCAGATGTTTCATAGGGGTCCAGATGTCCCACCATGATCCAGGTGTTCCACCACAATCCATCCATCTTGTCACCATTCAGCCCTGCCGTGCTGTCATGGTCCAGCCATGCCACTGATGTCCAGATGTGCCATCTGAGGTCCAGGTGTCCCATTGAGGTCTGGGTGTCCCACCGTGATCCAGCCACGTTGCCATGACCCAGTTCCACTGTTCCACCGTGGTCTGGCCTTGCCACTGGAGTCAGGATGTCCCACCAGGGTCCGGATGACCCACCACAGTCTGGGTGTCCCATCACAACCCAGCCATGTTGTCACAATCTGGTCCTACCATGCCACCATGGTCTGGCCATGCCATGGGGGTCTGGATGTCCCGCTGGAGTCTGGATGTCCCACCGTGGCCCAGGTGTCCCTTTGTGATAATTCCATGATGTCACCATCCATCTCTGCTCTCCAGCTGTGCCCCGGCCATGCTGTCAGGTCACATCCATGACAGTGTCAGCTGACTGGGGCATCACCATTCAGCTGCACCATCACAAGCCAGCTGGGACATCATCATCCAGCTGTGCTGTCGTGGCCCAGCTCTGCCATGATCCGGCGGTGCCATCACAAGCCAGCAGTGCCATCACAATGCTGGCACGTCACTGCACTGTACTGTTGTAATCCAGCCATGTGATTGCAATCCAGCTGTGCTGTGATCCAGCTGTGCGGCTGCAATCCAGCTGTGACATCCGGGGCCAACTGGATCACTGCATTCCAACTATGTGCTTGAAATCCAGCTGTGCTGTGACCCAGCTGTGCAGCTGAAAGCTGTGTGGTTATAATCCAGCTGAGCAGCCATTATGCAGCTGTGCTCCAGCTGTGCCATTGCAGGCTGGCCGTGTCATTACAACCTTGTCAGGCTGTGGCTTGTGATCCAGCTGTGCTCCTCCCCTCCAGCTGTGCCACTGTACTCATCCATCTCCCCTTTGCCAGCCCAGCTGTGTGACTGCGATCCAGATGTGGCACTGCCATCCAGCTGTGGTGCTTCAGCCCACCCACACCAGTGCCATCCACCTGTGCCAACACCCCATGTCTTCCCCTGGCCTCAGCACAGCTCTGGAGGGATTGTGCCAGCCAGCACTGTGGTGGCCACCGAGCCCCCCATCCCACTTGCCCCACCTCGGCTTCATCCCACCCCCTCTTTGCCAGGAGACCCCCCCACAGCGCCGGCACCCCCCCACAGGCACCCAGTCCCCCAGTGACTCCGGATGCCAGCGAGGGCCACCCACCCCGAGCCCGCTGCCCCCCCGGCGCAGGTGAGCCCTGGAGGGCCGGTTCGGGTGGGCGGGCACCGCACTGGCTGTGTAGGGAGGCTGACGCTGCCATCCCCTCCCAGGGAAACACCGCGGGGCGGCCCCTAAAAGTCGCCTGAAGCCCAAATGCAGCCGCTACTGCCGGGAAAAGCAGACGGGAGGTGAGTGGGGGGGAAAAATTAGGGGCTCCAGGTGGGTCCAGGAGGGCTCAGCCCTCTCCTCCCTCTCCACCGCAGACCTGCCGCCGCCGCCGCTGCCGCCGCCGGGAGAGACCCGCGGCCCCTCTCCAGAGCAGGAGCCCAGCGGGGCCGAGCGCAGGGTCGCCCATCGCCCGCCCCGCGGCGGTAAGCCAGGGCCGCCGGCTGTGTGACAGAGGGGTTGGGGGTGTCACTGCCGAAACCCAACCTTGTCCCGTCCCCTGCAGACGAGCTCGTCCCCTACAGCAAGCCCTCCTGCCTGCCCCGCGGGCAGGTGTCTGGCAGCTGCTCCACCACAGGCAGCGTCTCGTCCCGCGGCTCCGCCAGCTCCCGGGACCACGGCTCGGGGCGCAGCCGGATCCCGGCGGAGCGCGGCGAAGGGAGCGGCCATCGCCGCCGCCCGGGGGCCGCATTGCCCGGCCCGTCGCAGGAGAAGCGATAAAGTGGAGGGCAAGCCGGTGACAGGGTTGGGGACACGAAGGGACGTTCTTTAATTTCTGGGTGGCGTCATGTAAATAGGGTTGCACAGAGCCAGCGGCCGGTGGGCGTCAGAGTGAGGGGGGACAGGGGTGCTCGGGGTGGGACACGGATAATCACAAGGGATGAGGACCCTGGGGAGGGACAAAGATGCTCAGGGAAGGAGGAGGATACTTGGGGAGGGATGAGGACCCTTGGGACAAGGACGGTAGGGAAGCGCAAGGATACAATTCAGAGGATTAGGATGCTCAGGGAGACCAAGGACAGTCATGAGGAATGAGGACCCTGGGAAGGGATGAGGATGCTCAGGAGGGACAAGGAAGATAATTGGGGAAGGAGGAGGAGCCTGGGGACAGAGGCAGTTGTTCAGAGAGGGATGAGGACGTTGGGGAGGGATGAGGATGCTGGAGGGGGATAAGATTGATGCTTAAGCAGGGCAAAGATCTTGGGGACAAGGACAGTTTGGAGGAACAAGGGTGCTGGGAAAGGACAAGGACGACTGTGAGGGATAAGGACGATTGAAATGGATGGGGACAGTTGGAATGAGATTACAAGGGAGGGACAAGGACACTGCAGATGGTTTAGGGTGCTGGTGAGTGACAAGGAAGGCAGGGGGACAAGGATGCCTGGGAGCAAGAGGACACAGGGAAAGGACAAGGTTGCTTGGGAAGGACAAGGACAGTAGTAAGGGACGAGGAGGATAGTTGCTGGGGGATGAGGACAGTGGGAAGGGACAAGGACACTTGGTGCATAGGGCAAAAACAATTAGAGAAGGATGAGGATGCTCAGGAGGGCTGAGGACCCTGGGAATGAGGATGATTAGGAGAGACAAAGACACTCGGAGGAGGCACAGGTGGCTTGGGAAGAATGAGGATACTTGGGAGGGACAAGGATGGTTGAGGTGGGACAAGGATGCTGAGGAAGGACATGGACTTTTAGAAATGACAAGGACAGTTGGGAGAAATGGGAATGGTCAGCAGGCCTGGGGATGGTCAGGGGGACAACCCTGAGGAAGGACAAGGACACTTGGGATGGACAACAGTGCTTGGGCTGGACAAGGGTAATTGGGGGGGATGAGGATGTTGGGGAAGGATGAGGGCACTGGGGAGGGATGAGGACACTGTGGAGGGATGTGGACACAGAGGGGATGGGGACTCTTGGGAAGAATGAGGATGCTGGGGAGGAATGAGGTTTTTGGGAAAGTATGGGGACACTGAGGAGGGATGGGGACACTGCGGAAGGATGGAACACTTGGGAAGAGCAAGGACACTGGAGAAGGAGGGACACCCACCCACCTTGGTGCCACCCACCCTTTGTGGGTGGCTTTTCCTAGTAAAGAGCCCCTTTTTGGGGAACTGCCTAATAAAACTGGATTTTAGCCGAGCCAAGGGGACTGGCCTTGCTGCATCCTGCACCCTGGGGACCTCCATGCTCCTGTCCCTCCTGTCCCCAGCTCACCACCTGCCCTGGCCCAGGGGCTGCCAGTCCCTGACCCCTGGCCACCTGGGAAGAAAAGGGGACATTTTCCAGCACCCCGCAACAGATGGCACTCCCTTCCACCCCCAGTGCCCGTCACCCCAGCATCGGGGCGCCACTCACCGTTCTGTGTGATGCCCAGAGGTACCTCTGCCCTGACTCTCTGTGGGACCCCCAGCGTTGTCCCCCAGTCCCAGGTGGTGGTTGGGACCCCAGGTGAGAAGACCCTCTCCAAGGGTGATGGTGGCGGTGAGGGACCTGCAGGAGATGGTGGCGTCACCGTGGTGCCATGACAGAGGCACCTTCCCCAGGGAGGTGACGATCCTTGGGGTCAGAATGGGGGTCAGGGACCCTTCACTCACCCCTGTAAGGCCCGTCAGTGTCCTCAAGGCTGTAGCAGAGGCCATCGACGGCCACGGCCAGCGCGCGGGCGAAGCTGGCGTCCAGGAGGAAGGAGCCGTCGCAGGAGCTCACGAGGCTGCAGCGGGCGCTGGCAAAGTTGTCCTCCGAGACAGACCCCCAGCCGTTCAGCAGAGACCCCCCTGGCGAGCCCCTCGTCGCCGTCCGCTCTTCCTCCTCCTCTTCTTCCTCCTCCTCCTCCTCCTCCCCCTCCTCCTCGCCCAGCTCGGAGGCTGGTGGCCCGTAGATGTAGCCGTAGGTGTGCAGTGGTGAGAAGGACTGTGGCGTGCTTGGTGCCGGGGGTCTGGGGGGGACATGGGGTGGACACTGATGGCACCGGGGGGTGCTGCCATGGTGGGAGTGGCCCACGGGGGTGGGGAATACCTGAGGCAGGTGGTGTCCTGGTCCATCTCCAGGTCCTCAGCCACCTGCTGTTGCGTGAGGACCCCGTCGCTGAACGCTGGTGAGAGGCGCCCGGTGACTGGGGACCTGTCCCTTGGGTGCCTGGTGTCTGGGGACATGTCCTTGGGGTACCTGGTAGCCAGGAACATGTCCCTTGGGTGCCTGGTCTCCAGCAATGTGTCCCTGGTGTGGCTAGTGGCTGGGGACATGTCCTTGGGGTAGCTGGTGCCCAAGAACATGTCCCTCTGGTGACCGGTTACTGTGGACACCTCTTCAGGATGCCTGGTGACTGGGGATGTGTCCCTCATGTGCCCAGTGGATGAGGATGTGTCCCTCATGTGCCCAGTGTCTGGTGACATATCCTCAGGGTACCTGGTGACCAGAAATATCATGAAGGGACATCCCTTGGGTGCCTGGTCACCAGTGATGGGTCCCTCGGGTGCCTGGTAGCTGAAGATGTGCCCTTGGGGTACCTGGTGCCCAAGAACTTGTCCCTGCGGTGCTCAGTGACTGGTGACATCTCCTCAGGGTGTCTGGTGACTGGGGATGTGTCCCTGGGGTGCCTCATGGCTGGTGACATGTTCTCATGGTACCTGCTGGACAGGAACATGTCACTTGGGTGCTTGGTCACCAGAGACGGGTCCTTGGGGTGCCTGTTGGCTGGGGACATGTCCTTGGCATACCTAGTGGCCAGGAACTTGTCCTTGCAGTGCCTGGTAGCTGGGGACATCTCCTTGGGGAACCTAGTGCCTGGGGACACCTCCTGGGGCAGCCTCGTGCCTGGGGATGTGTCCCTTGGGTGCCTGCTGGCTGGGGACATGTCCTTGGGGTGCCTAGTGGATGGTGACATGTCCCGCTGGCACTTGGTCCCTGGTAATGGGTCCCTGGGGCACCTGGTGACCAGGGATGTGTCCTCAGGGTACCTGATGGCCAAGACTGTGTCTCTCTGGTGCTTGGTGGCTGGTGACATGTCCCTGGGATTTCTGGGGACTGGGGACACATCCTTGGGGTGCCTGCTAGCCCAGAGCATGTCCTTGGGGTGCTCAGTGACCAGGGACAGGTCCTGGGGGTGCCTCATGGCCAGTGACACATCCCTGGGGCTCTCAGTGGTCGGGGGTGTGTCCCTGGGGCGTTGGGTGAGTGGAGGTGTGTCCCTGGGGATCCCAGTGGATGGGGACAGGTCCTTGGGGCGCCTGGTGATCGGGGATGTGTCCCTGGGGCACACGGTGGCTGGGGACCTGCAAGTGCAAGCAACACATTGGGTTTTGCAGCACGGGGTTTGGGTGCAGGGCACCCGTCTGGATGGGGACACTCAGACTCACCGTGTCACTGGTGGGTGCCGGGCATGGGGTGGTCTCGGGGGTGTTGCTGGTGACCCGGTGACACCAGAGGCCAGCGAAGCACTGCCCCGACGTGGTTTTGGGGAGCTGAAGACTGGCAGCTGCCCATTCCCTCCGTCCATCACGGAAGCAGTGGTGTCACCCTCGTGTCCCCTTCGCTGAGGCCACCTGGCTGCTGGCCCAAAATCTGTCCCCCACTCGCCTCCGCTTCCAGTGACAGGGACATGGCCGGGGCCAGCCGTGAGCGCCGGGGTGCTGTGCACTTGATGCAGCTCTGCGTGGGGGATGTGGGACACCGAGCCGTGGGACACCCCCCGGTGCCTCCTGTGTCCCCCCGTGTGTCCCCCATACCCACCTCTCTTGCGAATGTGCTCCCAGGGCGCTGGGTTCGGGGTGCTGGGTGAGGTGTGCACCCCGGGGTGCCCCCCACTGCAGCACCCCGTGTCCCCGAGGGATGGTGGGTGCCCCCCACGGGGGCTGCTG